>NC_090443.1:283801806-284103431 GCF_031143425.1 Pleurodeles waltl
TGCACTGAGATTCAGCAGGAGCATGTCAGCCACCGTAGGTGCCATCACCAATTCATGAGAAGGTTTGATGGGTTCTGCAGATCGGTCAATCGTCTTGCTGGCTCAACTGCCATGATGTCACGGCGTGCTGTGGGCATACAGGTGGAGATGGCACACTGCAGTCGGGACGTTGCGCAGGGCTTGGTGCAAATAACACAAACAGCGCACTGGGTGGTGGAGATAGTGAGGAGTTCTCTAGCCTCAGGAGTCTTACAGCCTCTGTGATGGATCCTAGACATCGCGTTACCAGACACAGTACTGCCAGTGAACCCGCTACAAGAGGTGCCAGTGAGGCCACTGAGCACCCAAGTTGAGTGCGTGGACGTAGGAAGTAATGTTAAGGCCTACAGGGGACTACCGTAACACGTACAGTTACACTATGATGCTAATAGTGTGACACTGTTATTTGCATGTGGCAGCCTATGGTTCATGGCTATGTCCTATTGACACATACCTTACCTGAAGTCAAGGTAACTGCAGAAAGACATAAAATTGCAGTGGTGTTGTCATTACTTACATTAAAAATGGTGGTGCGTGATGTCAGCACGTCTTTGCCTGCCCTCTGCTGCACTGGTGCTGTCTACTAGGTGATGGGGTGGTAAGGGATCGCCATCTTCATCTGAGTCCAGCTCCATTGGTTCAACTGGTATGCCCCTTCTTGTTGCTATGTTGTGCAACATTGCACATGCGGCCAGTATTTTACATGTCATCTCTGGGCTGTACTGTAGTGCCCCTCCACTCTTATGGATGCACCTGAAGCGGCTCTTCAGGAGACCAAAAGTCCACTCCACCACACTGCGGGTTGCCCTGTGTGCAGCATTGTACCTCCTCTCTGCAGGCGTTGCAGGGTTCAGGTAGGGCGTCAGTATGTAGGTGCGAACTGTGTAGGCACTGTCTCCTGGAATTAACAGAAGGTAAAATGAGTACTGGTGGAATCTGACGTCACTATTAGTTCAATGTAATAGACTCATCTATTACTTTACCCAGTAGGTATTCTTTGCCAAACTCCTTAGCTAGCAGTCTTGTATGAATCCGGCTGTGGCGAAAAATGTAGGAGTCATGTGTGCTACCTGGGTATCTGGTCACAAGATCGGTGATGATGTTAGAGGCATTGCTAATCACTTGTACGTTCATGGAATTATGGTTTTTATGGTTCCGATAAACATACTCGGCTGCCTTTGGTGGACAGATAGCTACATGTGTCCCATCAATGGCACCTATGACATGAGGGAATTGTGCAATCTGATAAAAATAGATTTTAGTTTGTTGTAATTCCTGTGGGGTGTTGAGGAATCTTATGTGCTCTTGTATTTTTCTCAACATGGCATTTAGAAATGCTTTGAAGAATTGTGAGAGAACACTCTGTGAGACCCCTCCTGCTGCTGCTATGACCCCTTGATAGCTCCCTGAGGCTAATAGGTGCAGAGAGCATAATACCTGCACATGGGTGGGTATGCTATTGGTACTGTGTGTGGTGCGCTGCAGTATGGGTGGTAGATCAGCTATCAGGTGAAGTATCATGGCTGAGCTTAACCTGTACTTCTCGTAGATTTCCTCCTCTGTCTGGTCAAAAAGGGTTATGCGCACTCTGAAAATGCGTTCCTGTCTCCTCCTCCCTCTCCTCAAACCTGCCAAGATCCTCATCCTCCTCGCCATCACATAGAGTGCAGCCATTGCGGAAGAGCGGCTGAGGCATTCTGGGCCTCTTTAAATAGGAGGCACCTGGTTACCACCTGATTTCAATTCGTGGTAAATTGCATGCACAAAAGTCAATTTTTAGAATTTTCCCAATTTGTGACTTTTTGATGCATCCCATTGCGACATGGTTTTGTGTGTTGCAATCAGCGTATCGCAAACTGTGCCATGATTTTGCAGATCGCTATCTGGATTCGCTAAACTGTGCCGCAGTTGGCGCCTCGCAAATAGCAATTCGGTATTTTATGCCGCTATTTGCGATACGCTGATTGCGACATGCAAAACCATGTCATATTCGCAAAAAATCGAAATTTTTGCGATTCCGTATTTTCACACTGCGAATGCCTTTCATATATCGCAGGGACCATTTTTGCATTTGCAAACGGCAGATTTTTGCTATTCGCACAATTTGCGAATGCAAAAAAGCTTGATACATCTGGCCCTAAATTACATGGTTTACACATACGGCCAAGAAATTGCATCAACAGAAAGTATAGTTTGGAAATGTATCAAATATTATTTTAATAAGTGCTATGGGAGAGAAACTGCAAATGTTTTGTAATTCATGTAAAAGAGGACAACCACCCCCAAAATATAACAGAAATAGAAGTACTGCAGGATATAAGAGAGGCAATCACTAGCTCCCAGGAACACAGAATAGAAATCCTTAAGGATTCAGGGCGTCATTACGAGTTTGGCAGTCAGAACTCCATTTTGGCGGTCCTGAAAAGACTGCCATACCGGTGGCCTTCCAGACACCTGTATTACGGGTTATACGAGCCAGACCCCCAACCCCCAAGTAAAAAAAGGCAGCCTGCCAGCGGTTTGGATATAGGGGATCTGACCTCCAGCGTCGTGGCCAACCACCGAGCCTATTAAAATCACACAGTCTCTGTGGCGGTCGACCACCGCGTTTTGCGGTGAGCAAAGTAACAGACAAACGCACATTGGATGAACTCAAAATCAGCATAGCTGACACACATTGCCCAAGTGGACACACCTGCAAAGGACACTATAAAACACACCCCTTCACAGACCACAATCCTTTGCATTTCCACATAGAGCCAATGACCAGCCCATATCGATTATTACACAGATTACCTTTTTTTACCATCCCAAACACCCTGCACACTTTTGTCCGTTCACACCCTATTGCACTTCCCATAAAGTAAGTCCCTGTCACCCTCTTTTTCTGTCCACCAGGTCACATGTAAAATATCCCTGATTCTCTAAAGATGAGTTTAGAGTCATGGTGGATGAAATCATAAGAGTAGAGCCACAAATGTTTGAAGCACAAGTCCAGCATACTCCTCCCAGTAGGAAAACTGAAAAATGGGACAGGATCGTCGACAGAGTGAATGATGTAGGTACCATCATTCACACAAAGGAGGACATTAGGAAGGGTGGAACGACCTCAGGGGCAAGGTCCATTCCCTGGTCTTCAGGCAGCAGCTGCAGGCCAAGAAGACAGGCGGTGGCCCTCCCCGTGCCCTATTACAACTCTTTCCCTGGGAGAAGGTGGTCTTGGCCATCCTGCATCCTGAGGGCTTGACAGGAATACCTGAGGGAGTGGAGTCTGGTAGTTACAACACAAAAACTGTCACAAAATGTCAATGTCATACATGTTCACAGCTCAGTTTTTACTACGATCTTGTTCATGTACTTCATCAACATTCAATACCCAGAGTCTCAGAGTGTTAACACTGTCGATCTGTATTGTTGGACCCAACATCACAGCTACCAAGGCCCATCTCATGCCATATGTCCAAATGGTGCCTGAAAATCTCACAATAACAAAAAAACATTCCAGTATCCATGGTATGTCCCAAAATGTAAATGTATGCTCAACCTTAAATGCAACCTGCATACAGATATGTAATGCACAACAGTTGTCAAGTGTTGTCGAATACAGAGAGTGACCTGACCAACTCCCAGCAGGCTCTCTTTCTGTATCTCCTACCACCAGCCCAGTGACCACTTGTCCAAAGACTCCCGTTGTTCAACGTCCAAATAAAATGTACTCACTTTGGGGAGGGGTGGTAACATTTGTATGTGTGTAGTACAGAGAATGACCTCACTGCAACTCACAGGAGGCCTTGTGTCTATAACTCCAGATACTAGCCCAGGGTACACTTGTTTAAATACCACTGTTTGTCAACTTCCAAATGAAGTCTACTCACCTGTCGGGATAACACTTGTATAGTGTGTGTAGCAGAGAGAGTGACCTGACTAGAACTCCCAGAAAGCCTTGTGTCTAACTCCAAACACCAGCCCTGGGTACACTTGTCCAAATACACCTGTTTGGTAACTCTGAATTGAAGTTTATTTACCTGGGAGGATCAGGGATGTGGAATTCCTATCACCTGATGCCCTGGACATATGGCTTGTGGTCAAGGGCAACAGGTTTTCAAGTTTATTTTGTCCTTGGGACAAGTAGGTCCAACTCCCTGCAGCACAAGCCCTTTGGCTGACAGTTCACAGAGAAGGGAACTCTCTACAGTTGAGGTAATATTAGTGTCAGTATGTTAATCCCGTTCGAACTTGTATTTATGGTTCATTAATGAAAAGCCTTCATTATTAGGGTGAGCAAAGTAAATAAAAGTTTTAAGGTCACACTGCACTACTTTCCCCCTACTGTCAGTGGTTCCAGTAAGAAAACAAACATGTACACATGTGTGAAAAGTTTAATAATATAAGGCTAAGCATAATGCTCCCAGAATGCTCTCTGATTAGATGCAAATGTTTGCAGTAGCTTGTAAGCAAAAGTGATGATTCTTTGTTTCAAACTAAAATGTTTAGGAAACAATTGTTTCATTACTATGAAATTGTAGGTGCTATTTCTTTGAAGCGTCATTTAGTAAAATGTGTTGTTGCATGTTAGCATTTCCAAACAAGCATTTACAATGCAACGGGTCTCGCGTTTGCTCATGTTAGAGCTGATCGCGTTGTAAACTTCTAACCCGACTTTACACCTATCGGGCAAAAGTGCATTTATGTACATAACCCGAAAAATTGAAATTAACTATGTAAAGCGCTCGACTTCTGCCAAGCGAGATCGCGCTCGTAAATTAGAGAAAAAGAAGTCCACGAGCCCGATGGAAAACAGCGAGCCTCGCATGTTTTCTGTACTTGCTCGCTGCGCTCGAGGAGGACTAGCCACCGGAAAAGGCATGACGTATGCGTGCCTTCGACTAATGAAAGCAAGCAGATTTTATTAGGCAAGCCCACAAACCAATAAAAAACACTGACGTGAAGTTGACAGGGCTCCGAGCCCTTTTCTAAATACTAAAGCGTCTCGCTGCGATACGCATGCGCGAGCGCATGCAACGCAGACTCGACCCTAAAAATATTGTTGTGGAAGATGCCAGGCCCTCACCAATGTGATAAGCACTGGCAAAAAAAAAAATGTTTTTGGTCTCAAAAACCACACATTGCCACCAGTGGCGTAACAAAGGCCCAGCAACCCCCCTCCAGTGTCCCCCTCAGCACAGCACCTGCCCTGAATGTGTCCGGAGGACGGGTGCTCCATGTTCTTTGCAGGGGAGCCCCCTCCAGTTTTGCTATGCCACTGTTTGCCACAGTAGTTCCTGGCACTGAAGAAACTGCTTTGAATGCCAATATGCTCCTTGTGAAAGAG
Organism: Pleurodeles waltl; assembly: GCF_031143425.1. Classification (NCBI taxonomy): domain Eukaryota; kingdom Metazoa; phylum Chordata; class Amphibia; order Caudata; family Salamandridae; genus Pleurodeles; species Pleurodeles waltl. The sequence continues at coordinate 283,807,178 of NC_090443.1, forward strand.
CAGAATGCGATCCCTCACAGTAAAGCCAGCAGATAGAGAGAGAAATAGAAGTTTAATATAAACAAAATGTCTATGTTAACGCCAGACCTAATTCGGGACCCAATTCTTAAAGAAAGTCATAAAAGTGAACTTATGATATATGTCTTTGAATTAGTGGTTTCCATGAAGCGGACCAGGAAATCGTACTGCTAGAAAATATATGTGAACTGTGTTTTAGCACTACCAAATATGCATGTGTAGATTCTCTCATGTGAAAATCTATTGAGCGTTTACAAGTTCACTTTCTGTCCAACCACGTTTTTCCCCAACTCTGGATGAACTTCTACTTCTGCCATTGTCAGCAGTAAATTTCCAACCTTCTCATTATGCCAAAAGATTAGAGAAGAGCTGGAGAAAGTCCTTACAACATGGAAGTTAGTAGGTTTGCAGACTCAAAGGCATTATTGCTTACTGCTTCCTCCAACCTGGTCAGACGGCAACAGAGAGTCTCACTCTGCCCACAACGTCACCTTCCAGCCCTGTGGCTTCAACATCCCAGGAAACCATTCGCCCCCAACCTGTGTCCCTAGCACAGTGTCTACCATCTCGTGCCCCCCAGTCCTGGATCCTGCATTGCAGCACAACAATTCAGACAAGGAGGATCCTGAAACAAGTTGGAGAGGGCACCCTGTGGCAAGGACACATGGCGGCGGGGGTAGGGTGCACAGGAGGGATGCTGTGGGCCAGCAGGATAAGGCCACTGGGGCTGCTCATGGACAGGACACCATCAGCCACGTGTTGGGGGTCTATCAGGAGTCCCAAGGCATGATGGGCCAGTTATTGACCGAACTGAAATCAAGCAGCTACAGAGGGACATGTATAGGGAGATGCGTGAACAGATGAAGGCTCACAATTCCAAAATGGCCTCCCTAACAGGGGTGCTGAGGGACATACACACCACCCTGAGCAGCGCTTTTCAAAACCAGTCTACCCCTTCCTCTGACTCATCAACAGCAAGCCCATCAACATCGGTGTCAGCCACAGGAATGGAGGCCCTGCTAGAGGAACAACAAGCCAGAGGCACCCCTGCCTCTGTAGCAGCTGGCCCCTCCCCCTGCAAGCAGGGACGTCCATCAAAGAATCCAGGAGATGCGGATGGCAAGACACCCACCACTGCCAAATATAACCCTCTTCCTTAAGGACCTCCTTTGTGTGTTACTCATTCACTCTGGACTGATGCTGAACCACTTACTGTTTCCAATGGGAGGAGTACTCTAGACTTTGGACTTATAATTGTGTCGTATCTACTCCGATGACTTCATTCACCATGACTGACCCCTTCACATTTGAATTTTTGTTGAGTCATGTCACACATATTTTCTGTTAGTTGTAGCTTCACAATAAAATCACCCTTCACTGACTCATTGTCTGCTGATTTTGATTTCATATTTAGTCATGTAGATATGTCAGACCAAGTGAACCATACGACGATGATCCAAGGTACTTGTTTAAGATGGGATATGTTGCAGGTACACAGTATCCAGCTCAGGATTGCAATCATCATACACAAGCACATACATACAAGTGTCTGGTCAAAGTAAACCTTTTATTACAGTGTTCAGCACATAGGCTGTCAAAATGTCTGAACTATTTGGAATCCTAAATGATTGACTCATACTGAGTAAATGAACATATGTACAAGACCTCCAGACCACGGAAGGAAGGGATTTGTCAGACACTGTCCTGTAGAACAGGCAACCATTGAAGTGGTTGAAGTCATCAAATTGAGCCTTATCACATATCACACCAAAGTAATTCAACATCACATAATCCAAGATATAGAAAGATGGCAGTACAACAGTTCCTGATCACAGGACCATCCTAATCCAATGCTCATGCATCTGGTGGTATGACACAAAAATGTTTTGGCACAGGCACGGTGGCCTACAATGATGAAACACAAAAGGATGATGGACGGAGTGCTGAACAATGCAAACACTCACTCCCAGTCACAGATCTGGGTTTAATCAATCGTTCTTTTTCTCACCATACTACCCCAGTTTGGACTCAGCCATATGGAAATCAGCCTTGACCCTGTTCCTCATGGGAACAGTCCAGCCCGAACTGCCAGGCCAGGTCCTCCCTGGACTGGAAAAAAGGAAATCTCTCAACACCACACTGAACATAGGTTAGGACAAACCAGTAGCTAGGGCCACTGTATGTTGGAACGCCCCTGTGGCCAGGAAGTGAAATACTGACATGACTTGCACAATGGATGGTATGCAGTATGGATTACTGTTAGCTGGAATCAGATCTGACTCCAATTGACAGCATAAGTCCACTATTGCTTGCCTAATCACACTGTATAACCTGCTGACATGGCATTTCTCCATGGTCTGGTAGTGGGCGGCAGACAAGAGGTTGTCGCAGCCTCCCTCTCTCAGGGTACCTATGTGTAACATGACATGATTTGTAACATTAGTCAGTATGTCCACAGCAACATACATGATGCATGCCAACAATATGGCTATTTTCTGACCACAAAAAATACCTTCAGCAGCGGTGGACCGCGCACCGCCGTCATATGCCATTTATGTGCTATGCAACACACTACACTGTGGGTTGTGTAATAGGACCTACATAACAAGATAGAATAAGGATGTTTGTGATGATCCTATACATATATCGTAGGTGTGATGCAGTTTATAGAGCAATCTACAGTATTTTCCTTAGGCGTTTCCAACGGCGGCAGACTCAGCCTTAGGCTAACGTTGCCTAAGGCAGTTGCAGCCCAATAGCTGTGTCCGTTGGAAGTGAAGACCGCTTACGTGGCATATGTATCCACCATGGTGTGCAAAATCGGTCAGTTTACTCCTGCCACTGCTACCAGCAACACCTCCACTACTTCAGCTGCTGTGTGCCACTTCTGGGAGCAATCATGCCACGTCCAGAAAGTGAAAAGACCCCTGCCTTCTCTCCAGAGGAGCTGAAGAGGATTGTAAACCAGGTCCTTCCTCTGTATGAACAGCTCTATGGCTCACCAGAGGAGGAAGTAAGTACTTTATGTGCACAATGTACTCTGTTTAACACCATCCTTACCTTCCTCACAGGCTACAATATGCCCTGTGTGCCAGTTAGACTTCTTGTGTGTCTGTTGTTGCAGTCTGTGTGGCATCAATGGGATGTACATGGTGCAGGTATTGATGACGAATACTATATGTTCTGTTCATTCACATTGTGTTGTCTGATGTTTTTGTGGGTCCTAGATCCTTCTTCTGTTGGTTGCAGATGACTAGGCAAGGAGACTCTACTGCCATACAATGACATTTCTTTCTTTATGTTGGTTGTAAATGTTAGACAACATGTATGTGCATGGCACAGAACCCCCCTAAAGTGGCATGAGTCTGCATTTGGTAGGCCACATGTCCACACATGCGCAGGGAAGACACTTTCTGTACCCACTACACCAGCCCCTTCGTTGTCACTCAAGTGTAAGGGTGAAGTCTGTACTATGGAAGTTGCCTGTAGGGACTATGCAGTGAGTCAATGTCACAGAGTGTAAGTTATGTTGGTCCAGACAGGCCTAAGGAGTTTACCTTTCAGTGGCCACGTAGATATGTAGTGTTCCATTTTGGCACACATCACATTACGTGTTCCTGAAGCATGGACAACCGGATGTCAATAGGCTTGCTTTGTCATCATTGTAGACCATAAACAGGGTAGTGGGTTAGTCTGAAGATTGATACAAAAGTGTGTAGTCCTGGCCCTGTACTTATTGGCATGTGTGTTTTACACTTGTGGCATGTTGACAAATTGACCATTTTTTGCTTGGTGTTTCTGACGTGTGTGACACAACCATTTGGGCAAAAGCTTGTGACTGTAATTGCTTGATTTGCCTCTTGCATGCCTACACCCATCAGAAGAAGGAGCTATGGAGAACCATCGCCTGGAATTTGCCGACCCTGGGGGTCCACAGCCAGTGGAGCACCCAGTGTCACAAGAGGTGGAAGGACCTGAGACACTAGGCTCGGAAGATTGCAGAGGTCCAGCTGGAGCTGTCCCCCCAAGGTGGGTGGGGCGCAAGTCAGACCTTGACCCCCCTAATGGCCTGCATTCTGGCGGTGGCGTATCTGGACCCTGATGGGTTTTCTATGGGAACACAGCTGCCACAAGGGGGCGAGTACAGGGCATATGCCTGCCTGTCAGATTGCCAAGTTAATGTGTTAGGTTCTAACTGTATACAATCCACAAACAATGTGCTCTCCAGGGACAACACGACTGTGTACATTGATCAATAAAGTAATGTTTGTTGTTGTAGTGGGTGTTAATTCTACGCTACAGACCACTACTCCTCAGTGTTACAGGCCAAAGAAAAAGAAGTGATGGAACACAGTCCTCAGCCATGTGTCTGGTCAAATGATAAAATTGTCTTCCCTCCCCCAGAAGTCACTTATCTTCAGTGTGTGACGAGTACTGGTGTCTCGCCACTGTCTATAGTGTGAAGATAGCCATCATACATGTGACAGAGCTTACGTTGTTCTTTGGGTGCAGATACAGGTCAGTACTTTCTCTTGGTAAGTGGGGAATGTCCATTGACCCGATTTACGTGCCATCACTGTTGCCAACATTCCTTGTGCCTACATGTTAGCATATGTCCCTTTCTTTTTTGACAAAATGTGTACACTGCTGTTTCATGCATGGTCTATCTGTGTTCATGTGATGATTTCTGTATTCCCTCATATGTGCGTGACATCCTGTGTTTGGAATAGGACATCTGTAATGGGGCTACATTTCATGTGGCGCTACAGACAGGAGTGTATCACCATTGATTGTTGGCTCACACATACACTCACCCGTCATAGCATGTCATTTGGCATGTACAACTGCAGTAGCAATGAGGAACATGATGGGTAGGACTAGAGTTTTTACACAAAATGTGCATTTCCATGCCATTGGTATGGCATCATGTGGAAAAGTGAACTGCACATGTGTAATGGGGAAGGTTTGTTACCGGACTGTTGGCACGTACCATGGAGTGACTTACAATTATTTTGGAATCACATGTGGTTGGGTACAACAATTCATTCACGGACATCGGAGTTTGCAGGACCAATATGGAGACAGTGATGTAGCTTCCCATTGGACAACATGCTGAGAGCCTTCTACAAGTACTTGCAAATCTCTGGGCCTCTCCAACATACAAAGAACTAATGGTGTGTCCTGATGCAATCAGAGTATGTAATTGTAAGGGGGTGCGGGATAGTAGTGATGATTTCCATGGGGCTTGCCGTTTCATTAAATTGTGGGTTTTAGAGACATATCTCCCTGACAATTTGCACATTTTGTCTACAGTGTATATTTCCATGCCAAATGTGTAGCATATATGCGCAACATTAGTACTACCTCCAAGACTCCATTAGAACAAATTACACATGGTGAAATGTGCATTGCTGATATGTTTCCAATGTGATATGAGTATTTCCATGTCACTTTCTCCAGGCTACTGTACTGATGCCAGCAACATGTCAGATTTTAGGAGTATCATTTCTTATTGTTGTGTTATTGTGTATGTTACAAATAGATGTCTGCATGACCTTGTGTGGGATCTGTGGGAATGAACTTGACATTGGCCTACTATTGTATGACAATAGGTAACTGAGGTATGCTCCACGAGGCAAAGCTTTGAAGGTGATGTGGTCTCCTTCGTGTTCAATGGTTACTGTGATTGCACATCTTCAGCCATGCAAATATAGTTGTCTGAGATCCTGATTTTCCAGTGGGCAAATGCTGGCAGTTCAGATGACATGCATGCATATGGTGTGATACATGTAGGAGGCACTTTGATGTAGTTTGTTGCTGGGGCCTTCTTTGATGTCATGGTAATGTTTGCTAATCACAGCTGTTGTTCAAGTGTGATCAGGAACATGTGCCTACCCTTTTCCTCTTTGCATTTGCAGCATCAGACCAGGCAGGCAAGGGAGACAGGGCAACACCAAGCGGGGAAGCATCTGGCCACAGTAGCTCCCTCCCCACCACATTCCTCCCCCCCCACCACCACCCTCTTCCCAATCCAAATCCCCTATTTCCCTCACCTGTCTCAAGCACACAGACACATCCGCACGCATTCACCTCAACACATACAAGCAGCACACATAGACACAAAAACCACAAGACACACCGGCATGCAGGCACTCAACATACACCCATGAATATCACATCAGTCACCACTTCACCAGACACACCCACCGACCCACACACCACATCCAGCATACTCACAGACACCACCACAGCAGCCAGTGACACATCTACCACACCCACCATAAACCCAGACACCAGCACAACACCCACAGACACATCAACCACATCAACCATACCGGCAGACACTCCCCAACACACACAGACAACCACCACATCCAGCATACCCACAGACACCACCCCAATAGACACACAAACATCCACCACATCCAGCATACCCACAGACACCGCCCCAGACACGCACACATCCAACACTCCCACATCACCAAGCTCCTCCACCTCCTAGCCCCCAAGACACGCAATCGCCCACACTCACACATGCAGACACCACCCAAACAGAAGCATACCTCACACACGCACACATCAAAGGCATCTACACCCACACACAATACAACCACTCCCTCAACCTCCAAATCCCCAACCCCTTCTGCAGACCCTCCCTGTTTTCCCAAGGAGAGTTTCATTTTTGAGCCTGCCCTTTCCTCTGTTCCCCCCTCTCAAACTCAAGAGGCCCCCATCCACATCCCAGCCCTTCCACATCCAAGTTCTCCCATCACACCTGCCCCCTGCAGGCACCAATACACCTCCCTCCTAAGAAAAAGCCCATCACTCCAAAGAATAAGACCCCCCCCGCAAATCCAACCCCACCCAAGGATGATCCCTGAGGTGCCTGCCTGCCCACTTAATGCCCCTTTCTGTAGAGGTTCCCTGGCAATGACTGGAGTATAGTGTGGGCACAGTAATATGCATGGACATCTGTAAGGAAATGCCTCCTTGGCATGGTTGCCCCCTGACTTTTTGCCTTTGCTGATGCTATGTTTACAATTGAAAGTGTGCTGAGGCCTGCTAACCAGGCCCCAGCACCAGTGTTCTTTCCCTAACCTGTACTTTTGTATCCACAATTGGCAGACCCTGGCATCCAGATAAGTCCCTTGTAACTGGTACCTCTAGTACCAAGGGCCCTGATGCCAAGGAAGGTCTCTAAGGGCTGCAGCATGTCTTATGCCACCCTGGAGACCTCTCACTCAGCACAGACACACTGCTTACCAGCTTGTGTGTGCTAGTGAGGACAAAACGAGTAAGTCGACATGGCACTCCCCTCAGGGTGCCATGCCAGCCTCTCACTGCCTATGCAGTATAGGTAAGACACCCCTCTAGCAGGCCTTACAGCCCTAAGGCAGGGTGCACTATACCATAGGTGAGGGTACCAGTGCATGAGCATGGTACCCCTACAGTGTCTAAACAAAACCTTAGACATTGTAAGTGCAGGGTAGCCATAAGAGTATATGGTCTGGGAGTCTGTCAAACACGAACTCCACAGCACCATAATGGCTACACTGAAAACTGGGAAGTTTGGTATCAAACTTCTCAGCACAATAAATGCACACTGATGCCAGTGTACATTTTATTGTAAAATACACCACAGAGGGCACCTTAGAGGTGCCCCCTGAAACTTAACCGACTATCTGTGTAGGCTGACTAGTTCTAACAGCCTGCCACAAACCGAGACATGTTGCTGGCCCCATGGGGAGAGTGCCTTTGTCACTCTGAGGCCAGTAACAAAGCCTGCACTGGGTGGAGATGCTAACACCTCTCCCAGGCAGGAATTGTCACACCTGGCGGTGAGCCTCAAAGGCTCACCTCCTTTGTGCCAACCCAGCAGGACACTCCAGCTAGTGGAGTTGCCCGCCCCCTCCGGCCAGGCCCCACTTTTGGCGGCAAGGCCGGAGAAAATAATGAGAAAAACAAGGAGGAGTCACTGGCCAGTCAGGACAGCCCCTAAGGTGTCCTGAGCTGAAGTGACTCTAACTTTTAGAAATCCTCCATCTTGCAGATGGAGGATTCCCCCAATAGGGTTAGGATTGTGACCCCCTCCCCTTGGGAGGAGGCACAAAGAGGGTGTACCCACCCTCAGGGCTAGTAGCCATTGGCTACTAACCCCCCAGACCTAAACACGCCCTTAAATTTAGTATTTAAGGGCTACCCTGAACCCTAGAAAATTAGATTCCTGCAACTACAAGAAGAAGGACTGCCCAGCTGAAAACCCCTGCAGCGGAAGACCAGAAGACGACAACTGCCTTGGCTCCAGAAACTCACCGGCCTGTCTCCTGCCTTCCAAAGATCCTGCTCCAGCGACGCCTTCCAAAGGGACCAGCGACCTCGACATCCTCTGAGGACTGCCCCTACTTCGAAAAGACAAGAAACTCCCGAGGACAGCGGACCTGCTCCAAGAAAAGCTGCAACTTTGTTTCCAGCAGCTTTAAAGAACCCTGCAAGCTCCCCGCAAGAAGCGTGAGACTTGCAACACTGCACCCGGCGACCCCGACTCGGCTGGTGGCGATCCGACACCTCAGGAGGGACCCCAGGACTACTCTGATACTGTGAGTACCAAAACCTGTCCCCCCTGAGCCCCCACAGCGCCGCCTGCAGAGGGAATCCCGAGGCTTCCCCTGACCGCGACTCTTTGAACCTAAAGTCCCGACGCCTGGGAGAGACCCTGCACCCGCAGCCCCCAGGACCTGAAGGACCGGACTTTCACTGGAGGAGTGACCCCCAGGAGTCCCTCTCCCTTGACCAAGTGGAGGTTTCCCCGAGGAACCCCCCCCTTGCCTGCCTGCAGCGCTGAAGAGATCCCTAGATCTCCCATTGACTTCCATTACAAACCCGACGCTTGTTTCTACACTGCACCCGGCCGCCCCCGCGCTGCTGAGGGTGAAATTTCTGTGTGGACTTGTGTCCCCCCCGGTGTCCTACAAAACCCCCCTGGTCTGCCCTCCGAAGACGCGGGTACTTACCTGCAAGCAGACCGGAACCGGGGCACCCCCTTCTCTCCATTCTAGCCTATGTGTTTTGGGCACCACTTTGAACTCTGCACCTGACCGGCCCTGAGCTGCTGGTGTGGTGACTTTGGGGTTGCTCTGAACCCCCAACGGTGGGCTACCTTGGACCAAGAACTGAACCCTGTAAGTGTCCTACTTACCTGGTAAAACTAACAAAAACTTACCTCCCCCAGGAACTGTGAAAATTGCACTAAGTGTCCACTTTTAAAACAGCTATTTGTGAATAACTTGAAAAGTATACATGCAATTTTGATGATTTGAAGTTCCTAAAGTACTTACCTGCAATACCTTTCGAATGAGATAGTACATGTAGAATTTGAACCTGTGGTTCTTAAAATAAACTAAGAAAAGATATTTTTCTATACAAAAACCTATTGGCTGGATTTGTCTCTGAGTGTGTGTACCTCATTTATTGTCTATGTGTATGTACAACAAATGCTTAACACTACTCCTTGGATAAGCCTACTGCTCGACCACACTACCACAAAATAGAGCATTAGTATTATCTATTTTTACCACTATTTTACCTCTAAGGGGAACCCTTGGACTCTGTGCACGCTATTCCTTACTTTGAAATAGCACATACAGAGCCAACTTCCTACATTGGTGGATCAGCGGTGGGGTACAAGACTTTGCATTTGCTGGACTACTCAGCCAATACCTGATCACACGACAAATTCCAAAATTGTCATTAGAAATTGATTTTTGCAATTTGAAAAGTTTTCTAAATTCTTAAGAGACCTGCTAGGGCCTTGTGTTAGATCCTGTTTAGCATTTCTTTTAGAGTTTAAAAGTTTGTAAAAGTTTGAATTAGATTCTAGAACCAGTTGTAGATTCTTAAAAAGTATTCCAACTTTTAGAAGCAAAATGTCTAGCACAGATGTGAATGTGGTGGAACTCGACACCACACCTTACCTCCATCTACAGATGAGAGAGCTAAGGTCACTCTGTAAACTAAAGAAAATAGCAATGGGCCCCAAACCTACCAAAGTACAGCTCCAGGAGCTTTTGGCAGAGTTTGAAAAGGCCAACCCCTCTGAGGATGGCAACTCAGAGGATGAAGATAGTGACTTGGAGGGAAATTCCCCCCCTCCAGTCCTACTTAGGGAGAACAGGGCTTCTCAAGCCCTGACTCCACAAATAATAGTCAGAGATGCGGGTTCCCTCACAGGAGGGACCAACAACTCTGAAATCACTGAGGATAACTCCAGTGAAGAGGACATCCAGTTAGCCAGGATGGCCAAAAGATTGGCTTTGGAAAGACAGATCCTAGCCATAGAGAGGGAAAGACAAGAGATGGGCCTAGGACCCATCAATGGTGGCAGCAACATAAATAGGGTCAGAGATTCTCCTGACATGTTGAAAATCCCTAAAGGGATTGTAACTAAATATGAAGATGGTGATGACATCACCAAATGGTTCACAGCTTTTGAGAGGGCTTGTGTAACCAGAAAAGTGAACAGATCTCACTGGGGTGCTCTCCTTTGGGAAATGTTCACAGGAAAGTGTAGGGATAGACTCCTCACACTCTCTGGACAAGATGCAGAATCCTATGACCTCATGAAGGGTACCCTGATTGAGGGCTTTGGATTCTCCACTGAGGAGTACAGGATTAGGTTCAGGGGGGCTCAAAAATCCTCGAGCCAGACCTGGGTTGACTTTGTTGACTACTCAGTGAAAACACTAGATGGTTGGATTCAAGGCAGTGGTGTAAGTAATTATGATGGGCTGTACAATTTATTTGTGAAAGAACACCTGTTAAGTAATTGTTTCAATGATAAACTGCATCAGCATCTGGTAGACCTAGGACCAATTTCTCCCCAAGAATTGGGAAAGAAGGCGGACCATTGGGTCAAGACAAGGGTGTCCAAGACTTCAACAGGGGGTGACCAAAAGAAAGGGGTCACAAAGACTCCCCAGCAGAAGGGTGATGAGACAACCAAAATTAAAAATAGTAAAGAGTCTTCTACAGGCCCCCAAAAACCTGCACAGGAGGGTGGGCCCAGAGCCTCTTCACAAAACAATGGGTACAAGGGTAAAAACTTTGATCCCAAAAAGGCCTGGTGTCATAGCTGTAAACAGCATGGACACCAAACTGGAGACAAGGCCTGTCCCAAGAAAGGTTCCACTCCAAACTCCCATCCAGGTAACACTGGTATGGCTAGTCTCCAAGTGGGATCAACAGTGTGCCCAGAGCAAATCAGGGTCCACACTGAAGCTACTCTAGTTTCTGAGGGTGGGGTGGATTTAGCCACACTAGCTGTCTGGCCGCCTAACATGCAAAAATACAGACAGCAACTCTTAATTAATGGGACTAGAATAGAGGGCCTGAGGGATACAGGTGCCAGTGTCACCATGGTGACAGAGAAACTGGTTTCCCCTGGCCAATACCTGACTGGAAAAACTTACACAGTCACCAACGCTGACAATCAGAGAAAAGTACATCCCATGGCAATGGTTACTTTAGAATGGGGAGGGGTCAATGGCCTGAAACAGGTGGTGGTCTCCTCAAATATCCCAGTGGACTGTCTGCTTGGAAATGACCTGGAGTCCTCAGCATGGGCTGAGGTAGAGCTAAAAACCCATGCAGCAATGCTGGGTATCCCTGAACTGGTGTGTGTGAAAACAAGAGCACAATGCAAGGCACAGGGTGAAAAAGTAGAGCTGGAGTCTGGAAAAATGGCCCAGCCTACCAAGAGAACAGGAAAGTCAGTTGGGAACCCAACTGCAACACAGCAAAAGAAAGGGAACCTCTCTTCTCAGGAAGAAGTTCTGCCCTCTGAGGGAACTGAGCCTTTGGAGCTTGAACCTTATCAGGTTGAGCTCTTAGGCCCAGGGGGACCCTCAAGGGAAGAGCTGTGTAAGGGACAAGAAACCTGTCCCTCTCTTGAAGGCCTTAGGCAGCAAGCTGCTGAAGAGTCCAAAGGCAAGAAAAATGGAACACATAGGGTCTATTGGGAAGATGGGCTCCTGTACACTGAGGCCAGAGACCCCAAACCTGGTGCCACTAGGAGAGTGGTAGTGCCTCAGCTGTTCAGAGAGTTCATCCTAACATTGGCCCATGACATTCCCCTTGCTGGACATTTGGGACAAACCAAGACGTGGGAGAGGTTAGTCAACCACTTCTACTGGCCCAATATGTCCAGCATGGTTAAGGAGTTTTGCCTCTCCTGCCCCACCTGTCAAGCCAGTGGTAAGACAGGTGGGCATCCAAAGGCCCCCCTCATTCCACTTCCAGTGGTGGGGGTGCCCTTTGAAAGAGTGGGTGTGGACATAGTTGGTCCACTAGAACCTCCCACAGCCTCAGGAAATATGTATATCCTGGTAGTAGTGGATCATGCTACCAGGTATCCTGAAGCTATTCCCCTTAGGTCGACTACTGCCCCTGCAGTAGCCAAGGCCCTCATTGGTATCTTTACCAGAGTGGGTTTCCCTAAGGAGGTGGTGTCTGACAGAGGTACCAACTTCATGTCAGCATACCTAAAGCACATGTGGAATGAGTGTGGAGTGACTTATAAATTCACTACACCTTACCATCCACAAACTAATGGCTTAGTTGAGAGATTCAACAAGACATTAAAAGGCATGATCATGGGGCTCCCAGAAAAACTCAAAAGGAGATGGGATGTCCTCCTGCCATGTCTGCTTTTCGCTTACAGGGAGGTACCACAGAAGGGAGTAGGGTTCTCACCCTTTGAACTTCTGTTTGGTCATCCTGTAAGGGGACCACTTGCCCTTGTTAAAGAAGGCTGGGAGAGACCTCTCCATGAGCCTAAACAGGACATAGTGGACTATGTACTTGGCCTTCGCTCTAGAATGGCAGAGTACATGGAAAAGGCAACCAAAAACCTTGAGGCCAGCCAACAGCTCCAGAAGTTTTGGTATGACCAAAAGGCTGCACTGGTTGAGTTCCAACCAGGGCAGAAAGTCTGGGTTCTGGAGCCTGTGGCTCCCAGGGCACTCCAGGACAAATGGAGTGGCCCTTACCCAGTACTAGAGAGGAAGAGTCAGGTCACCTACTTGGTGGACCTGGGCACAAGCAGGAGCCCCAAAAGGGTGATCCATGTAAACCGCCTTAAGCTCTTCCACGACAGGGCGGATGTCAATCTGTTGATGGTAACAGATGAGGATCAGGAGGCAGAGAGTGAACCTCTCCCTGATCTTCTGTCATCAGACCCAAAAGATGGTACAGTAGATGGAGTGATCTACTCAGACACCCTCTCTGGCCAACAGCAAGCTGATTGTAGGAGAGTCCTACAACAGTTTCCTGAACTCTTCTCCTTAACCCCTGGTCAGACACACCTGTGTACCCATGATGTGGACACAGGAGACAGCATGCCTGTCAAGAACAAAATCTTTAGACAATCTGACCATGTTAAGGAAAGCATCAAGGTGGAAGTCCACAAGATGCTGGAATTGGGAGTAATTGAGCGCTCTGACAGCCCCTGGGCTAGCCCAGTGGTCTTAGTCCCCAAACCTCACACCAAAGATGGAAAGAAAGAGATGAGGTTTTGTGTGGACTACAGAGGGCTCAATTCTGTCACCAAGACAGATGCCCATCCAATTCCAAGAGCTGATGAGCTCATTGATAAATTAGGTGCTGCCAAATTTCTAAGTACCTTTGACTTGACAGCAGGGTACTGGCAAATAAAAATGGCACCTGGAGCAAAAGAAAAGACAGCATTCTCCACACCTGATGGGCATTATCAGTTTACTGTTATGCCCTTTGGTTTAAAGAATGCCCCTGCCACCTTCCAAAGGTTGGTGAATCAAGTCCTTGCTGGCTTGGAGTCCTTTAGCACAGCTTATCTTGATGATATTGCTGTCTTTAGCTCCACCTGGCAGGATCACCTGGTCCACCTGAGGAAGGTTTTGAAGGCTCTGCAATCTGCAGGCCTCTCTATCAAGGCATCCAAATGCCAGATAGGGCAGGGAACTGTGGTTTACTTGGGACACCTTGTAGGTGGAGGCCAAGTTCAGCCACTCCAACCCAAGATCCAGACTATTCTGGACTGGGTAGCTCCAAAAACCCAGACTCAAGTCAGGGCATTCCTTGGCTTGACTGGGTACTACAGGAGGTTTGTGAAGGGATATGGATCCATTGTGACAGCCCTCACTGAGCTCACCTCCAAGAAAATGCCCAAGAAAGTGAACTGGACTGTGGACTGCCAACAGGCCTTTGACACCCTGAAACAAGCAATGTGCTCAGCACCAGTTCTCAAAGCTCCAGATTATTCTAAGCAGTTCATTGTGCAGACTGATGCCTCTGAACATGGGATAGGGGCAGTTTTGTCCCAAACAAATGATGATGGCCTTGACCAGCCTGTTGCTTTCATTAGCAGGAGGTTACTCCCCAGGGAGCAGCGTTGGAGTGCCATTGAGAGGGAGGCCTTTGCTGTGGTTTGGTCCCTGAAGAAGCTGAGACCATACCTCTTTGGGACTCACTTCCTAGTTCAAACTGACCACAGACCTCTCAAATGGCTGATGCAAATGAAAGGTGAAAATCCTAAACTGTTGAGGTGGTCCATCTCCCTACAGGGAATGGACTTTATAGTGGAACACAGACCTGGGACTGCCCATGCCAATGCAGATGGCCTTTCCAGGTTCTTCCACTTAGAAAATGAAGACTCTCTTGGGAAAGGTTAGTCTCATCCTCTTTCGTTTGGGGGGGGGTTGTGTAAGGAAATGCCTCCTTGGCATGGTTGCCCCCTGACTTTTTGCCTTTGCTGATGCTATGTTTACAATTGAAAGTGTGCTGAGGCCTGCTAACCAGGCCCCAGCACCAGTGTTCTTTCCCTAACCTGTACTTTTGTATCCACAATTGGCAGACCCTGGCATCCAGATAAGTCCCTTGTAACTGGTACCTCTAGTACCAAGGGCCCTGATGCCAAGGAAGGTCTCTAAGGGCTGCAGCATGTCTTATGCCACCCTGGAGACCTCTCACTCAGCACAGACACACTGCTTACCAGCTTGTGTGTGCTAGTGAGGACAAAACGAGTAAGTCGACATGGCACTCCCCTCAGGGTGCCATGCCAGCCTCTCACTGCCTATGCAGTATAGGTAAGACACCCCTCTAGCAGGCCTTACAGCCCTAAGGCAGGGTGCACTATACCATAGGTGAGGGTACCAGTGCATGAGCATGGTACCCCTACAGTGTCTAAACAAAACCTTAGACATTGTAAGTGCAGGGTAGCCATAAGAGTATATGGTCTGGGAGTCTGTCAAACACGAACTCCACAGCACCATAATGGCTACACTGAAAACTGGGAAGTTTGGTATCAAACTTCTCAGCACAATAAATGCACACTGATGCCAGTGTACATTTTATTGTAAAATACACCACAGAGGGCACCTTAGAGGTGCCCCCTGAAACTTAACCGACTATCTGTGTAGGCTGACTAGTTCTAACAGCCTGCCACAAACCGAGACATGTTGCTGGCCCCATGGGGAGAGTGCCTTTGTCACTCTGAGGCCAGTAACAAAGCCTGCACTGGGTGGAGATGCTAACACCTCTCCCAGGCAGGAATTGTCACACCTGGCGGTGAGCCTCAAAGGCTCACCTCCTTTGTGCCAACCCAGCAGGACACTCCAGCTAGTGGAGTTGCCCGCCCCCTCCGGCCAGGCCCCACTTTTGGCGGCAAGGCCGGAGAAAATAATGAGAAAAACAAGGAGGAGTCACTGGCCAGTCAGGACAGCCCCTAAGGTGTCCTGAGCTGAAGTGACTCTAACTTTTAGAAATCCTCCATCTTGCAGATGGAGGATTCCCCCAATAGGGTTAGGATTGTGACCCCCTCCCCTTGGGAGGAGGCACAAAGAGGGTGTACCCACCCTCAGGGCTAGTAGCCATTGGCTACTAACCCCCCAGACCTAAACACGCCCTTAAATTTAGTATTTAAGGGCTACCCTGAACCCTAGAAAATTAGATTCCTGCAACTACAAGAAGAAGGACTGCCCAGCTGAAAACCCCTGCAGCGGAAGACCAGAAGACGACAACTGCCTTGGCTCCAGAAACTCACCGGCCTGTCTCCTGCCTTCCAAAGATCCTGCTCCAGCGACGCCTTCCAAAGGGACCAGCGACCTCGACATCCTCTGAGGACTGCCCCTACTTCGAAAAGACAAGAAACTCCCGAGGACAGCGGACCTGCTCCAAGAAAAGCTGCAACTTTGTTTCCAGCAGCTTTAAAGAACCCTGCAAGCTCCCCGCAAGAAGCGTGAGACTTGCAACACTGCACCCGGCGACCCCGACTCGGCTGGTGGCGATCCGACACCTCAGGAGGGACCCCAGGACTACTCTGATACTGTGAGTACCAAAACCTGTCCCCCCTGAGCCCCCACAGCGCCGCCTGCAGAGGGAATCCCGAGGCTTCCCCTGACCGCGACTCTTTGAACCTAAAGTCCCGACGCCTGGGAGAGACCCTGCACCCGCAGCCCCCAGGACCTGAAGGACCGGACTTTCACTGGAGGAGTGACCCCCAGGAGTCCCTCTCCCTTGACCAAGTGGAGGTTTCCCCGAGGAACCCCCCCCTTGCCTGCCTGCAGCGCTGAAGAGATCCCTAGATCTCCCATTGACTTCCATTACAAACCCGACGCTTGTTTCTACACTGCACCCGGCCGCCCCCGCGCTGCTGAGGGTGAAATTTCTGTGTGGACTTGTGTCCCCCCCGGTGTCCTACAAAACCCCCCTGGTCTGCCCTCCGAAGACGCGGGTACTTACCTGCAAGCAGACCGGAACCGGGGCACCCCCTTCTCTCCATTCTAGCCTATGTGTTTTGGGCACCACTTTGAACTCTGCACCTGACCGGCCCTGAGCTGCTGGTGTGGTGACTTTGGGGTTGCTCTGAACCCCCAACGGTGGGCTACCTTGGACCAAGAACTGAACCCTGTAAGTGTCCTACTTACCTGGTAAAACTAACAAAAACTTACCTCCCCCAGGAACTGTGAAAATTGCACTAAGTGTCCACTTTTAAAACAGCTATTTGTGAATAACTTGAAAAGTATACATGCAATTTTGATGATTTGAAGTTCCTAAAGTACTTACCTGCAATACCTTTCGAATGAGATAGTACATGTAGAATTTGAACCTGTGGTTCTTAAAATAAACTAAGAAAAGATATTTTTCTATACAAAAACCTATTGGCTGGATTTGTCTCTGAGTGTGTGTACCTCATTTATTGTCTATGTGTATGTACAACAAATGCTTAACACTACTCCTTGGATAAGCCTACTGCTCGACCACACTACCACAAAATAGAGCATTAGTATTATCTATTTTTACCACTATTTTACCTCTAAGGGGAACCCTTGGACTCTGTGCACGCTATTCCTTACTTTGAAATAGCACATACAGAGCCAACTTCCTACAACATCTAATTGTACTGGCCAACGGCCTTTGTTCTAACTCGTATG
Organism: Pleurodeles waltl; assembly: GCF_031143425.1. Lineage (NCBI taxonomy): Eukaryota > Metazoa > Chordata > Amphibia > Caudata > Salamandridae > Pleurodeles > Pleurodeles waltl. Next base: position 283,824,658 of record NC_090443.1, read on the forward strand.
GATAGAATAACCCCACGTTGTTGTTTTTTTGGGATACACATTTGTCCTGCAATTCATTTTGTATCTTTTTGTTGTTCCTTAGTAACTTGTGTTGTATGTCTACAGTTGTGTATGTTTCAGCCTGATGCAGATTCATGTGCAGTTGTCTGCAATATCAGACTTTGTGGGCAGTGATGGTGTCACACAAGACAAATGTATTGGTGACTGTGTGGATATGTGGGTGTTATTCCAACTGGAGTGTCAGTGCATTGCTATCTTTGGTATGGTAAGTATTTCATATTGTGTTGTCCAATGTCAGCATGTATGGTGTTAGACTTGTCCCCCTGATATGGGCTGTACATTTGTCTCATGTGTGGAAGCTAAAGTTTTGTTTGTACAAACATGGAGAGTGTTCAATTGTGCTAGCTGCCTCCTTTGCATTTGACTGAGCATGTGTCCATTTTTGATGTGTGTACCTAGCAGCTACTGCATCTAGACATATGGCACCAGCTGTTGTATTTGCTTTCTTAACTTGCACTTCCACTTCCACTACATTATGTGGATAGGCATTTCACTTGGCTCTACTATAGTTTGTCCTTGTGCTACATGAAGGGCCAGTTCCTGTGTGTAAGTGCCCCATTTGGCATGGTAACCCCCTCACTTTATGCCTGACATTGATGCTGACTTGACAGAGTGTGCTGGGATCCTGCTAACCAGGCCCCAGCACCAGTGTTCTTTCCCTGTACCAATGTTCCCATAATTGGCACACAGATAAGTCCCTTGTAAGAGGTACCCATGGAACCAAAGGCCCAGTGGCTAGAGAAGGTTCCCAAGGGCTGCAGCACGTATTATTCCATCCCATGGGACCCCTCACCAAGCACATGCACACTGCCATTGCAGATTGTGTGTGTTGGTGGGGAGAAAAAGACAAAGCTGACATGGCACCCCTCTCAGGGTGCTAAGCCCACAAACCACTGCCTGTGGTATAGGTAAGTCACCACTCTAGCAGGGCTTACAGCCCTAAGGCAGGATGTACTATACCACAGGTGAGGTCATAGCTGCATGACCAATATGCCCCTACAGTGTCTAAGGCCAGTGTGGCCATATAAAGTACATGGGCTGGGAGTTTGCCATTACGAACTCCACAGCTTCATGATGGCTCCACTGAAGTCTGGGAAGTTTGGTGTCAAACTTCTCAGCACAATTAACCTCACTGTTGCCAGTGTTGGATTTACTAAAAAATCCACCTAGAGGGCATCTTACAGATGTCCCCTGTATTTTAGCCAAACGTCTAGTGCAGAATTGACCACATGGGGTGAGAGCCGTTGTGCTCTCTGTGGCCAGAAACAAGGCCTGCACTGGGTGGAGGTACTTCACACCTCCCCACTGCAGGAACTGTAACACCTGGCGGTGAGCCTCAAAGGCTAAGGCCTCTTGTTACAGTGCCCCAGGGCACTCCAGCTAGTGGAGATGCCCACCCCTCGGACAAAGCCCCACTTTTGGCCGCAAGTCCGGCGGGAAAATTAGGAAAAACAAGGAGGAGTGACCCCCACTCCCTGCAGAATCCTCCCCATCTTGGTTTGGAGGACAGGGACCAATAAGGTTAGGTCTGTCTCCCCCCTCCCCAAAGGGAGTGGGCATCGGGAGGGTGTAGTCACCCTCAGGGACAGTAGCGATTGGATACTGCCCTCTGACCCCTGTAACGCCCCTAAATACCGGATTTAAGAGCTCCCCTGAACCTAGCTCGTCAGATTCCTGGCAACCTCAAGAAGATGACAAGAAGAAAGAAGATCGACTACTAAGCTGACCCACAGCAGAGAAGACTGAAGGCACCAACTGATCTGGCCCCAGCACTTCCAGCCTGTCTCCAGCTTCTGCTACAAAAAGGCAACGCAACCACCAGGACCAGTGACCTCTTAAAAGCCCCAGATGACCAAGATCTCCCGTGGACAGCGGCCCTGTCCAGAAAGCAACTCCAGAACTGCCCCCAATTCACGAGTCCTGCCCACTCTGCACCCAACGCCCATGGCCTGTGTCCAGGTGGCCCACCAGTCTAGAGCAGGTCCCCATGTGATTCCGACCTAGTGTCCACCCTGGGTTGACCCCTCCTGGCCAACATGACGACGCCTGCAGCCTAAATCAGGAGGACCCCCCTGACCGCGAGAGAACCGGACGAAGATTCCCAACGTCTAAAGGTACCCCTGCACCTGCAGCCCCCTGGCCTTGGGGAATCCGACCACCAGTCCAACAATGTTCAGCAGGCAGCCCTCCTCTTTGTCCAGCCTGTGGTTTTCTGGACCCGAACCCCTGGACCTAGCCTGCAGCATCTTTGTGACCCCCTACTGAAAAGCATTGGAAGCCTAACGCTGTGTTTGCATCCTGCAGTCCCTATGACGCTGAGGGTGTGTGTTTGGTGCTGACCTGTCCCCACCGCCTCCTCCCAGAGCTCTCCTAAACATCCCCCCCACGGTCTGCCCTCCAGGGACGCAGGTACTTACCTGCAAGCAGATCCAATTCAGAGTGCCCCGGTCTCCATAGGTGCCCATTTTGAATCCTGCAACAACTTTGATCTCTGCACCCGGCCGGCCCCGTGTTGCTGGTGGTGGGTGTTTGGTGGACATCCTAACCCCCAGAGACTGGATCTGTAAGTCTTGTACTTACCTCAAAACTGTACTAACTTTTCTTCCCAGCTAGAACTGGGTTTGAAAATTGCACTGTCAACTTTTAAAACAGATTATTGCTATTTATTTGAAAACTGTAGAACTTGCCAAACTGAAACAAAGTGGTGTTGATACATATGCTTGCTACTCACTTGCAAATGTACTTATCTGCAAACTGAATCTTGTGGTTCTAGAAATAAAGTAACAAAGTATATTTCTGCTTTATAAAAACCATTGGCCTGAAGTTAGTCATGGAGTGTGTGCTTCCTTTATTGCCTGTGTGTGTACAACAAATGCTTTGCACTAACCCTCTGATAAGCCTAACTGCTCGACCACAATACCACAAAAGACAGCATTAGTATTATCTACTTTTGCCTCTGTTAAGCTGTTGATGAAACCCTAGAATCTGGGCACACTATGTCTAATTTTAATATAGTATATACAGAGCCAGCTTCCGACTTTGGTGGATCAGCGGTGGTGTCTATGACTTTGCATTTGCTAGACTACTCTCCCAATACCTGATCACACAACTAAATTCCAAAATTGCCTATAGTAACTGATTTCTGAATTTGGCATATTTTTCTAAAATTTTAAAAGTTCTGCTAGGGCCTTGGTTAAGTCCCCTTTAGCATTTATTTTTCAGATGTAAAAGTTACTCTGGTTAGAGGTAAGTAGTTAGAAGTAGGACTAGTTCCTACAATGTAATACCCAACTTTAGTAACATAATGAGCAGCTCAGAGGATATAGTTATAGAGCTCAACTTCACCCATTAGCTCCATCTAGGGATGGGAGAGTTGAGGTCCCTCTGCAGACTGAAAAAGATTAAAACAGGTTCCGACCCTACCAAGGTCAAGCTCTAGGAGCTCTTGGCAGAGTATACAAGGGAACACCCTGCTGAGCAGGAAGATTTCCCCTCAGATAGGGAAGATATTAGGGAGCAGGAAGATAAACTCCCCCAACCCCCTCACCTAACTAGGGAGAACAGGGCCCAATGCACCCATCTCCAAGGATAGTGCTCACAGAACCTGGAACTTCCACAGGGGAGTCCAGTTCCTCTGGGAACATTGAGGGCAGCCTCAATGAAGAGGACCTCCTTTTAGCAAGGATGGCCAAAAGATTAGCTTTGGAGCAACAGCTCCTATCTATAGAGAGGTAGAGCACAGAAATGGTCATACCACCCATTAATGGTGGCAGCAATTTATATAGGGTTAGAGAGCATTCTGATGTCCAACAAAACTCCAAATGGATTGTCTCTAATTATGAAGAAGGTGATGACATCACCAAATGATTCACAGCTTTTGAGAGAGCTTGCGCAGCCCGTAAACTAAACAAATCTCATTGAGGAGCTCTCCTTTGGGAACTGTTTACTGGTAAGTGTAGGGATAGGTCCTCACACTCACGGGTGAAGATGCTGAATCCTATGATAACATGAAGGTTACCCTGATTGAGGGCTTTGGATTCACCACCGAGAAGTATAGAATTTGGCTCAGAGGGTCTCACAAAACCTCAAGCCAATCCTGGGTTGATTTTATAGGCTACTCAGTGAAAACGCTAGATGGTTGGATAACTGGCAGTGGAGTGCATCACTATGATGGGCTTTATAATTTGTATATCAAAGCACCTATTTAAAGTAATTGCTTCAATGATAAGTCGCATCAATATCTGGTAGATCTAGGTCCGATTTCTCCCCAAGAATTGGGAAAGAAGGCATACCATTGGGTCAAGACTAGGGTGACCAAGACTTCCACTGGGGGGCGGGGTGACCAAAGAAAGGGGTTACAAAGCCTTTCCAGGGGAAGGGTGTTGACACCCAAGGATAAAAGTAAAGAGTCTTCTCAAGGGCCCCACAAACCTGCACAGGAGGGTGGGCCCGAGCCTCTTCACAGTCCTCACATGGATACAAGGGTAGAAACTGTAATCCCAAAAAGGCCTGGTGTCACAACTGTAAACAAAATAGACACCAAACTGGAGACTTAGCCTGTCCCAAAAAGAATCCCCCTAGCACTGCTCCAGGTGGGATCAATAGGGTGCCCAGAGCAAATCAGGATTCACATTGAGGCTAGGTTAGTCTCGGAGGGTGGGTTAGATGTTGCCACTCTTGCTGTACGGCCCCCTAACATGCAAAAATACAGACAGCACCTCCTCATCAATAGGACAAAAGTAGAAGCCCTGAAGGATACAGGTACCTGTGTCACCATGGTGACAGAAAAGCCGTTTTCCCCAGGACAGTATACGGCAGGACAAACTTATCCAGTTACCAGTGCTGACAATGTAACTAAGTTCACCCAATGGCTATGGTGACCTTAAAAGGGGGAGGGATTACTGGCCTGAAACAGGTAGTGGTCTTTTCTGCAACAAGAGCACAGAGTCAAACACAGGTAAAAAAAAGTGTTGGAGCCGGGAATAATGGCCCAACCTTTCCAGAGAAAGGGCAAGAAGACTGGGGGACTAGCGTCTGAGCAGCAAAAGAAACAAGACCCCTCCTTTCAGGAAGACATCTTATCCTTTTATCCTCTGAGGGAACTGAGTCCATGGAGCTGGATTCATATCAGGTAGAGCTCTTGTGCCCAGGGGAACCCTCAAAGGAACAGCTGTGCCAGAGACAGAGAACCTGTTCCACTCTTGAATGCGCGAGGCAGCAAGCAGCTGCCCAGGAAAAGGGAGATGCCAGTGGCTCCCACAGGGTCTATTGGGAAGATGGACTCCTATACACTGAGGCCAGAGATCCCAAACCTGGTGCAACCAGGAGAGTGATAGCGCCTCAGCAGATTAGGGAGTTTATCCTAACTTTGGCCCATGACATCCCTCTAGATGGGCATCTGGGACAGACAAAAACTTGGAAAAGGGCTTGTCAGCCATTTCTACTGGCCCAATATGCCTCAGAAGGTGAAGGAGGTTTGTAATTCCTGTGTAACCTGCCAAGCCAGTGGTAAGGCAGGTGGCCACCCAAAGGCCCTCCTCACTCCACTTCCTGTGGTGAGGGTTCCCTTTGAAAGGGTTGGTGTGGACATTGTGGGTCCACTTGAACCACCCACAGCCTCAGGAAATTAATACATACTGGTAGTAGTGGATTATGCTACCAGATATCCTGAAGCAATACCCCTTAAGTCTACTATAGCTCCTGCAGTAGCCAAGGCCCTGATTGGTATGTTTTCTTTTTTTACCGGGATAGGGTTTCCTAAGGAGGTGGTTTCTGACAGGGGTCAAAACTTCATGTCAGCTTACCTAAAACACATGTGGAATGAGTGTGGGGTGACTTATAAGTTCACCACACCATACCACCAACAAACCAATGGACTTGTGGTGTGGAAAGATTCAACAAGACACTGAAGGGCATGGCCATGGGGCTCCCTGAAAAACTCAAAAGGAGATGGGATGTCCTCCTGACATGCTTTGTTTTCGCCTACAGAGAGGTGCCTCAGAAGGGAGCAGAGTCCCCCCCCTTTAAACTTCTGTTTGGCCACCCTGTTAGGGGACCACTTGCACTTGTAAAAGAAGGCTGGGAGAGACCCAGCCATGAGCCTAAACAAGATGTGGTGGACTAGGTGCTTGGCCTCCACTCAAAGATGGCTGAGTACAAGGAAAAGGATTCCAAAAACCTTGAGGCCAGCCAACAGCTCCAGAAATTGTGGTATGACCAAAAGGCTGCACTGGTAGAATTCAAACCAGGGCAGAAGGTATGGGCTCTGGAGCCTGTGGCTCCCACTGCACTTCAGGACAGATGGAGTGACCCTTACCCTATTCTAGAAAAGAAGAGTGAGATCACCTACTTGGTAGACCTGGGCACTTGCAGGACACCCAAAAGGGTGATCCATGTGAACCGCCTAAAACTCTATTGTGACAGGGCAGATGTAACCATGCTGAAGGTTACTCATGAGGAGCAGGAAGCAGAGAGTGAACCTCTCCCTGACCTCCTCTCTCATGACCCTAAAGATGGGTCAGTTGATGGAGTTGTCACTCAGACACACTCACTGCCCAACAGCAAGCTGACTGCCGGCAAGTCCTACAGCGGTTTGCTGGGCTCTATTGTTTGACCCCTGGACAGACCCACCTGTGTACCCATGATGTGGACACAGGAGACAGTTTGCCTGTCAAAACAAAAATCTATAGACAGTCTGACAAAGTCAAAGAGAGGATCAAAGTGGAAGTCCACAAGATGCTGGATTTAGGGGTTATTGAACCCCCTGACAGTCCCTGGGGTAGCCCAGTGGTCTTGGTCCCCAAACCTCATTCCAAGGATGGGGAGAGAGAGATTAGGTGTTGCGTAGACTACAGGGGTCTAAACTTTGCCACCAAGACAGATGCTCAACCTATACTAAGAGCAGATGAATTAATAGAGAAATTAGTTGCAGCCAAATTCCTTAGTATCTTTGACTCGACTGCAGGGTATGGCAAATTCGGTTGGCACCTGGAGCAAAAGAAAAGACAGCCCTATCTACAGCTGATGGGCATTATCAGTTTACTGGTTAGCCCTTTGGTTTAAAGAATGCCCTGCCACCGTCCAAAGGTTAGTGAATCAGTCTTTTCTGGCTTGGATGCCTTTGGTGCAGCATATCTAGATGATATTGCTGTCTTCCGCTCCTCCTGGCAAGAGGAGCGGAAGACAGCAATACCACCTGGTCCATCTGAGGAAAGTTGTGCAGGCCTTCCAATCAGCAGGCCTCACTATCAAGGCATCAAAGTGCCAGACAGGGCAGGGCACTGTTGTATACTTGGGCCACCTTGTAGGTGGAGGCCAAGGGCAACCTTTACAGCAATTCTGGACTGGAAAGCACTAAAAACCCAGACTTAAGTCAGGGCATTCCTTGGCTTGACTGGTTACTATAGATTTGTGAAAGGGTATGGATCCACTGTGACCCCCCCCCAACCTCACAGATCTGACCTCAAAGAAAATGCCCAGAAAAGTAAACTAGACTCTTGATTGTCAGAAGGAGGCAATGTGTTCAGCACCAGTTCTCAAAGCTCCAGATTATTCTATGCAGTTTATTGCACAGACAGATGCTTCTGAACATGGGATAGGAGCAGTCCTGTCCCAAACCAATGAAGATAGCTATGACCAGCCTGTTGCTTTTATTAGCAGGCGGTTACTCCCAAGGGAGCAGTGTTGGAGTGCCATTGAGATGGAGGCCTTTGCTGTGGTTTGGTCACCGAAAAAGCTGAAGCCATACTTCTTTCGTACCCACTTAATTGTTCAAACTGACCATAGACCTCTCTCAGATGGCTGATGCAAATGAAAGGAGAGAACCCTAAACTTTTGAGGTGGTTCATCTCCCTACAGGGAATGGACTTTTCAGTGGAACAGAAATCTGGGACTGCCCATGCCAATGCAGATGGCCTTTCCAGGATCTTCCACTTAGACAATGAAGACTCTTGGGAAAGGTTAGTCTCATCCTCTTTCGTTTGGGAGGGGGTTGTGTAGGTAAATGCCCCTTTTGGTATGGGTAACCCCCCCACCCAATTTTTTGTCTGATATTGATGCTGATTTCACTGAGAGTGTGCTGGGATCCTGCTACCCAGGCCCCAGCAACAGTGTTCTTTCCCTAAAAATGTACCATTCTTCCCACAATTGGCACATCCCTGGCACACAGCCACGCCCCTTGTAACAAGTACCCATGGTATCAAGGGTCCTGTGGCCAGGGAAGATGCCCAAGGGCTGCATCATGTATTATGCCACTCTAGGGGACCTGTCACAAAGCACATGCACACTGCCATTGCAGCTTGTGTGTGTTAGTGGGGAGAAAAAGACAAAGTCGACATGGCACCCCTCTTAAGGTGCCAGGCCCACAAACCACTGCCTGTGGCATAGGTCAGTCATCCCTCTAGCAGGCCTTACAGCCCTCAAGCAGGGTGCAGTATACCACAGGTGAGGGCATAGCTGCATGAGCAATATGCCCCTACAGTGTCTAAGTCCATTCTTAGACGTTGCAAGTGCAGTGTGACCATATAAAGTACATGGGCTGCGAGTTTGTCATTACAAACTCCACAGTTTCATGATGGCTCCACTGAAGTCTGGGACGTTTGGTATCAAACATCTTAGCACAATAAACCCATACTGATATCAATGTTGGAATTATTGAAAAATGCACCCAGTATTTTAGCCAGACTTCTAGTGCAGGACTTACCGGTCTGTGCCAGTCTGCCATTTCCATATGAGTTTCTGACCACACAGAGTGAGAGCCTTTGAGCTCTCTATGGCCAGAAATTAAGCCTTCACAGGGTGGAGGTGCTTCACACCTCCACCTGCTGAAACTGTAACACCTGGCAGTGAGCCTCAAAGGCTCAGGCCTCTTGTTACAGTGCTCCAGGGCACTCCAGCTAGTGGAAATGCCTGTCCCCCCGGGACAAAACCTCACTTTTGGTGGCAAGTCTGGCGGGAAAATTCGAAAAAACAAGGAGTGACCCCCCTCCCTGCAGAACCCAGAACTGTTTGAAAATTGCACTGTACCAACTTTTAAAACAGATTATCGCTATTTATTTGAAAAACGGATAACTTGCCAAATTGAAACTAAGTGGTGTTGATACATATGCTTGCTGCTTACTTGCAAATGTACTTACTTGTAAAGTGAATCTTAAAATATATTTTTGCTATATAAAAGCCATTGGCCTGGAGTTAAGTCATTGAGTGTGTGCTTCCTTTATTGACTATGTGTGTACAACAAATGTTTTGCACTACCCCCTGATAAGTCTAACTGCTCAACTACACTACAACAAAAGAGAGCATTAGTATTATCTATGTTACCCTCTGTTAAGCCTCTGGGGAACCCCTGGACTCTGTTCACACTATATCTCATTTTGATAATAGTATCTATAGTCATCTTCCTACACTGTGCAAATGTTGTTTTAGGGGCATGAGCAAAGTGAAATGTGTCCCAGGACAGCATCCTCCCATGAGTGCTCCCGGTGCCCCCTTCCCAATTGTGTAGGTATAGTTTGCATAGTGAGCTTTGGATATTTATCTCTCAAACTATTGTGCAACTCATTGACCTTCTATTGTGTTGAAATGTGGGTGATGTGTGGGACAATTGCAGGGCTGTGTCATGGAAGGGGTGTTTGTGTTCTATCACACATCCATACATATGTGTGTTCTATCTGATGACAGTCCTTGACGTGTGCAATGTGGGGGTGTCAGCTGAATTGGTAGATGTAAAGTTTATGTGGTGTTGCTGTTGTGTAATACAATGTTGTGTACAAGTGACTGTCCCTGTGCCTGAGATGGGCAGACATTTATTTTTGTAGAGGGTGGCACCGCAGTGTCAGTGACCTGCCCAAAGTGGACATTTTGTGGCTGTGAATGTGCCATTTTTTGTGAATGACTCCAGACTGTGGACACAATGACACATGTATTGGTGCCCCTAGTGGGACTCCATATCATGTGGATGATGGCACGGCGCTCTTTTGTACTTACCGTCAGTTGCGTCCATGGCAGCATGGATTTTGGGCACCTTCGGTGAGCAGCAGCAGGACGTGTGTGATGGGCTCTAGGGCGGCACAGCATGTGCAACGCTGCCTCCAGGTGAGTTGCTTCCTCTATGCTCTCCATTTCGGCCATTGAAGACGTGGTGGTTGGACCAACACGGTCACATTGGCGGTGCGCAACATCATAATGAGTCTCGCAGAAATACTGGCTCCGCCGGACTATTTGTCCTGGCTCATCACGGCGGCGGTCTGCACTGCCTGGCGGTGTCGGCGGGATCGCAGCAATCTTTGCTCTATGGGCCTGCCAAAATCGTAAACCAGGGGTCCGCCTGCCAAGCCGATGGTGGTCGGGCTGCCGCTATGGCGGTGCATGGACCGCCAAACTCATAATCTGGTCCATACTGTCTAAAGTCTCAGAACACATCACAGGTCAACTACCACGTATACCCACTTTAAAATGTTTAATTTAAAAAAAAAAAAACACCAGCAATATTCTTCCTGCCCCTAGAAGATACCAAGACACAAAAATACTTGAATATCTAACGATGACACATAATAAGGACCCTTTCCTTTTATATGACAACCTTAACAATGAGAAAAAAATCCTAATATTCTCTACAGCAAATAACTCACTAAAACTATGCCTCTGTCAAACCTGGATGATAGATGGGAACTTGACATGGCATTTAAAAGTACTTGCCACGCCTTAAACTCCCCCTTTCCTACGTATAAGTCACCCGTAAGGTAGGCCCTAGGTAACCCACATGGCAGGGTGCTATGTAGGTAAAAGGCAGGACATGTACATGTGTGTTTTTTTTAATGTCCTGGTAGTGGAAAACTCCTAAATTTGTTTTCCACTACTGTGAGGCCAGCTCCTTTCATAGGATAGCATTAGGACTACCCTCATATATTGTTTTGAGTGGTTGATTCTGATCTGAAAGGGGTAACCAGGTCATATTTAGTATGGCCAGAATGGTAATAGAAAATCTTGCTTATTAGTGAGGTTGGATTTTATATTACTATATTTGAAATGCCATATTTAGAAAGTGAACATTTTTCTGTACTTAAAATCCATCTGTGCCTTACTACCGGTCTCCAATCACCATCTGGGCTGGGAAGGTTGACAGCTTCCTTGTACATTTCACCCAGACAACCACAAACACATCGCACTCAGTCACACCTGCACTCATCTGCATACTGAATCTACCTGGGATGGAAGGGTGGAGGGCCTGACACTTACATTTCAAGGGCTAGTGGCCTGCCCACACACAATGGACTGCCAAACCCCCTACTGGGACCCTGCCAGACAGGCCTGTACTGAAAGGGGAACATGTGCACTTCAAAACCACTCTTTGACGTCTCCCCCCAGTTCAAAGGCATTTCTGGGTATATAAACTGGGTCCCTGACCCCACCAACTCGGACACTTCTGGATTTGAACCTGCAACCTGCCAAGAGGAACTGCCTGGCTGCCCAAAGGACTCATCTGGACTGCTTTGCTGAGAAGGACTGCTGCCCGCTACCCTCTGACTTTGCTTAGAAGTGCTTTCCAAGGGCTTGTATTGAGCTTGCATCCTGTTTTCTGAAGTCTCAGGGCCAAAAAGGCTTCATCCGTTTTGAGACTGAGAAATCACCGCACAGCCGAGCTGGCACAACGCAGCCAGACTTCCAGAGTGAAGATTCAACGCAGCACCTGCCTTGCAACCAGAAATTTAATGCACAGCTGAACCAAAACGACGCAGCCGATTCCCAGAGTGGAAAATCGACAGTGCCGGCCGTGTGACTGAAAATTCGATGCACCGCCATACCGGAACGACGCACAGCCAAACCAGAAGAACGCAGCCGATTCCCAGAGTAGAAAATCAACGCAGTGCCTGCTGTGCGACCCAAAATTCAACGCTTCGCCATCCTGGATCGACATAACGCCTGTGACTTCTTCCAGCACGCCCAGGATTGCCCTGCATCGTTCCTGGGTGTTAAAAAGATACCTGCATCACATTGAGGAACCAAGACTTTGTGCTGAAAAATAACGCAAAGCCCCTTGCAGTGTGGAAAGAAACAACACATCGCCTGTGCTGCGTCGGAAAATACAACGCACACCTATTTTTCCACGTATCTCCTCCTCTGCGGTCTCAGTGTGTTATTTTTGATGCAAACCAGGTACTTTCTATAATCAAGAGACAACTGTTGATTTCTAAGATTTAAGACTCTTTTAATCTTGCAAAACGGATATCTCAACGTGTCGTTTTGACCTTATTTTAACCAGATACATTTTCTATATTTTTCTAAACATGTGTGGTGTATTTTTGTGATGTTTTCACTGTGTTACTGTATGATTTATTGCACAAATACTTTACACATTGCCTTCTAAGTTATTCTCAGTGCCAAGCTACCAGAGGGTGGGCACAGGAAAATTTGGGTTGTGTGCGACTTATCCTGACTAGAATTGTGGTCCCTACTTGGACAAGGGTGTATACCTCTGCCAACTAAAGACCCCATTTCTAAGACTGGTGATCAGCGGTGCGGACAGGACTTGTGTTTGCGCAGTTAAATACAATAGCTACGTGTACACTACCACCCACAGTTAAAGGTCAATTTGATTTGTTCTTTTGTTGCTGCAATTTATTTCCTGCTTGACATTTTAATCTAATCCTATACAACTTGTCTCTGGCTGGGTCTCAAGGAGGCGCTGGAGAGCTTGACCTAGCTAAGCTGGAGACATGCACTGTCAGCCAGCTGAAAGGGTTCCCCAAGGGGATGGGGGTACCTATCCGGGGTACCTCCAAGAAGGAGGAGTACCAAAAGGTGCTGAGGGCCTGGGCAGAAGCCCGTTCACAACAGAATGGTGAGTTGGGAGAGCAAGAGGATGGCTCTCCAGAGGATTTGCCAACAGCAGTGAGGGATGACACCCTTAGATTTCTGCCCCCTGCTAAACCAGGGAGCAATGTCTCAAATCACAGGCTGACCACGGAGGAAAGAAGGGAGGCGAGAGAGTTTCAACTGCAGTGTGCAAGATTAAAAATGGAAGCCCAACAAGCTGAGGCTGCAGCAGAGGGAGCCTTGCCTGAAAAAAAACTACTTCTGGCTCATGAACTGAGTCTAAAAGAGTTGGGGCTCAAGTCTAGGCAGCCTGAGTCCAGCAGTGATGTTGGCCGCATACATATAGGACCTGCTGGAGACAAAAAAGGTTTGTTGCCCAAAGATGTGGTTCCAAGTTATGTGGTGGGAGATGACATTGACAAATGGTTTGATGCCTATGAAGTTGCACTAAGGGCTCATGGGTTCCTGAAGAGGATTGGGGGCGGGCTTGTGGAAACATGTGCCAATAATTGAGAGGGACACACTCCTCGCATTAGAAAAGAAGGACCACAACAGATACCGCTCATGAAAACCATTTTAATTGCCAAGTTTGGACTAACCCCTGAAAAGTATCGTCAGAAATTCATGGACAGTACCAAACTCTCCAACCAAACTTGAGTAGACTTTTAAGATTCTTCTAGCAAGGCACTGAATAGATGGGTGTGGGACAGTAAAGTACATGATTATATGGGTTTATATAATTTGATCCTGAGAGAAGGTTTGTTCAGTTTTTGCTGTACAGAGTTGCACCAGCACCTGACTGACAGTAAGCTGACTGATCCCAGAAGCTTGCTGAGGAGGCGGACCTCTAGGCTGTCCAAAAAGGTATCCGGGGGAGACACCCACCAAGGTGGTCAGGGTTCCTACCAGAAGAAAGAGGGGGACAAAAAATTAAAAATAAGGAGCTCTCAAAAGGCCCCCAAAATAATTCCCAAATGAAACGTGGTAACCAATCCCAGTCTGATTCCAAGAGGAAAGGGTTCCTTGACCATAAGATAGGGAGATTTGTACCCCAATGTACAGAGTGCTCCAAGTATGGTCACTCTAAGGGCAACTCAAAGAGGGCACAGCCCCCCACTGGAAGGCGGACACCTAGGTTGGCTAGTGTAGCGCCTGGGGAGGAGTTAGTCCAGGTTAGTTCTGGGGAACAGACAGAGGTAACCCTAGTGTCCCTGGGGGATACAGAGATTGTGCCAAAATCCCACATGCCTGCAAATACTTCCAAGTATAGGCAGTGGGTCACCATCAATGGGCAATGGATGGAGGTTCTGTGTGACAGGAGCCAGCATGACTACTGTCAGGGGTCAGCTGATGTCAGCAGAGCAGGACTTCCCAAACACATTCCACCAAGTCATAGTCGCTGACAATCGTGAGAGCCACCTACCGGTAGCTCTGGTTCCCTTTGAGTGGGGGGAGGGTCTCTGGTACTCCAAAAGTAGCTGTGATTCCTGATATGCCTTAAGATTGTCTGTTAGGCAATGATCTTGAACACACTACCTAAAAGGAGGTAGAGCTAAGGTCTCACGTGGAAAAATGTTGGGATTGCCTGAGTGGGCCTGCATGCCCAGGAAGGAAGTGAGGGCATCTGTAGCCTGGAAGAATGGCCGCTGCCAAGGAGATGGGCGAGGGAAACCTGTCAGTTCCTGTGATGGATGATGGGATCCCTGAGGAGGAGGGCCCTGAGCCAACCGGGGAGGACATTGCTGCCTTAGGTGACTCACCTGAGCTTGCTGGCTGGCAAGTTGAGAGTGGGCTAGCCAGGGAAAAGCTCTGCAAGGCACCACTCTTGAGGATTTGAGGCAACAGGCCTCAGCTCAAGCAGCAGGTGAAGCCTCTGGCGATCACCTTATATATTGGGTGAATGATGATCTTTACTGTGAGCCCAAGGTACCGGAGGCAGGGGCTGGGGCAGCACATGTGCTAGTGGGCCTCCAGTGTTACTGGGCCTTCCTACTGGGCTTAGCTCATGACATTCCCCTAGCAGGTCATTTAGGGCAAGACAAGACCTTTACCAGATTTGTCACCACTTTTATTGGCCCCGAATGCGGAGGGACTCAGATGCATTCTGTAGGTCCTATCCCACCTCCCAGGCAATGGGAAGACAGGTAACGCACTAACAGAGACCAAAGGGACTACATATCCCAGATTGCTGTGTGGCCCCAGGAGGCGGCCATTTTCTGCATCACCCACTCCCACTTGCCATTTCCAACGAGCGCAATAAAGCGTGAGGGGGCATACTCCAGCGTAGGATGCGCTAACCAAGACCAGAGGGCTTACATATCCCAGACTGCTTTGTGGCCCCAGGAGGCGGCCATTTTCTGTATCACCTGCTCCCACTTGCCATTTCCAACGAGCGCTATAAAGCGCGAGGGGGCATACTGCAGCGCGCTACGTGCCTGGGCAAAGCCCGGGTCAGGGGCAGCCCGTCCGTGGCCGTCCAAGGCTGGGCTGGTCCCCCCCCTGAGTCTGATTCGTTTTTGCCCACTTTTGAATAGCTCCAGCTTCCTCTAGTTCGTCCCTAAAGTATCATCCCAGGCCCCTTGTTCCGTTCTGACCTATTGCTACAGAGATGGTTAAAAGAAAAGCGACTGAAAGTAGTGCGGGTGGGGGGAAAAGGCACAAGAAAATCTCCTGGCTGATTGTGGGGAAATACTAGCCCCACCATCTGGTGTAGACCAACCACGAGTCCCATACTGTGTTTAGTAATCCAACCGCTGACCAGCAAGCAGGAAAGTATGTCCAATATGTTTAATAAAGCTAGGGTACGGATGAGGAACAAGACCTGTACAGCACCCCAAAACCCTGTAGATCTAGTTCCTAATTCTGGCTCCTCTCATGATACAGCGATAGTGCCTCCTACCTCTCCCATCCCCTGTGCAAATTGTTTTCTACCACTAACATGCATCCCAGATCCACCCACAATTCAGGATCTTGCAGTTCCTCCCACCCAAGTTGGGGCAGGTGGCCTCCCAAACAACCAACCATGTTCCCCCTCTTCAAATGACGACTTGGAAGGTTGCATACAAACACTCAGGTCAGAAATAGCAGCCCTAAAGTCTATGATAGGTGACCTTGTGGTTACAGTGGGGCGTCTCATAGAAGAGAGGGGGCAAACACCTAGGGAAGGAGCCACCATCCCAGTCTTGACTAACACCCCTGCTCTGGCACCATTTGCTCCCACTATGCCCCTCCCATGCAAAACACCTTGGAGGCCACCCAGGTTTACCACAAAGATACCATCTGTAGGACATCGGTCAGAGCCCACACCAAGGGTTCCCGAACATCTGCAGGTGTGCCAAACGAACCTCCTTTCATCTACCCTCAGAGCAAAAGTCCCAACTCCATACTCCCTACAATAGGGAAGGGTCGTCATTCTAATAGAACACACGTTGCCAAGACCACCACCCTCCCTCCTTGGAATTTTTTTATGACTAAAGTACCCAAACTCAACTCTCAGGGGGGGAGGTAGACTCCTTGATTAATAAAGTCACTCACTGGATTTGACATAGTAGAGGATGTCTCTCAGTAATCAGAAAAGATATCCTCAGGGCCAGACGGTATATGTCTCTGAGCTCACCGTCCGACTGTATTGAGCTTCTTATAGAAAATGTGCAGTTAGCTTATGACTCAGTGGCCCTAGACCAAAGAACCAATCCTCCGGATGAGTCTACTATACAGTTCAAACTCGATCCACCCATTCCCTTTGTGCGCCTTCCCCTCACGCTGCTCTAGACGATGGCATTGTTTGCTCCACGACAGATTGACACCTACAGCTCGAGGCACAGGCCTCCTACGATAGATCCAAAAGCTGTGCAGGCTTCGACAACTGTATCTGCACTACCTGTTACTCAGCGGATATGCCCGACCAGAGAGACAGGAAGACACCTATCGTACCACCTAATGTTATTGCACCAGCCACCAAGGAAGCCTTTTGACCTTCTACTGGTTCCCTAGATTTCCAGGCAAATCTTCCCCCATTGCTTAACTCCATGACGACCTGACGGAAAGTAAAAATTGTTTGCTGGAACGTGGCAGTTATTACATCTAAACTACCAATGCCTCACTGGAATACCTTTATCGATCAATACAACATATGTATTTTCCAGGAAACATAGCTAATCGAACCTGCCTACAAACCTGGCTTTGCAACCTACCACTTACCTGCTACTCCCAGTAAGGTGGGTCATCCCTCGGGTGGCCTCCTAATATGGGTGAAAATTGCACTACAGTGCGTAGTGAAATTGCTACCTACCAACAGTCCTGCTATTCTTGGTATCAGTCTCAAGGGATCTGGGACCACTGTCAGTGGCATATACAACATCTATGCTAGGGGGACAAGGGGGCCCAATGACTCTGCCACCTTGCAGACCCTTGAGACCCAATTGGGTGAAAGACCCTCTAAACATGCCCTCACTGTAGCAGGGGACTTGAATGCCACTTTCGAACCCCTCGGTCTGGATAATATGGACGATTTCCTGGAAGAAGATAACCTATGGCATATACCTAGGCTTGAACTCCCCCTATTAAGAAGTGGCACCAGGCTGCCCTGCAACTAAATGCTCTGACCCTAAGCCAAGGCCTGAGGGCAGTCAATGGAAGAACCAAATCAGACAGGCATGCCGCCTACACGTTCATTGGCCCACAGGGGAAGAGTCGCATTGACTATATCCTGATGGACCTCAGACACTGGCAGGAAGCTCTACATGCAATTCAGATTTGGTTCTCTCCATCTTAAAACTTTCACCAATAGATGGAAGAATAGGGCCCCTACCAATAAGTCATGTCCCAGCTGCAACCTGTTCCAGGAGTCAACGGCCCATGTCTTCTTCGTATGCCCATCTGACACTCTCTTACGTAGGAAATGGCTTGCTCCAACCTGCAAATGGCTGGGGACCAGAGATCATGCTGCAGCCATGAGGATTCTAAAATCAGACTTTATTCTGCCCATTGCCATTGCAGTTGCCAAATTCCGCATCAGAAGGAAACTGGTCAAGACTGCCTAGCTCCTATGTTCCTGTAGTCTTACTTGCACTTTCCAGCCCCCATACTGTATTTTGGGACTGTTTTTTTATTGTATTGTTCTCTGTGCAAAGTTTGTATTTATTTTAAAGTAAATTTCTATTTTATGATTCTTAATTTATTATTTATTGTGGTGCTATGTGACTTTTATGGCACTGGATGCCGAAATAAAGTTTTATGTGACAGGGAAAATGCTCAAACCCCCCCTCCCGATCTCACTCCCCATCGTTGGCACCCCCTTTGAAAGGGTGGGCATCAATGTTATTGGTCCACTGGACCCCAAAACTGCCCTAGGCAACAGGTTTATCCTGGTTTTGTTGGACCATGCCACCAGCTACCCAGAGGCAATCCCTCGGAGGATGGTGACTGCACTGGTGGTGGAACTCTGACGGGGAGCTTTAACCTTGTGGAATTCCCAAAGGAGAGGCACAAACTTCATGTCTGCATACATAAAGTCCACGTGGGATGCGTTTGGGGTGACCTACAATTCACCACACCCTATCATCCTCAATCCAACGGTCTTGTGGAGAGATTCATCAAGAACTTGAAAGGCATGATGACAGGCCTCCCTGAGGCCATGAGTCATAAGTAGGACGACCTTTCGCCATGCCTTCTCTTTGCTTACAGAGAGGTACCCCAGAAAGGGGTAGGGTTCAGTACCTTTGAACTTCTCTATGGTACCCTGTCAGGGGCCCCTTAAGCATTGTGAAAGAGGGGTGGGAGAAAGTTCCCAAGGCACCCCCTCAGGATGTAGTCATCTAAATGCTGGCCCTCCACAACCAGATGCAGCGCTTCTGGAAAAAGGCCAAGAGCACCCTCAAGAGGTTGTGAAACGCTGGTACGACCAAAAGGCCACCCTGGTGGAGTTTCAGTCTGGAGACAAGGTTTGGGTGATGAAGCCAGTATAGCCTAGAGCTCTCCAGGACAGCTGGACTGGCCCATTTGAGATCAAGGAGGATAAAGGGGAGGCCACAAATTTAGTCGACCTCTAGGCCCCTAGAAACCCCCTAAGGGTGCTCCATGTGAACTGACTGAAGCCTCAATTTGATAGGACTGAGGTCAACATGCTTTTGGGGACAGATGAGGGTATGGAAGAGGAGAGTGAACCTCTCCACAACCTCCTCTCTGCCAATGGAGGCGATGGGTCAGTGGAGAGTGTCAATCTCTCTGACTCCCTGACTCTGGACCAGCTACCAGTTGGTGGAGCAATACTCCTCCCGGTTTTCCCTCACCCCTGGACTCACACACTTGTGTGTCCATGATACTGACACAGGAGAAAGCCCCCCTGTAAAGAACAAAATTTACAGGTTTTCAGACAGGGTGAAGGCAAGCATCAAGGAGGAAGTTGCCAAGATGCTGGCTCTTGGGGTGATTGAGAAGTCTAGCAGTCCCTGGTCCAGCCCTGTGGTGCTGGTACCCAAGGCTGCCGCATCCGGTGCTAAGCCAGAACTTAGGTTCTGCGTGGACTACTGAGGTCTCAATTCTGTCACAAAGACAGACGCTCACCCCATCCCCCAAGCAGATGAGCTCATAGACTGGCTAGGCGCTGCCACATTACTCAGTACTTTTGATCTCACATCAGGGTACTGGCAGATTGCCTTGACTGAGAGGGCCAAAGAGAGATCAGCTTTTTGCACTCCTGAGGGACATTACCAGTTCAGAGTAATAACCTTTGGGTTGAAAAATGCCCGCTACCTTCTAACAGTTGTTTAACGGGGTCCTAACTGGTAAGGATGTGTTCTGTGCTGCCTATCTAGACAACATTGCCTTCTACAGTTCCAGCTGGAAGGAACACCTGCTCCACCTCCAAGATGTGCTCCAGGACCTGCAACAGGCAGGCCTGACAAACAAGTTTGCAAGTGCCAGATTGAGCAGGGTTCCATGGTGTACTTGGGACACCACTTAGGTGGTGGCAAGGTGCAGCCCCTCCAGGCCAAGATTCAGACAATCAAGGCCTGGCAACCACCTAGAACCCAAACTGAAGTGAGAGACTTTTAGGCCTCACTGGGTACTACCGTAGGTTTGCTAAGGGGTATAGCTCTATAGTGACCCCCTTAAGAGTTCATCGTGCAGACAGACGCTTCAGAGCATGGCATAGGGGCGGTTCCAGCGCAGCTGAATGAGGATGGCCTACACCAACCAGTAGCCTTTATTAGCAGAAGGCTATTACTATGGGAACAGAGGTGGAGTGCCATTGAAAGAGAAGCATTTGCTGTGGTCTGGGCACTGAAGAAGCTGAGACCATACCTGTTTGTGACTCACTTCCGGGTTCAGGCAGACCACAGCCTCCTGAGGGGTGAAAATCTGCAACTCTTGAAGTGGTCCATTTCCCTACATGGGATGGACTTTACGGTGAGCATCGCCGGGGGACTGACCACGCCAATGCTGATGGTCTCTCCAGATTCTTCTGCCTTAGCAGTGAGAGCTCCCAAGGGGTTGGGTAACTCTCCCCACTTTCAGCTAGGGGGGACACATGTTAGACCTAACAGCCTTAGGGTGGTCATCCCCCAACTTTTTGCCGGTCTCCCTCCACTTTTCTGACACCGTTTTTGCTGGTTTGAAGACTCTGAGCACTTTACCACTGCTAACCACTACTAAAGTGCATATGCTCTCTCCCTTAAACATGATAACATTGGTTCATTCCTAATTGGCATTTTTGATTTACTTGTAAGTCACTAGTAAAGTGCAAATGTTTCTTCCATATAATTAGATGCATTGTCAGTCGTTGCAGAAACATGTATATTATTTTTAAAGAAATTTAAATGGTAATAAGAAGTAGGGGCCAGATGTAGGAAACACTTTGCGAGTCGCAAACGGCAAAATCTGCCGTTTGCGACTCGCAAATGCATGTTTCCTATGCAGAAATGCATTTTGCGAGTCGTTACCGACTCGCAAAATGCATTTCCGAATCGCAAATAGGAAGGGGTGTTCCCTTCCTATTTGCGAGTCGCAGTGGTATGCAACTCCATTTGCGACCGCGTACGCGGTCGCAAATGGAGTCGCAGTTACCATCCACTTCAAGTGGATGGTAACCCACTCGCAAATTGGAAGGGGTCCCCATGGGACCCCTTCCAGTTTGAGACTGGACCCCAAAACATTTTTTCAGGGCAGGGAGTGGTCCAAGGGACCACTCCCTGCCCTGAAAAAACCGAAACAAAAGGTTTAGGATTTTTTTGAAATGCAGCTCGTTTTCCCTTAGGGAAAACGGGCTACATTTAAAAAAAAAAAAACTGCTTTATTTAAAAGCAGGTCGCTAACATGGAGGTCTGCTGACGTCAGCAGGCCTCCATGTTAGCGAGTGCCTATACTCGCAATGGGGCCGCAATTTGCGACCCACCTCATGAATATTCATGAGGTGGGTCATTGCGACCCCATTGCGAGTTGCAGTCGGTGTCTGAGACACCGTACTGCATAGCAATTTGCGACTTGCAAATTGCGAGTCGCAGGGACTCGCAATTTGCAAGTCGCAAATTGCTTTTTTGCTACATCTGGCCCTAGTTTCTTTGGAGGCAGGCTACACCACAAGCCCAATATAGGCTAAAAGAAGCCTGATTAGCAGCAGGGCTGTAACTGAAAAACCTGGTTTATTTCATCATTTTCATCTAGAAAGGGGAGCTCCAAGTTCACTTTTAGGCCTGTTTGTAAAAGGAACTCCATTGAGACAGAGACCAGTGGATTCAGTAATACTTTTAGAAATACACAAATAAACTGAATATCAAATATGCTCTTACAGCAACCTGGGAGGACCAAAGGCTTAGTACAGGCCTGTGCAGCCCCTGCGGTGAGGGGATGGGGGCCTTCAGGCCCCCCCAATCCCTCCAGGGGGCCCCTGTTCAGCCCAAAGCCAATGGACATCTGTAAGATATGAGAGGCTCAGGGCCCCACATCACATTCTGTGGACGGGGGGGGGGGGGTGGGGGGGGGGGGGGGGGGGGATTGCATCATTTTAGGTTATACCGCTGAGGAGGAACCTTAATGATCTATGGATGGTAAAAAAAGACTTACTAAGAGCAATGTTTGCTTTTCGGATGACTGTGAGCAACTGAGTCAGTCCAAGATATATTGATCAATCATGTCAAGTTATTCTTCCCTCTAACCCCAAAGATATTTAACTGCTTTCTTAACCGCAAATGTAAGATTGAGCTGCATAAATTATAGAGTCTGACATGGGTATTTTGGAATTTATTAAAGCATGGAGCTCAGCTTGTTCGAATACAGTTAACTCCAGGCTCCATTATAAGCCGGCATTGATGTTGATGTGCGTTTCCTGCTAGGCCAGCAAGCAGTAACTGTGTTTGCCCCTGCTGGCCCAGCGGGAAACACATAATAGGTCCGATCGCCAAATCCCTAATGAGGGCCTGAATCTCTCACTCTGTTAAATAAAAATGAACAATAAAAAAAAAGAAATTAAACCTGTATACGCACATATATAGGATTTTACAACTACATCTCTGCAACCAACCTTCTTGGCGCTATGATCAGTCGACCTGATCTGGTTACTGGAAGCTGGGAGCTGTCATCTTCAATGTCAGAGATTTTTGAAGATGGTAAAGAAATAACAGCAATCGCTGAGTTCTAAAGTTCTGTTTTTCCTTCACCATCTCTATTTGAAGATCGATGAATTAAAGGCCTAAAGTAAGAAGAGTTTTTGGCAACAGACTTCCTAGGGCACTGGGCAGTCACCATGTGTCCCTTTGGTAGACACCACATGGAAAGATTCAGCATCATACGGAGCATCACATTTCCTTCTTCTCCTCAGTCGAGCAATCACTAAATCTCCTCCCTTAAAAGTGACTTTCTTTATGTGTCGCCTCTTGTTCGCTTAGGCTTTAATTTTCTCCTTGTTAACCAAGTCCCTTGTACGAATCGTGTTCTCACTTCTTTCTCTCTTTTTGGTCCATTGAGGTAACTTGGTTGTCATTGCTCTCCCGAACATCAAAGTCACAGGACTTTTCCCAATGGTCGAGTGAGGTGTTGAACAATAAGCTCGTAGGGTAGAATTTAATACAGTTCTCAAACTGCTTCTCAAGAGTTGCACTCTGTAGTGCTTTCTTTAATGTACTCATAAAACGCTCAACAAATCTATTAGCCTCCGACCACAAAGATATACTCTTTTGATGCTTTATATTCAGATGCACCAGGAATTCTTTTCTGTTAAAAGGTAGGCCATTATCAGAGGTCAAAATGTCTGGAAAGCCCTATGTTGCAAAGCTGCAAAGTTTCTCAATGACCCGTTTGTGTGTTGTGGGTGGGAGATCTTCGCCTAAAAGAAAACATGGTTATTCGTCTACAATCACTATCAGGTCATGTCCATTATCAAATGGCCCGAAAAAGGCTATGGCTATTCTCTCCCATGCATGCTTAGGGAGTTCTGACACATTCAAAGTATGATAAGTAACATTTGTAGAGAGGCAGTTGCATAGTTGACAGGCCTTGAGTTCTTTTACAACTCTTTCATCTAAATATGGAAACCAAACTCCGTCTCAGAGAGCTCTTTTGTGGCAAAGATACCACAATGTCCTTTGTGAGCCACTTCAATTATTTTCTGCTGCAGACTCTCTGGATTAAGAATTCTCGACCCTTGCAGTAAGACACCCTCCTGAGTTATGGACAGCTCATCTTTGACATTTCTGTATTTCTGATATTCACCAGCAGGCCAAAGTTAATGGGGTCAAAAAATCATTTGTGGAATGACTTTGAAATATCAGAATAAAGCCAATGGTCTAATTCATCTAACAAGTCATGATCTTGAAGAATGTCTCCGAAGTCATCGAACAGAAGGGCATCCAGGAAGAAAACCACATAGTCCGATCGATGACAGGATTGGCAGACAGATTCATGGAGCAGTAGTGCACAGCTGCCTCAGGCGCAGGATCACCGTAAATGCAACACCATCCGAAGAGCCTAAAGGAGACCGATAGTCCACCAAGGACGGCTTGTAAGTAGCCTCGCGAATCAGACTCAGTCTCATGGGGCACAACCATGAATGAACCCTCATCGGGAACATCAGCAGTTCTCGGTCCACAGGAGGCACTGGCAGAAGAGCAAGCCACACCAAAGGTAGATGTTTGAAGAGGCACCAGGTGCAATGAAAGACTGGTTGCACACACCATAACACTGGTCGGAATAACAGTGACCAATCATGCTCCAATTCTTCCAGCAACAAAGCACAAAAGAACAGTACCATGTGATCCTGACAGTAGCTCTATTACTTTGCTTAGCTGGGAAGGCACAACCACTGCATATCAGGAACAACAGCAGCAGTATCCCGCTGATCAATGCCAAAGTCACAGGGAAGCCGCCAAGCACACTTGAAAAGAGTAAATGGATGGCTGAAGGAATGACTCAGAAGACAGTCTGGAAGATGGACACGAATCCAGACCAACAGCCTTAAGGAAGTGCACAATCCCTGTAGTACTGGAAGCGTTGAATATTCTGGATACCAGCTCTCCAAAGTGCTTGGGGACATTGGTATTTAATAGGGATTGTATCTCGGCTGATAATCTTGCTTTCTGGAGAGCATACGTCTCTCTAGCTTATGTCAACGCAACTTGTTTCTGAAACAGTAGCGCCTTTAGTCTGCTCAGCTTGTTATAATTTACATTAGTAGTATCAATGTGAGGCCACATTTCTACTCTCTTATCTCTTCTGTGGGGGGAATACAACATGTCCGCAACAAGTTACAATCTTAGCGACTGAAATTGCGTAGGCAATTCCTGGTCTCATACCGCAATAGCTCTGTTAGTTCAGGACCACATAACTTCCATTTTAAAGTATATGAATTCCTGGATGAATCAAATGAACAGGAGTACCCTTCAGAAACAGGACAAGTTTGAGACCCCGCATTGCAAAGGCCATGAAGGGACACCTGTTTGCAGATCACTGAATGACTAACAGTAGTGTCACAGAGAAACTTCTGTTTTGCCGTTCAGACACATATTAAAAGGGCAACTACCACTCTTCTTTAATACAGCCATCGCCTAGCTGCTCATATCTGCCCACGGCAAGATGTTTCAAGCATTTTGAAAAACAAAAGGTGGAAATGGACAGATTTATAATGCCATGTACGAGCCATACAGTCACGGACTTTCAGCAACGTGAAAGGCAACTTTTCTAACTTCTCTATATGAAGCACGGTGAAACTTGCTTCCCTTTTAGCCAGTCTGTTGTTCCCTGGGTACATTAAAAGCATCAAACAAGTCACTACTGTTAATGTATTTCCATGGAACATGGCCATTTTTCAGAATCTGTAGTGCCCAATCTAACTGCATGATAGAACGCAGTTGACTTTGTCCATGGTATAAAAAGGGCATGTCATTCTGGATTATGTCAATCACAGACAACACTACATTATAAGGCAGTATTTTCTGTTGGACAGTGTTCATGCCATTATCAAAAACAGCTAAAGCCTTTTCCAAATTTCCTTTATCTATCTGCCTTAAACGTGCAGCAGCTTCCATTTGAGAAAGCTTCCAGATCTCATTGTATACGGCATAGATGAATCTTTTAGAGCATGGCTTTCTGGGAGCTAACAAGAAATCTTGTACGTCTATGTCTTCAGATAGCATATTAAGATGTTCTTTAACTGCTGCTAAGGTCTGTAACGATTGTTGACACAGCTTACCCGCACTGTATGTAGTAACTATACCCGAGTGTTGACCCGAGACAAAGCGAGGGTCCGGCTGGCTAATCTTGAAACCCCCTGAATTAACAAAACGCACCTGACACCCATATGTGAGTATTGACCACAATAACCACCCACCGGGACTGGAAAGTGAAGAATTACAGGTACCAGTCTGAACCTTTGCATCTAATTCTTCCTCTGTGACATTTAGGAAGGACTGCCAATTGGTAAATTTTGTCGGGTTGGGGATCCTGGGCACATTCATTTCCTTTAGTTTTGCTAACCCTAGACAGGATGTCTGTTGAATTGTGTAATTTAAAAGAGTCATTTGAACAGGAATAAGACATGCTCTAAAAGCTTCCCTACCCTGAATTTGCCAATCTTGTGTTCCCCATACACTCTATACATCAATAATGTTCTTCCAATATACGTATCCTTCAGCAGCAAGGCAGGAAATAAAGGAATTTTAGTAGATCAATTTAGTGTTTTTAAGCAAAATCTTCCTAATTTTAGAAGGTAACTTGAAGTAGTATGATTCTGCATTCTTAATTTCATGCCCAGAAAAATATGTGAATTTATCTGAATAATACTGGTATGTGTCTAGTTGCTCGGTGCAGGTAGTAATGTCCCCAATTATTATAACAAAACAATTCCCCATAATTCTTTGTGTTAGTGTACACATCATCTCTTTCAAATACAGTATAATCCTGCAGTTCGCCAAGCATTGAATCAACTGGTTGAGCATTCCAGTCATCAGAAACAACACCAGGTGTAATTACATCAGTCATTGAAATTTTGAAAACATATGGAATTTGAATGACATCAGTAGGCCCGTATATCTCATATGGCACTTTATCCAACACAATCCCATCAGGAATTGGTACTGCTGAAATGTTTACGAGGGACAAGTCTCTTCGGACCTTATGTGAGGAAAGATATGGAGTTAGGACTTCATCAACTGGCTCGACAGAAGAGCGTTCAGGAAGATATAACCATTTATAAGAAGAAAGAAACCAGTCACAAAACCAACCCATAATAGAAAGGCAAGCAATGTCACAAATATCCACAGATAATTCCATGGATAAATTAAATAATTATTTTTAAGCCATATGTACATCTTACGTGTCTTTGAATCAGTTTCTGTTTCAGGTGTGGATGAAGTCCAAGAAAAGTCATCAAGGTCGATGAAATAACCAGAAACAGTCTCTGTAAATACAAGAGCAGGCGCATTACTGGTGGATGGATCCACTTCGCGGGGAGGTTTATAGTAGACAATATCATCTGTTTGTGTTATTTTGAAGTAGAGAGCAACCACATCTTGGACAGTTGTTGTTGGTATAGTGGTAACAGGAACCAGCAAAAGCTCAGTTTCTGCCCTCCCGATGCTCAAGGAGGCATTTGTAGCATTGTTGTACATGCTGGTGTAGTTAGAAGAGTTGTTGATTCTTCTTTGAAGAGGTATATCCTGTTGGGGAGTGAGAGGAGACCAGGAACCACCTAAGGGACCTCTGGGTCTACTGTGCAGGATTGACCACATGCTGTAATTTGATGTTGTCAACAGAGGTGAATCTGTTTGCTTTACAGCCAGGCAGCGGTGGTAGAATGACAGTTCTGGTACCTTGTATTCCCAGGACATGGACCGGTGCTCTGTAGGATGGGCAGAATTTCTTCTTCACTGCAATCTTCTCACGAACCAAATCCCCAACTTAAGGAATCCAACCTGTAGAAGTTGTTGATAAATCCCTCATTCCTGAGGGGCAGCACTGGCGAATTAAATGTCATCATGAAATTGCTGAAACTTCTGTAAGACAGTGAGACATTTGTTTATGTCAAAAGGTGTATCTGCTGCCACCAAACCAGGGCCATCTAGATCTCAGACATACATAGGTATCCCAAAGAGAACCTTGTAAGGGGTGTGTCTTCCAAAGTCAGTCTTTGCAGATTATTGAGTGCTCTCTGGACCCCATTAAGGTGATGAAGCCAACTGTGGCCAGAACCAACTACTCTAAGGACTGCTTTACATTTCAATTCCTCCTAACCGCAACCAAATTACAGTCAGGATGGTAGGGTGAGGAGTAATGGAGTTCAACACCCAACGTCCTGAATGCCTTATTGACAAATGCAGGGCCCTGGTCCGAATGGAATGCTGCAACCGCATATGTACTGATAAAGATCAGCACGTCTTTTATAACAGTTTGAGTGTCAGCCGACTGCTGAGGCTATACCCACAGGAATCTAGAACAAGAATCTACAGCGGCTAAGATGTATTTGTTTGCACCATCAAGTTGAAGGGGACCACAATGGTCCGGGTACACATTGTAATGGCCTGCTGGACACTAAGTCTGTGGAGCGTGTTTGATGTTTGAGCCCTTTATATGCTGGCAAATGTTACAACAAAGAACATATTGGATGGTCCGTTTGCATAGACCCGGCCACCAGAAGCGTTTCTGTAAGAGTGTTATTGTGGCAGCAGCACCAGCATGTGCAGAGGCCACACCCTCATGCGCTGCTTTGATTAGATCTAATCTCTGGTCTTGGTTGGGGATCACTCAATCTCCAACCCCAGAAATTGTTGCAAAGGCAACATTCTGTGCACTGATGTGGTATGAATATTTTGTATGGTATGCTTTGGGGAGAGGCTTGTCTTCAGCCGGAGCTTTCACGGCTGCCAAGATTTCATTATCAAATCTCGTCCAAGAACGAGTCACTGCAGCAACAGAAGCCATAGCTACTGCGGATTTGGCCGCTTCTTCAGCCAAAGTGTTGACAATAACGTGTACACCTACACATTGGTGGCCCAATGTACAGACTACACGAGCATTAGGTCGCTTATCCTTAAGATTAGGTACCTTTCCCCACAGAGTTCTGTGTTTTATGGTGTTCCCCTTTGAGTCTCTGAACCTGTTCAATCACCAATGATTATCATTGTAGGATTGGACACAGTAGAACAAATCACAGATAATCAATGTGTGTAGATATTATGAAGGTGGACTATACCATCCTTCATCACTCCGTTCACAGCTGCGCAAGCGGCTGAGTACTGATGTTTAGTACCCACAGCTTGTTGTGCTGAACCATCAGTGTAAAATGACAGTATGGTATCTGTCAAGCGGCAAGATGTCAAGAGGTGCGGGCTACTCCTGTTCATATTGGAGAAATTCTTGTGTTTGAAGTTTTGGATCAAAGATGTAATCAACATCGGTGGGAGTCAGGGAGGTTTCCCACTGAATCCAACGTGGATGTAATGCTTTAGCGTTACAAACACTAGCCTTTGGTGAAGGCCTCTAAGGCTGGCAGCGGGATAACAACAATAATTTATTTCCCTTGAGCAAGTGGCCTCTCCTTGATGATAGCCATCTGTACTGCAGTTAGATTTTTTTCTGTGGCTGCAAAGCGTTGTTCTGCATTGGAATATAAATGTGATTTATATGCTATGGCCACCATGTCGCCTTCGTTAAAGGTGACATAAGAGAACCAAATGGCACCAGCAATTATTCTGATGACCAAATTTGTTTTGTTGTCAGGGGTGTGTAAGTGTTTTGCCTCTAGCATGTCCTGTTGCAATCCTCTAAGGATGCATGTGTGTTCTATTGTTCAGTGTCTGTTGGAAAAATCTGGGCGTATTGAATCATGAAGTCGCTTGATGAGTTGTGCATAATCAGGAATGTATGTTCTGCCAATGTTAAAGAAAACAAGTAAAGACTGTAGTTTCTTGATAGTGTTTGGTGGCTGGAGTTCAGCACATTTTTATAAAAAGTGCAGGGCCAGGCTCTTGCCCTTGTTTGATAGCTCATATCCCAGGAACAATACACTGAGAAAGGCGATTTTAGTTTTCCTAAAATTAAATTTGTGACCAAGGGCTGTGAATCACAGAATGATCTGATTGACTCTGGCAAGATGAATGTTGAGGTCGTCATCTGTGAGATAGATGTAATCCACATGGGACAATGCCTTGGGATCAATAAGATGGAATGTTGATGTTACACAGGCCTGGGGCAAACAACAGAAGCGTTTTTGTGTGCCAAATAAGAATGCACTCTGTCCCAACTTTCGTGCACTAGGTTTTGGAAGAAAAACATATCCAAGGTTGTTTTGTATTTTTTACGCACTATGTTGTTAATTAGTGCTGTGTGAATTTTGCATTGGGTATGTGCGTGTATGATTGTTTAAGTATCTGTAATCTAAGACTATTCTACATGAATGGTCGGGTTTTTAAACAGGGAATAATGAGTAATTCATTGCAGAGACACAGGGCTGTATTAGATCCTGGTACGCGAGCTAAGTGAGGATCTCCCTATTGGAGCTTTCGGTTAGTGTTTAACTGGATACTGGGGGTGAGTCTGTGGTGTAGACCTAATCAGTATTACATGGTAAGGAAAATCCTGATCCCAACCTACATGGTTGCGGTATACTGCAGGTGCCTGCGCTAAGGCCCAGTTTACAGCATAGGCTTGTTTTACTGCTTCTGGAACAAGATCAGAGATAGAAGGCAAAATTATATCTTCCCCATGTGGAATATGGATATCACAACTAAGTTCATCCCAGAACATTACACTAAGGGTGCGCTCTATGTCTTCCTCAATTTGGATTTGTAAATCATAAACCCTGTCGGGTAGGAGAACGCGCCCGACCGCAATATAGTCGCTAGCGGTTGTCGCATCCAGATGATCTTTCAGACACTGGTGACATATTGTGACTTCTGCCAAGCTGTGTCGCTGCCCACATCTTGTTTTTCAGCAATGTTCCAAGTTTACTGGCATTTTGAATTGAAAGTGCTGGCACCTTTTTCTTTTTAAACTGCGGCTTTTGTTATGGGGTCTTGTCTTCTTTTTGTCTGAAGACCGAGTCTTTCTTCTGTTTCACGTACTCAGGATGTTGCTCTGACCGGCCCACTCTCTCTCTACATCTATCTGGTGCGTCCTGAAAGGAACGAGAGGGACGTGAATCAGTATATCGGTCAATATTTTCTCCATTTCTGAGATTACATCTCCTTTCGAAGTTCTCCGAGAGAGGAGAGTATATCTCTGACTTCGTCTGTCGTTAATTTGCTTTTGTTTATCTTAGCGCCTTTTAGAACCCTTCTGTGTTTGTTTGGTACCTTCCTTAGGGGTGGTAATCTGTAGTTCAGGCATTTTCGGCTTGGCTCCCAAACTATCCCGTCCTATACTGGAATAGGTATCAGATATGATTTTTGGTAGTTGTTTCTCCAGTTCCAAGTGTGGAATCTCTCTGAGCCGCTGACGTATAGCCAACGCTGCTGCTTCTCCTTTAATGTTACTAAGTATTATGGAATAGACGCGAAATTACGCATCAATTTCTTCACCGAATCTAGGGCTGGAGCAGGCCTGTGATTGTTCTGAATTTGTTTCAACACTTCCAGTAAATTGGCAAGTGTCGGGGTACCATGTGTGGTAGTAGAAATCGCAGCGAAGACTGCACCCCATGTGGGGCAGTCATCCACTGAGGGAACCATTCCGAACGGCAAGTACCTTGTGAGAATTCTTTGCTGTTTCTGTTGTCCTGTATGGGGAAACGCAGCTTCCAGGTGATTTGGTTTTTTTAGATGTCCACAACAGAATTTTCTCTAGTTTTGTGGACACTTTGCCCATGATAGAATGTACTGTTTGTGGGTTGATCCCAGAAGTGGCCAATTGATATCCAGCGGATGATGGTGTTGTGTTCAAAGTTCCCAATACGAACTAAACAAGTTGTCTACGTAATGTTACTAGTTCATTGCAAAGATTGCGCAGATCAGCTGCCTGCATGTTTTGTACACCGGGGTGTGGTGTACATGTGGCAAACATAGGCCACATTGGTCCATCATTATCTAAGGGACCTAGTGTCACAGGTTTTATTACTTGTGGTAAGGTGCCATTAAACCAGTTCAGAACTTCTTCATAAGTAATCAGTATTTCAAGGTACTGGTATGCTTGGTACCGTTTTGGTACGTTTGAAACTCTGTATGTGCTGAATGTGTATGTTGTAGAGTCTTCCTCAGGAAAGGAGACCCAGGTATAGAATGATTGTGTTTGGTAAGCTTCTACAATGAATGTGACATCCCCACCTTCATCTGCTAAGCCATGTCCTTCTAAATGTAGTGATAATGCATGTCTGACAAGCTCATGAATATCTATGGCGTTAGCCATATTGCGAAATAGGTAAAGAGGTGGAACACCAAATGAGGAGAAAGTCCTTTTAAGAGTTCGAGCTCAAACAACCTACAGCCTAGTTAGCTGTTCCCTGTTCAGCTGAGAAGGATCTTCCAAGACCACAGAGGTCTCCTTATATTGGTACTTAGGGTACCGGTTGCGTGTGAGACAGAGACACTGTAGTGAATCCGATCTTGTTTTAATGGGAAGCAGGAGTTAGCTTAGCCTTCTGGCTTGCAGGCCTGTGCCTCCGTCACAAAGTGATTTTTACCCTACTCTCAATTATTTAATTATATCTTTCCAAGATAGCTGCATTGTTTTTAGTTAGGACAATGTTTTAGTTTCCTGCTATCGTGCCACTCTGCTAAGGCATCACTATCAGCGCCAGAGATAGATAAGATGTAGGTATTCACATTAGGTACTTTCCCACTTTGTGCCTTCGAGGAATTGTTTATGTAATTGCTGCCCAAAGCATGTCTTGTTATCTATTGTTTGGTAACAGACCTACGTCAAGCGTCCGAGCAGATCTGTATAAATGCACCTTACATAGACAGTCAGAGGGATTCTGACCAGTTGCCATTGCTGCTATCGATGCTGCACGTCGCCTTGACGCTGACCCAGTCTTCATGTCCCTGCGAAGTCTGAGCTAGAGACCTCATTCCAAGGTAACAAGGGTTGGGGGGCTCTCCTCATGGACACAGCATTGACAGATTAGGTTTAAAACACCTAGCTTTCTTTAGGTTAGAGATTAGGTTCGTATTATTAGGGTATATGGACATATTTCATACTTCATGTCATTTCACGCTATTGCAAGATGGGGGGGGTCTTTGTATTAATGACTCTTGTCTTTACAATTGTGTTTCTTGCATTGTTTATTATCCTAATCATTGCAGCCCATGCAACTTATTGTATATTACAGTTTTGTTAAATAAAACCTATTGAAAACTTTGCTGCATCTCCTCCATTGCCTGTGTTTGATTGAGACATGTTGTTCATGTGAGAAAGGGGTAATCTCCGTTTAACCACGACAATACCTGAGATGTCGTACTTTTGCATCCAGGCTGCCACAAATCACCTTTTACCTTTTGGGGTTTTTGGTGACGTGCTGCTCATGAGCCGGGAAGGTTGGGGTGACAGTTGTGACTTGTTGTAGGATTGGCATAGTTCCCTACAAACATAAGTACTGTCATCCTTAAACCAGCAGTCTTGCCTAGAGCAAGAGTCAAACATGGACAGTACTCAGGGCATCCGTAAATTAGTGCCAAAACACCATCGATGGTTGCGCCATGTCGTAGTTGGACTCTTCCTGTAGGCAAGACTGCTGATTTAGGGATGACAGCATTTTTGTTTGTAAACGAGTAAGCCATTCCTACAAGTCACAACTGTCGGCTCAAGCTTCCAGGCTCACAAGCAGTACCTCACCAAAAACCCAAATAGTAAAGGATGATTTATGGCAGTCTTTACGCATGGACTCAAGAGTGCGACCTCTCAGGGGAGTTGTGGTTAAACAGAGGTTACCCTTTTCTCATATGAGCAATAAGTCTCAGTCACACACAGGCAATGAAGGAGACGCAGTAAAGTTTTAAATAGGTTTTATTAACAAGACTGCAATCTACTGTAAAAGGCACGAGCTGCAATGATTAGGATAATGAACAATGAAAGAAACAGAATTGTAAAAATGAGAGTTGTGATTATAAAGACCCCCCCACCATCTTGCAGTAACGTGATTTGTGATATAGGCCCTAATACCTTAGCATGATGAACCTAATATCTAACCTAAAGAGAGCTAGGTGTATTAAACCCAATCTGCCAGTACCATGTCTGTGAGAAGAGCCCTCCCCCACCCTTGTTACCCTGGAATGAGGTCTCTAGATCAGACTCTGTGGGGGCATGAAGGCTAGGTCTTCATCAAGGCTACGTGTAGCATAGATAGCATTGATGACATCTGGTAGGAATCCCTCTGATAACCTTGTCTGTGTGAGATTTATTTATACAGATCTTGTAGGACCCCTAATGCAGGTATGTTCCCAAACAACAGATAAGAAGGCATGCAGCCATCTCAGAATAAATAAATAAATGTCCTAAAACAGAGCATGCTAAGTAGGTAAAAAGTCACTAGTTGACGGGGCATAGGCCTGCAAGCCAGAAGGCTAAGCTATCTCCTAGTTCCCAATAAAACCAAAAAGGATCCACTACACCAGTTCAAAAAAGATATAGGATGTAGCAGCTCCTAAGGTGCAGAGTTGTGATCACATGCTCAAGGTGACAGATATATATACAAGATAGTAACCATCAAGTGAAAGCATGGATGATAATATTGCATCAAAAGAATACTCAGGGAGTAGAGTCCTCTAGATTCCAGAGTAAACAATTTATTCATCAATAACAATGTAACTTCTTTTTGATGCAGTTGAAGGGTTCAGCCTGATTGCAGGAGACAAGGAGTTCAAAATTTGCATAGCAATACCCAAGAAGGCTTGGTTCTAGGTTTTCTTTTTATGAACTTTCTGTGGTTTCAACAATAAAGTGCTTCTAGATTATCTGCAGCTGCCCAAAAGCTCCAGTTTTTGTGCAGGATATCTTGGGGTGTTGAAGTGTAGGGTATTATGGGTCATGCACGCAATTTTTTATTATATCCTTGCCTTTTAGATATTTAATTATATCCTTGCCATTTTAGAGATTTCAAGATGGGAGAGATGTGGTTGTTTCTTTTAGATCCAGTGATGAGCCTTGCGGCAGAGTTAAGAGATGCTTTCATGGAGCCAGCTTAGATCTAGGTAAGCCACTGAAGGTTGATCTTCCATAATCCAGCCTGGAAATCACTTGAGCTTGAACGGATGGGTTGGCTTGAAGTCATCGGAGGAGGAAGGGCTTTATTTTCCTAAGGATGTTCCATTTGTAAATTTGCACCTTTGATAACTGCACTGATGTGCTCCTGCATATTCAGGTTCTTGTCAAGAGTTATTCCCAGTAATATTCCGGCGTTTATAACATGTGGGAGGCAGTTAAGAGACATTAGTTGCTTCGTCCAATCTTAAATGTTTTGTGACTTTTTGGGAGAGGAGATTAGGAGGAATTCCATCATAAGGGTGTTGAGTTTGAGGTTGTTGCAGGACAGGCAATTTTGAGTTTTATGTAGAATTGTGTTGCAAGATCAGATATCCACGGGGAGATTTTCAAGAATAGCTGAGTGTCATCAGCATACAGGCGACAGTGGCTGTTAGATAATTTAAGAATTTCAGTTAGAGATTCCATGTATGGGTTGAAGAGAGTGGGTGAGAGCGAAGACTACTGTGGGACACCTACTGTGACTAGTGGGGGATTGGTCAGGGGCTGATTAACCTTGATCCTTTGAGTTCTGTTGTGGAAAAACAAGGAAAACTATTTTAGGGTGCGCCCAGATAGCCTCTTAGACTTACTGGAACAGAGGAGGAGGCTATGTTTGACTGTATCAAAAGCTGACAAGAGGTCTAGGAGGATTAGAAGGCAGGATTTGTTCTGATCCAGCATTTTTAGTGCATCGCCAACTATGTATGTTAGAGTAGATTCAGTGCTGTGGCCCTGACGGAAGGTGGACTGGATTTGGTCTAGGAGTCACAAGTGGTGTACATGGTTGTATAATTGGACATGGATACATTTATCCAGGAACTTTGCCAGAGTCGGGATGTTAGACATTGGACAGAAGTTGTTTAGATCCATGTGATTCACAGTGGCAAATTCTTGTAAGTATCTTGAACAGTAACTGCCCATGCTAAGAAGTGAACATACCATACAAACATCTTGTGGAGGAAATCAGCATTTGACAGTACTTGTGCTTTCGCAGGATCAGGTGTCATACCCCCAGCAAAAAAGAGATGGCCAAATAATTTTAGTTTTATCTTGTGGAACTCACACTTGGGTGCATTCAAAGTCATGAGTAAGTAAACAACATACTTGTGTGAAAACTCTGTTGTGCTCCTTCTGTGTAGCTCCAAAAACTAATATGCCATTGCTATAATTGAACACATTCACTACAGGCTGTATGATACGTCGAAAGACGTTGTGGAAAAGTTCTGCAGCTGATGATACACCAAATCTAAGTCTTTTGTATGGAAACAGGTTGGAATGTACCTACAGTTTTCTTCGAGTTCCAACTGATGATGACCTTTATTTAAATAAAGGCGAGAGAAGATCTTTGTATGATTTAATTGTGTTATCAATCAGCAATGTATGGACCTGGATGTTGTTTTGTTCAATTGCCTTGTTTGCCCGACATGGCAATGTATATGCATACTGCTCCTTCACTGTCCTTTTCGGACACTACCACTAGTGGAGAAACTCATGGCGTTGGGCCAGTAGAACGATCAATAATGTAATGCTTGAGTAAAGATTAAAGTTCTTTTTCAAAAGCTTCTTGTAAATAAAAAGCAATTGTCTAGGCTTACGCTTTCCTAAACCATGAAACAGCAAAGGGAAGTGATCTACTTCGTGATGAGAGATCAAGTTATAATTCACAGAAATTAGTACCACATCAGTGGCTGTGCTGAAACTGAGTAGACAGGCACTTGACCATGTACCTTGAAGCACATGGATGGGTGCTTATGCCTTCGTGGTCTTGCATTTCATTGCCGCTACAAATGAACCTTGACTTTTTACGGATGTCGATGCAGCCCAGGTATACACTTTGGCTTTTGATTGTGCGAGCCGCGGTAGTGAAGATAGTTCATTGTATTTCTCTTGAGGCATTATGTTTATCGATTGATGCACCACTGTCGATAATGAAAGGTACTGAACAACCATTTATTTTCAATGTAATCTTTGGACAGTGTTTGTATGATTTTGGTGCTTTGACATGTCAACCTTTCCTTGACATTTTTCTTCACATACGGCCAGTCCAACATGCGCACGTTTCTGTGAGGTAAAGAACCATGGCACAACCATCTTTCTCACTTTCAATTGAGATTGAGGCAGAAGAACTGTTTGGCAATGATTCAGATGACGATCGACTTAGTTCAATTTTTTCTCAACTGATGTCGCCATTGGGCCTTGTGGGCGTGCGCTGAGAGTTGTTTTTGGAATGTTCTGGTGGCCATTTTGTCTTCGCGCCATGACACACTTTACAAACCATCACAAATTTTTTATCTTTCCCACAGCCTTTACATATCTGTCCAATAGCGGGACATTTGTCTTTGTGTAGAAACAAAAATCCACATCTAAAACATAATTTCTCTTCACATGTCGCCATAACTTGGTGTCCTTCACTCTTTAGCTTTGGCTTACTTTTCACATTCATGACTGATTAACTCTGGGCACATCCAGCCTCCATGTCAGCAGCTTGTCTTTCAGCACACTCTTCAGCTCTGGAAGCCATTAACACTCGCTCCAGACTAATAGTTTCTCACAGCATTTGTCTGAATGAATCTGACATGCAACCATCAGTAATTCTAAGATGCATAGCTTCCTGATCATTAAATTAATTGAACTTACAGTGTTTGACCAGTGTATTGAGTCTCTCCACAAATTCACTAATGGTTTCACCAATATTTTGGTGTTCTTGACTTAAAATATATCTTTCGTAATCGTTTGGTACTGGACTGAATTTGAAATTCAACACTTCTTTAATCTGAAGTAGTCTGTGACTACTTCGTCAGTTCTCAGATTTTATTTATGACTTAATTCACACCATCACCAGCAAGATTTTTGAGACACTTGGCAATCTTTATGTTTTCAGTCTCTTCAAATGCATCAATGAAATCATCAAATGTCTCTATCCAAGCAGTATTGAAAGGGGATGGGTGTTTTCAGGAAAGTAGCAGCATTGTAGACCAGTGTGGAACTTACTGACATTGAGGGTAGTGTGCTCTCTGGCTCTGTTTGGTACTCATGTTTATGCACATCTTCTTTGACCGTCCTTTAATGTATTGGTCTCAGGATCATCTTTAACATTACTTGGAACTTTAGCTTCTTTCTTAACTGCCATCTGAAATGTTTCACTGTTCCGAAAGTTGCTTTCGGCTCATTATTCTTTGAAGACCTATGAAGTTATTCTGAGCCCCCCTCAGCAATTTTGTGGGCAAACCACTTCAGGTATGGACGGTTCTGTAAGCGCAACCCTGGGCACTGAGTTACTTCACCGAATATTGTGGCACGATGACTTGCTTTAGTGGGCTTGCTAAGTTATTTATTCCTTCTTTTCTAAATGTCAGTTTGCACTGACAGACACCAGGTTAATCTCCACCATGCAGTGCTTCTGTTCACTGCAATATTCAGCAAGTTATAATTATCTTTGGCTGCGCTTTGTAAACCTGGTTGTATCCGCCTTCAGCATTAACGCTCTATGTAATGCACAGTTTTATCTTATGCGGCAGTGGGGTGCCTTTATGTGTGGCCTGACCAGCAGGTTTTCGGCCAATGACGTGTAGATTCTGTACAGTGCTTTCGTTGTCTTCAATTGCTTCACAGCGGCTGGAGTTGTGCTTTGACTCCACATGCATGAAGCAATTCCATACTTTGACAGCGACACAAGTGGCACGCACTAGCAGTTTGCTTGGACCACAGCAAACTCTCAGAGAGAGCACAATTGTCCTTTGGGTTACTTATCACCTACCCCGTTGCCAGTTGTAGCGTCCTCCCCAGCCTGGGTACCCTCCAATAACTACGCCACACACAGAGCTAAATATTAAACGTCTTTATTCTTCTGTGTGTAATTGCTAACTCAACATTCTAAACCAAGCTTTCACTGCATTCTGCTCTAACATCTATGTGACACTTCTACAGAGCCAAAAGGTTTCCATCATAAAATTTGAAAGAAACTACAGCATTGTGCCACTTGGAGCAGCATTTACCCTGTCATTCTCTGTCTTTGCAGTAGTGTCTGCATTTGGTGCCAACTCATTTTGGGTCAGAAATTTTCAATGAGGCCATTGAAACCTTCTTTGCTTCTAGGCCCTGGCCACCATCCCTTGCATTTGTAAAACCATCGCCGGAGAACGATCCTTCACCTACATCGCAGCAAAGAGCTGGAACAACCTTCCCCTGCACCTCAGACCAAGCCCATTGCTCACCAGCTTCAGGAAGAACCTCAAGATGTGGCTCTTCTTCTTACTGAAGTTTGTTATGTGGGTATATAGTCTTTCATTAGATGTGATCTAAGTACCTGACATCTGTCTTGACAATACTCATAAGTGATAACTGTCTTCGCATATCTTCATGCCCAATTCTGTTGTATTGAGATGGAGGGACAAAGATGTTAACTGCACAGTAGCCACCATCTAATTTATTTCCCTTATACTTAAAGGACCTTCATTTCATAGGAAAAACTATTCTGTGCAATAGCAGAATACTCAAACTCCCTGAAAGTAATTCCTGCTCTGTCCCTGACTGAGATCTGCCTCTATCAGGGGTTCCTCCCAAGTCACTTGAGGTCAACGGCCAGTGGGCATACTAAGGAGTTCACCCAGTTACCTGAAAAGAGGTGGGAGTATGTTTTCAGAGTTTCAGTAATGGATAGTGTTCTCGCTGGGAGAGACATTAAGAATTCAGGATTCTACTAGGTTTGATGTCCACCAACTGCAAAAAAGCTGCGCTCTTGTATTCAGTTTACTATCCAAAGACTGCAAAATATATATATATATATATCACACTCATATTAATAGAGTGGTATCAACCAAAGATGGAGGATCACAAAAATCCTCAGATTAATGTTCACCCACTGTAATGTCATCATAGATGCAATATTAAAGAGTAACAGAGAATTTACTTATCTCATGGGATATTTCGTCCTTGTCAGCTATACTGCTTCTTGCTGGTAGTGCTTTCATTTTTTCTAGTGAGGGAGCAGTTTTGTGCGATTCAGAGTTAACATTTCCAATCACCAATGTACCTGCATTAGACTAACATTTTCAGCTTCATGGCCGCCAAGCAATAATTTTGAAGAAATATGGATTTTAGGGAGGGCAATATTCGAACCATAAAGTTTCCAAATATATTGTATTCTTTAACATACAAGTAAGTCATCAGAAACAAGCCCGACATTTGCTGCCAAATGTTTTTTCAAGGTCAAATCTGGACACAATATTCACGAAAGAAAATGTGTGCGATGATCATTTGAGTAAAGGAATGCCCACAGTTCTATTTGCTCACAAGTCAGTTAACACCCAGAGTGCGTGCCATCAAAATCAATTTCTTCGGTTCAAAACCGAAAATAAGCATAGGATCTCATTTTTTCAAACATAGACAAAATATTGCTAGAACTTTGCTATTTATGCACTTAGATGTGCATGGCAAATACATGACAACTAATTCAAGTACATATATTAACGTTAATCCATGACAAGTAACAATGTCTTCGGGTATATTGCATTCTATATAAAAAAATTAAAAAAATGTATTAAACTAAACACACGAAGAGTATTCATAACAGCTACACAAATACCCAAGTGAAAGACTTTCCTCAAAGCGAGGTCTGTATTTGGAAACCATATTCCATAGTAAGTCATATGTGCAACCCATCAATTATCATAATGAACTTATGCGAGTCTAGCTACAATTACCACAAAAAATCTTCAGCTCATGTTTCAAGTTATGTCCCATTTCCAGAGTTAAATTACAAATCGATTTGGATTATTTTCTGCTGAGTATGAAACTGTAACTCCCAGATCCCATATCACAGAATCCTAACTACATTTATGTAGTTTCAAAGGGTTAACTCGGTCACGCCCTCAGAGTTGCCAGACATAATCACAAATAAAATGGTTTCAACACAGCTAACACGGTGACTCAAGTGGGTACAACAATGACCTGTGAATACAACCAGTGCCATGTAACAAGTTCTGAAGTGAAATGCTGAATAAATATGATTGGAACAGTACAAACCAAGATAATAGAAAACTGGAGCTGGTGGTTGAATGCAATGCTACATACCCAAACATGTAGGTCCCACAACTGTAATTTCGTTATTGTGCCAATTTTCCTCATACATACAAAATGTGTTGCTCCACTGAGCCCATTTCAATACTGCATAAAAAGTCATATTTTTGGCATACGTATAATGCAGTGTCATCAGAATGGCCTGGTAGCGCTGAAAAGTTCCTGAGATGCGGTCAATGCCATTCCAACATTTCTATCACTGAACGTACTCTTAAAATTCCTGTGACACAATGTTTTGTGTGCTCTGGTCAATGTATATTTCCGTACCTTGCTTGGCATAACGTATTTTAATGGATCGATGCATATAGAATCATCTACAGTTCTGATTGTTTGGTTCTGGTTTCATTATACCAATATATGCAATAAGTTGATGCGTGGCCACAGTGAGCTCCGAGTACAAT
Source organism: Pleurodeles waltl (assembly GCF_031143425.1). Lineage (NCBI taxonomy): Eukaryota > Metazoa > Chordata > Amphibia > Caudata > Salamandridae > Pleurodeles > Pleurodeles waltl. The sequence goes on from NC_090443.1 coordinate 283,865,670, forward strand.
GACTGGAAATAGAATGACGTTGCAGGTCCAGCTGGATGTCCACGCAGAAAAACAGGCGAAATAATGTGTTGCCCATAAAATAATGATTAATAAATGGCTGCCGCAGGGCATGCCAGTTATCCAAGAGGAGCTAGGAGCAAGAGGGTGGATGCAGACAGCTAAGAGGTCTGTTCAAATTCAGGCAAACAACAATGAGGTGCTGCTAGGATGTAATAAGGTCCAGGTAAATTGAGTGCATTGGTAAAAAAGGAGGGGAGATGAGTTTAGAGTGGGTACAATCCTAGTTATTGAAATGAAAGCCATCTTCCAGAAAGGCTTCATAAAGCTGATAACTACGTAATGCCAGTTCACGTGTGTTTCTGTGTGAAGTCCTCAGAACAACTCCATTTGCCTAGGTTAGCCACTGCCACTCTTTGGTCTGATGCCTTGGAAGATATGTTATGGCTGGTTCTATTGTGCATATTCCTATGATTTCTCCTGTGCTAATCCTGGGTGGTCGCACCAGGTCATACATCATGGGCAGCTATGTAAAGTCCTTTCCTATGAGCTTCTCAGCTGCTACTTATAGACTGCCCCTTTACCTTTCACAGACAACCACCTCTGAGCATTTAGCATGGCATGTTCTATAATGCCCATTCCTAAGTGTTGCTTCTTGCTACACTTGGGGATCATATATTGTGGCTGGTCAAATAGTTATGGCCTCATGGTGGACATATCAAGCATGTAATATTGATGATTGTATAATGCTTGTAAATACCATAATGGCGACCACAATCCCGCTTGATGTGTGTAAGAATTGATTTTATTTTGATTAGTTATAGAGACAAACAAAAGAAAGCACCCAACTGGCTTGGATATCTAATAGAGATAAACCAGTCTCTCTTGGCCTGCTCTCCGTCTTTTCGCAAGGATGATTATAAGTTCCAGTCTTGTTCCAAATGTCCTTGAACTCAGGGTGTCTGTGAGCACGTAGTATGCCTCGAAAACAAACAAGACAAAATACGCTCTCTTAGATGCATTTCTTTATTCCAGAGCCAGCACCCACGTGATTCGTGTTCAAAAGAACATAACTTGTGCCAGGGCGCCCCTTTTCTACTTCCTCCCCGCCACCGGCACGAGAAACCCCAAAGCGGGACTTGCCTGTGGCCACGGCTTCCAGTTAGAGCCGAGGCTTCCTAGAGCATCCAGCCTTCTGTCTCCGGGCGGCCAGGCTGGATTCCCGGTCTCTTTCCCTTCTCCGCGTTGCCTGCTTCTGTTGGTCTTGTCTTCCTCGCGGCTCTGTCTTGCTCTCCTTCTCTGCAGCGCACGTCTCTTCTGTGGCGTAGAACTGTACCTCTTTGATGTTCTCTGTCACGTCTTGCCCATCTCCCGATCCCCATACAGTATCTTCCTTCGAGTTCGCGCGCAGTGTTGCCGGCCCTCCCCCTTTTTTCTGGTTCAGACTTCCACGTTGATAGGTGGTAACTCAACAATCCCTAGAGTGCTCTCTGCAGACTCCACAGGGCACGTTTTGTCAGCCATGTTGGATGTTCTACCGCGGACTGCATTACAGTGCCCATTGCTATTCGTTGCTCCTTGACCCCTGCTGCGTGGAGTCCTCAGGGCTGTACGTATAATGCCCACTCCCTACCGGTTCCTCTTCTGTGGCGACTACTCAAAGCATAAACTATGGCCTATTACATAATGACTACTCCTTGCCACACCAGGGTAGACTGCAGAGCATGAACCAGGACTAATTGTATATTGCCCATTCCTATGGGCTGCTGCATGACACAGATCAGTAAACTTCTTTGGTATATACTATATGGGACCGAGTAAAGGTTGCCTCTCTAACACTGCACAATGGACTTATCCGAACATACAGTAAAGATGACTGTATAAAGTTTATTCCTAGAGGTTACTCCTGGTGAACTTCAGAGCAAACAATATAGCTGATGCAAAACTGTAAGAGTAGCACTCTTCACCTGTGGACCCTTTCCTAGGCCCCCTGGTCAATGCGGTTTATCCTTCAATGAGTTTTATTAAATTTAATAGCAGGAGCCTCACAGATAAGTAATAAAATTGGTTCGCCATACTAGTTTTACCTGTGCTGGGAACCCTGCCTGGCAGTCTAGGGTCCAAGAAACCTTGGCGAGGGAAAATGAAGGTTTGAGGAGAAATCAGGGGATGCTTCTTCATATAGAAACACAACACAGCGTCTCTACCACCTCCACCCTTACCCTAGAATACAGGAGGAAAAACATCTAACTGACATCAGGAGGAACAATGTCCCCAACAAAGAAAAGTCCATGTCACTTGCTTAGGGTATTGGCACATCTTGGTCAAGTACCTGGGGCTTCCAACACTGCTCTGCCGCATCTGGTTGGATGAACATATTTCGTTGCTTCCATATTGTACTCTTAGTTCTGTTAGAAATAGGAGAGAAGATACTGGTCCCTTAAAACTCATCTCTTTCTTAATGATCTTGATGATCCATAAGGAAAATATTAATTGTTCCAATAATGTCATGCAGTGCTGTAGATTCACATGCTCTGTATACTCCTGCCATATAGTTTTGGGCTCTGATGTTTTCAAGCATAGCCTTTCATAAGGTGCAAATAGATGATAAGGATGTCTGAAATAAAGTCCTCAAAACTTTATGGTCTACAAAGTAGTGTTTGGTAAAACTGTGTGGTGTTGACGAGGTTGCTGCTTTGCAGATGTCAGTTAGCGAAATGTTCCCTAAGAAAGTTATGGTTGCCCTTTCTTATGAGTGGAGTGTGCCCTGTGGCACACCCTTGACTATCCATCTTGACATACCTGCCTTGGAGATTGAATGAACCTTGTGAGGTATGCATAGAATATAAACAGCTCTTCAGACAAGCAAAAATGCTTTGTCGAACCAATGAAGTACATAAGAGTTCTTGTTTAACATCTAGGATGTGACAGGCTCTTTCTACTACTGAATCTGGCTGCAGAAAGAAAAGTAGGAGCTCTACAGTCTGAGGTTAAACAAAAACACCACCTTAGAGAGAAGCTTAGGATTGGTCCTAAGAATAACACTATCACTGTGAACCTGAATGAATGGATCCTGTATGTTGAGTGCTCACTATTTACTAACTCATCAGAGGCAAGTTATGACCACCAAAAAGGCTACCTTCCATGAAAGGAACTATAAAGGGCATGAGTGCAAATGTTCGAAGGCCTTGTGAGGACTTAATTAAGAGTCCACAGGGGTGCCGTTACTATTCAAGGATGTACGACCCTCTTAGGACATTCCATGAAAGCTTTGACCACTGGGATTCTAGAGAGGGATGAATGTTCTCTGTTTTGGATGTAAGCTTCTACAACAGCTACATGAAGGCGTATTATTGTGTAGGCAAAGCATGCCCTTTGCAAATGTACAAGACAGCAGACAATATACTGGATGTTAGCTAATGAGTCCAAGTTTTTTTTAAATGGAGTACTGGACAAACCTTTTTCACTTTGCCATGAAACAGGCGCATGTAATGGGCCTACATGCTTCCCACAGAATGCTCATGCATTCTTGGGGAAGATTTATATAGGCAAATTCAAGTACCTCAGGTGGCAGAATACTAGTTTGAGCCATGTGGGGCCTTGTCTCTGTGTTAGAAGGTCCAGCCTGAGCTGCAGCTTCTTGTGGGGGCTGATGGTCTTTCTACCAGGATGGGGTGCCAGGGGTGCATAGCTAAAGTGGGAGCAACCAAGATGAGCGTCAGGGATGCTTGGCTAATCTTCCTCACCAAGTATGGGAGGATTCGGAGTGAAGGAAAACCAAAGGCATAGATTCCTGACCAGTGGACTGCCCATGGGCTGTGTGTGTACCTGGAGGCGAAGCTTAGACATTTTGCATTTTCAGTGGGTAGCAAACAGATCTGTTTATGAGGATGCCCCAAAACCAAAAGTACAAATGTACTTCCGGGCACAGTTCCCACTCATAGACTTATTGATGCATCCTGCTGAGCAGGTCTGCAAAGTCATTCCACACCCCCAGAAGATGTTCCACTAAGATATATATGTTGCGGCTGACAGCTCAAAACGATTTCCCCTGCTTTGGTGCCGAGAGCCGTGGAGAGTGAAAGACGCTCTGTTTCTGTGAGTAGTATATGGCTATCATGTTGTTTGTCGAGATGATTACATTTCCTTGAGTGACCTGGAACAACATTTTTTAGGGCTAGTTGTATGGCCAAGAGTACTTAGTAATTGATGTGGTAGCCCATGCACAGTGATGGGTTTGAGATGTGCACCCCAGTTTGCAAGGGAGGTGGCCTTGGTAATGGTCACATTTGGAATTGCGTCTGAGAAAGTCCTGCCCATTAACAGGTTGTTGCAGTTTCACCAACACAGAGCAGTGAGTGTTGGACTTTACCAATACTCTACCTTCCCAATGACCTTTCATCTGTGACTACTGTCTCAAACAGAACTCTTGTAGTGGCAATTGTGGACAATGGCTTGGGGTACAATGGCAATGCACAAGGAAGAGATGTGGAATTCCTATCGCTCGACACCCAGGATATATTGTTTGGGGTCAAGGGCAACACGTTTTCATGTTTAGTTTGTCCTTGGGGCAACTAGGTCCAAACCCCTGCAACGCAAACCCATTGGCTACCAGTTCACAGAGAAAGGAGCTCTCTGCAGTTGATTTAATGTGTGTCCATATGCTGTTCAAACTTTTATTTATGGTTCATTAATGAAAAGCCTTCATTATTAGGATGAGCGACGTACATAAATGTTTTAAGGTCACACTGCACTACTGACAGTAGTTCCAGTAAAAAAAAAAAAAAAAGTGTACACACGTTTGAAAAGTTTAACAATATGAGGCTAAGCATAATGCTCCTTGAATGTCTCTGTTTAGCAAGAGTGATGATTCTTTGCTTTAAAAATAAAATGTTCAGGACAAAAATGCAAGTAGGAAAAAAACATTTAGCTACTATGGAATTTTAGGTGCTATTTCTCTGGAGCGTCATTTAGTAAAATGTATTGTTGCATGCTAGTATTTCCAAAAAATATGTGTAATGGAAAATCAGTGTAGCCATTTTCAACAAGATTATGGGAAACAGGAAAATAAACAAGCACTAGTCAAGCCAACCGATCCAACGTTTTTTGTGAGTCTTTTGGTTTTGTTCATAGTGTCTTGTTTTGACATGGCTTTTGTAACACTTTATTGCTGTGGGAGCTGTCAGGACCTCACCATTGTAACAAGCACTGGCAAAAAGAAAAAAAAGTTTTGGGCCTCAAAAAGCACACACTGCCACAAGTGGCTTAAAAAAGGCCCTGCAGCCCCCCCCCCCTTCAGCACAGCACCTGCCCTGAATGAGTCTGGGAGGGGGCCTCCATGTTATTTTCAGGGGAGCCCCCTTCAGTTTTGTTACGCCACTGATTGCCACAGTAGTTCCTGTGACTGAACAAAACTATTTTGTGTGCAAATATGCTCCTTGTGAAAGAGCAGAATGCGATCACTCACAGTAAAGCAGCCGATAGAGAAATAGAAGTTTAATAAAAACAAGATGTCTATGTTAACGCCAGACCTAATTAGGGACCCAATTCTTAAAGAAAGTCACAAAAGTGCACCCATCGTATATGTCTTTGAATTAGTGGCTTTCATGAATTCACAAGAACTTACAGAGGTGGACCAGGAAATCATACTCCTAGAAAATATTTGTGAACTGTATTTTAGCATGAGCAAATATGCATGTGCAGATTTGCTCATGTGAAAATCTATTGAGCGTTTACAAGTTCACTTTCCCTCGAACCACTTTTTTCCTAACCCCAGAAGAACTTCTACTTCTGACATTGTCAAGAGTAAATGTCCAACCTTTCTCATTATGGGAAAAGATTAGAGAAGAGCTTGTGAAAATCCTTAAAACATCAAAGTTGGTAGGTTTGCAGACTCAGACATTCCAGCCCTGGAACTATTGCTTACTTCTTCCTCCAACCCCAGCATGTAGATCTGCAGAAAGGTGGCAAAATAAGGAAATTGTTATAGTATGGACTGAAATTTCAAGTATTCAAGCCCTACTACAGTAGTAGCCTTGGCATAATCAGAGAGGCTATTATCAGAGCTCTTACATAATGAGATTGTTGCCATAATTTGTCACCACACTACATGGCACCAAAGGGCCACGTAGATTTTTTTTTACAGGGCAAGTAGATTTTAGAAGCAACCTGTCCCAATGACAAATAGATATTTTATTAAATTCCACACCCCTGACAAGGCTATCATCCTTAGGAGGCGCATTACGGCTCTGATCATGATCTGACAATTGGGCTGAAAAAGATGTAGTTGCTCCTGGAATGACAACACCCTCTTCAGCTCGGGGTAAGCTTTGCTTGTGACTTCATTTAGCAGAGATACTAGAAGGGGCTGGATCTGTTGAAATTGAAGATGGGACTTGGTGGCATTTAGAGTGAACCTCAAACTGTGGAGCAGGGAAATTGCTGCTTGAGTGTGGGCCAGGAATTACTATCTGCCATTGCTCTTGATCAGCCAATTGTTGATGTTGGGGAAGACATGGGTGCCCCCTTTTGCAGATTGGAGGTCATCACTGCTAGTCACTTGGTGAACACTCTTAGAGCCATGGTGACCCTTAAATGGAGTATTTTGAATTAGTACTGATGCTCACTTACCAGAAAGCAACAGTACAGGCAATGGGCAGGATGGATGGGTATGTGGAAGTAGTCATCCTTGAGGTTGAAGGCCATCATGTAGTCCATTTGTCAGACCAAGGGGATAATGTCCTGCAAAGCTGTCAGGTAGAATTGTTCTTACAGAATGCATTTATTTAGAGGCCTGATGTGTAGGATGGGCCTGAGGGAGCTGTCCTTTTTGGGAAAGTGGAAGTAAAGAGCGCAGAAATCTTGATGGTGTGGAAGCACTCTCTATTTCCCCTTAAGGAGGAGCTCTTGTACCGCTTCCTTGTGCAGTTAGAGATGCTCTCTGCTTAGAAAATATACGGATGGTCAGGTGTTTGGAGTGGTTGTGAGAAGTTCTAGACAGTAGTTATTGTGAGCCTCTAATAAAAACCCTCTGGTTTGATGTGATTTACTCCCAGTGAGAAAGGAAATCCTGTATTTTGTCTCTGAGGTGACATGTGGGCACTGGGAAGTTAAGGCAAGGCAGTGCTTGAAGGTTAAAGCTCCTTTACTGGAGCCATCTATGCCCTTCTCTCTGTAGTTTCCTCTGTATGCACCCTGCTAGGAGAAGATATGCTGCTCTATCTGGTTAGAGTGAGGCCAGAGTGAGGCTGGTCTGATGATGTAGCCTTGGCTCCTCCTCTGGGCTGCTACTTGCGAAAGGAACCTCTTGCAGATGGAGTATGAGAGGCACCCATAGAATTAGCAAGCTCTTTGCCCTTTATCTTCTGTAGCAGCTCATCAATCCTGGGGTCAAAGAATGCCAGGCGTGTTGTCTGAAGAAGACATTGATGCCCCTGAAGGGTGTGACTGTGGCATCTAGTGCAATGTTGTTGATCGCAATGGTCATGCCCTCAGACACTGTCCCCATCACTTCCTGTACAGATGTGGCAGGTGCTTGACAAGCTCTCGCATCTCCTTCCACTGAGCTCTGTCATCCCTAGAAAGGAGTCTGATAGAAATGGCTATGCATCAGTGTGCGGTTGCCCCAACACTACCCTCTTCCCTGATTGTCAAGCCTCTTACTCTCCTTAACAAGCAGAAGATGTTGCCTGTGGCTTGAACAGAGGCTCTCTTGCAAGTAGTATGGACCACCACAGAATCAGGGGGGACCTGGCCTCTGATGTAGATGGGGTTCCTGGTTGAGGTCTTTTATTCTGCCTCCACCCTGAGTGTTACTATCCTAGTCTTTACTTGCTTCTTTCAGTCTTCCAGGGTAGATTTGGTCATGCTTTTCACCATGGGTAACAACTGAAATGTGCCTTAAGTCTTGGAAAGTGTCTCCACTAGGTAGCCCTCTTCCTCCTAAATAATATGCATGTCCATTTCATTATGTGCAGCAGCCCTCTGAATGACCTCATGGCAGTCTGTGGTATCACCCAGTCAGGATGGCTCAACCAGGCAGTGGTCCCAATCAGAATCACCCAGGGAAGGTGGGAAGCTAGGCTGGGAAATTGTAGTCTTCCCAGAGATCATCACTGGGCCTTGTGTCTAACGGTTGGCCCTACGGATCGGAAGGGTAATATGGATTGCCTGAATCAGAAATGGAGTTTGCAGACCCCTCACATGACTCTTGTGGAAGGTGAGGATGTGGTATGCATGGTGGTGGAGTTGGTGGCAAGGGTTCTTGAGTTGAAGGTGGAACAAATGAAAGAGGGCTTTTGTCCCTGTGCCTCTGTTTCCTCGGTGTCAGCTTAAAAGGGGTGTTTGGGGATGGATCTTCTACTTTTAAGGCAGGTCTTTTCTTGCAAAGAAGTCTCTGAGGGCTTTGCTTAAATTTTCCTAGTGACGAGGTGAATAAAGAGAAGCTTCTACCTGGTGTGAAGCTACTCTTGGAGCCATTGCAGAATCTGGACCTTTACTTCCTTTGATCCAGGTGTAAATGCGTTTTTAGGGTCAACTCAACCTTCAGCACCGACAGGCCCTTTAGTGTCAGCTTTGCTAATGCCTTTGGTCTCAACTTTGGGTGTGAATGGAGGTCTTTGGTTGTCTTGGATGGAGTTGGGCTCAAAGTCCGGTGAGGCTCAGTGTCATTCAGCAGAGGCTTGGTCAAAGCCTTCTCTCTGTGCCACCAGGTGCCTTAGGCTCTAGAGGGAGCTGTGCTCTACCTTTGCATGGGACGACTTTTGTGACCTTGTTTTAGGTCTTCTCTGAGAAAAGTGCGGATACTTTTGGCACTGGCTCAAGTTGCTCTTCTTCCTTCTATTCAGAGCCCCTTGAAAACATCTCTGAACTGGGTGATGGCTATGCTGCCAGGATCATGGATGGACTTGCATCATTGCCAGATTTGGCACCAAAGGGGTCTGTCTCCTCCTGGCAAATATTTCTTATTTATGAGACAAGCTCTTTAACCACTGCATGACAGTACCAAACCTCAGCAAAGATGTCTGGAGTCTCGGATAATGTCTGTCGCTATACCACGCAGTGTGCCCAACTCCTCTCTCTGCTGTATCTTAGGGTCTTCTTGGAGTGGAAGGCAGAAATCACAGGAGACTTCACCATGTTTGGGGAAGGTGCACAGGCTCCAGATGTTGCTACAATTCAATCACAGACTTCAAGCAGCTCTATGGGAAATTTTGGAAAGCTGTTTATTTCATCACCCTCTTCCAGCCTGCACTCTGGTGTCGATGGAGTGACAAGCATTCCCCGAAGGGTGGTGGGGAGGCAGCGAACAGTTGGTGGTCTGCCAAAGATGTCCGGTGATGTGGTGAAGGTGGGCGGGGTGACAAACAACTCTTGTCACTTCCACTACTGTTGACTCAGCATCCAGCATTTCTGACTGCAGAATAGGTTGTGTCAGGTCTACATCTTGAGAATGGGAGGGTGCAATCAAGATTCACAGATAAGTGCCTCTTTCACTGATTGCCGGAGCCTCTGCCTTACTTTCTATTCTGCACAGGGCTGTATTGGTGGCCCTTTTGAAAATGCTCATGGTATATAGGACCATCTAATGTACTAGTTTTCTTCTCCTCTATCTTACAAAGGCGGTGATCCAATTGGGCAACTACCCCCTTCATTTGCAACATCTGTTCCTTAACCTCTTCCAGCATCTTCCCAATGGCAGGAATGTTTCAGGAATTGGATTTCTCCAGATTTCCCATTACTGCCAGGAGTACTACTTCATCCTTGGTGGGATGGTCAATTCTCTATCTCTGCATGTAGGAAAGTGCCACTGTTGGCATGGTTACTCCCCAACTTTTTGCCTAGTGTTGATGCCAACATTGATTGAAAGTGTGCTGGGACCCTGCTAACCAGGCCCCAGCACCAGTGTTCTTTCCCTAAAACTGTACCTTAGTTTCCACAATTGGCTCAGCCCTGGCACACAGTTAAGTCCCTTGTAAAAGGTACCCATGGCACCAAAGGCCCTAAGGTCTCTAAGGGCTGCAGCATGTATTATGCCACCCTAGGGGACCTCGAACTCAGCACATGCACACTGCCTTGCAGCTTGTGTGTGCTGGTGGGGAGAAAAAGACAAAATCGACAAGGCACCCCTCTCAGGGTGCCATGTCCACACACCACTGCCTGTGGCATAGGCAGGTCACCAATCTAGCATGCCTAGAAGACCAAAGGCAGGGTGCATTATACCACAGGTGAGGGAATAGCTGCACGAGCAATATGCCCCTGTGGTGTCTAAGTCCATTATTAGACATTGTAAGTGCAGTGTAGCCATATTGAGTATATGGTATGGGAGTTTGTCATAACGAACTCCACAGCACCATAATGGCTTCACTGAATACTGGGAAGTTTGGTATCAAACTTCTCAGCACAATAAACTCACACTGATGCCAGTGTGGGATTTATTGAAAAATGCACACAGAGGGCATCCTAGAGATGCCTCCTGTATGTTAGCCAAACTGCTAGTGTAGGACTGACCTGTCTGTGCCAGCCTGCCACTTTCAGACAAGTTTCTGACCACATGGGGTGAGTGCCTTGGTGCACGCTGTGGTCAGAAACAAAATCTGTCCTAGGTGGAGGTGCTTCACACCTCCCCCTATAAGTACAGTAACACCTGGCGCTGAGCCTCAAAGGCTCAAGCCTCGGGTTACAGTGCCCCAGGGCACTCCAGCTAGTGGAGATGCTCACCTCACCTGGACAAAGCCCCACTTTTGGCGGCAAGTCTGGCGGGTAAATTAGGGAAAACAGGAAGGAGTGACCACCCCAGCCAGGACCACTCTAAGGTGTCCAGAGCTGAGGTGACTCCCACCCCCACCCGGCAGAATCCTCCATCTTGGTTTGGAGGACAGGGACCAATAGGGATAGGAATGTCTCCCCTCCCCAAATGGAGTGGGCACAAGGAGGGTGTAGCTACCCTCAGGGACAGTAGCCATTTGCTACTGCCCTCTGACTCCTAACACACCCTTAAATCTAGGATTTAAGGGCTTCCCTGAACCCAGCTCACCAGATTCCTGGTGACCTACAAGAAGAAGAAGGACTGCTGAGCTGAAACCCCCAGCAGAGAAGAAGGAAGACGACAACTGCTTTGGCCTCAGCCCTACATGCCTGCTTTCCTGCTTCAAATAACATGCAATAAGACCAGCGACTCGTCCAGCGGTCTCAGCGACCTCTGCCAACTCCAGAGGACTGCCCTGCACCCAAAAAGACCAAGAACTCCCGAGGGCAGCAGCTCTGTCTGAAGAAACTTACAACTAAGGACTCCCAAATCACTACGGATGCGCAAGTCCTGACCCCTGTGCACCTCATGCCCACGGCCCGTGTCCAGGTGGTCCACCCAGCAAGAGGGGGTCCCCAGGCGATTGAGAGCATGTGCCCACCCTGGGTTGACCTCTCCACCCCTACGGTGCGACTCGCAATTTCCGATTCGCAAATTCGTATGCAGAATGGTGTCTCAGACACCTTCTGCGAATCGAAGGGGGTCGCAAAAACCCACCTCATTAATATTAATGAGGTGGGTCGCAATTTGCGACCCCCTTGCAATTCCCTGCACTCACAGGGATGGTGGCCTGCTGGAGACAGCAGACCTCCATGTCTGTGACTGCTTTTTCAATAAAGCATTTTTTTTTTTGTATTGCAGCACGTTTTCCTTATAGGAAAACGAGTTGCAATACAAAATAAAAAATGAAACCATTTGTTTTTGTTTTTTCAGAGTAGGCAGTGGTCCACTGGACCACTGCCTACTCTGAAAAAACATTTTGTGCGACATTCACAAAGGTGAAGGGGTCCCATGGGGAACCCTTCCCTTTTGCGAATGAGTTAGCACCCACTTCAAGTGGGTGCTAACTGCGAATTGCTTTGCGACCGCTTTCGCGGTCACAAAGCAATTCTGCATCACGGTGCAAGTTGCAAATAGGAAGGGAACACCCCTTCCTATTTGCGAGTCACATTCCCATTTTGCGAGTCGGTACCGACTCGCAAAATGGGAATGTGCATCGCGATGGCCGTTTTGCATGGCGCAAACTGCGATTTTTGCAGTTTGCGCCATGCAAAACGATTCGTACATCTGGCTATTAGTTATTAGAAGTAGTTTTTAGTTTCTAAAAAGTAATCCCAACTTTTAGTAACATAATGAGCTGCTCAAAGGAAATAGTGATGGAACTCAACCTCACTCCGTACCTCCATCTGGGGATGGCAGAGTTAAGGTCCATCTGTAAACTGAAAAAATTAGAACTGGTTCCAACCCTACCAAGTTCAAGCTCCAGGAGCTCTTGGTAGAGTACACCAGGAACCACCCTGCTGTGGAGGAAGAACTCCATTCAGACAGGGAAGGTGTTAAATATGGAAAGGATGACCTCCCTCCTTCTCACCTAACTAGGGAGACCAAGGTCCCCAGGCCCCTGTCTCTAAAGGTAGAAATCACTGGATCTGGATCTTCCACAGGGGAGTCCCGCTCCTCTGGGAACATTGAGGGCAGCCTCAATGAAGAGGACATCCTTTTAGCAAGGATGGCCAAAAGGTTGGCTTTGGAGCAACAACTCCTAGTTATATAAAGGGAGAGAGCAGAAATGGGCTTAGCACCCATTAATGGTGGCAGCAACATAAATAGGGTCAGAGAGAATACCGATATCCTAAAACTACCCAAAGGGATTGTCTCAAAATATGAAGAAGGTGATGTCATCACCAAGTGGTTTACAGCTTTTGAGACGGCTTGTGAAACCAGAAAGTAAAAAATATCTCACTGGGGAGCCATCCCTTGGGAACTGTTCACTGGTAAGTGTAGGGATAGACTCCTCACACTACCTGGTAAAGATGCAAAATCTTATGACCTCATGAAGGCTACCCTGATTGAGGGATTTAGATTATCCACTGAGCAATACAGAATTAGGTTCGGGGGGCTCACAACACCTTGAGCCAGACCTGAATTGATTTTGTTGACTACTCAGTGAAAACACTAGATGGTTGGATAACTGGCAGTGGAGTGCATGACTATGATGGGCTGTATAATTTGTTCATGAAGGAACAACTGTTACATAACTGCTTCAATGACAAGTTGCATCAACATCTGGTAGACCTAGGTCCAATTTCACCCCAAGAATTGGCAAAGAAGGCAGACCATTGGGTCAAGACTAGGGTGAGCAAGACTTCCACAGGGGATGATCAAAAGAAAGGGGTCACAAAGCCTCCCCAGTGGAAGGGGGTGAGACACCTAAGGACAAAAACAAAGAGTCTTCTCAAGGGTGCAAAAAAACCTGCTCAGGAGGGTGGGCCCGAGCCTCTTCACAGTCCACAAATGGGTACAAGGGTAAAAACTCTGATCCCAAGAAGGCCTGGTGTCACAACTGTAGACAGCATGGGCACCAACCTGGAAACAAGGCCTGTCCCAAGAAAAGTCCCACTAGCACTACTCCAGTTAGTACTGGAATAACTAGTCTCCAGGTGGGATCAACAGTGTGCCCAGAGTAAATCAGGGTTCACACTGAAGCTACTTTAGTCTCTGAGAGAGGGGTGGGTATAGCCACACTAGCTGCCTGGCCGCGTAACATGCAAAAATACAGGCAGCAGCTATTGATAAATGGGACAAAGCTAGAGGCCCTGAGGGATACAGGTGCCAGTGTCACCATGGTGACAGAGAAACTGTTTTCACCCAGGACAGTATTTGGCTGGACAAACTTATCCAGTTACCAATACTGATAATGTGACTAAAGTCCATCCCACGGCTATGGTGACTTTAGAATGGGGAGGTGTTACTGGCCTGAAACAGTAGTGGGTCTCTTCTGCAATCCCAGTGGAATGTTTGCTAGGGAATGATTTGGAGTTCTCAGCATGGGTTGAGGTGGAACTCAAAACCCATGCAGCCATGCTGAGTATCCCTGAACTACTGTGTGTGAAAACCAGAGCACAGAGAAGAGCACAGGATGAAAAATAAGTGTTGGTGCCTGGAATAATGGCCCAACATTCCAAGATAAAATGTAAGAGGAGGGGGGGCCAACCTCTGAAAAAGCAAAAGAAGCAAGACCTCTCTTCTCAGGAAGACATCTTATCCCCTGAGGGAACTGAGTCCATGGAGCTGCAGCCTTATCTGGTGGAGCTCTTGGGCCCAGGGGAATCCAAAAGGGAACAGCTGTGCCAAGGACAAAAGACTAGTCCCACCCTTGAAGACTGAGACAGCAAGCTGCTGAACAGGAGAAGGGAGATGTCAGTGGCTCCCACAGGGTCAATTGGGAGGATGGACTCCTTTACACTGAGGCCAGAGATCCCAAGCCTAGTGCAACTATGAGAGTGGTAGTGCCTCAGTAGTTTAGATAGTTTATCCTCACTTTGACCCATGATATCCCCCGAGCTGGGCATTTGGGACAAACCAAAACATGGAGCAGGCTTGTGAACTATTTTTATTGGCCCAACATGTCCCAGAAAGTAAAGGAGTTTTGTAGTTCCTGTGTCACCTGTCAAGCCAGTGGGAAGGCAGGTGGTCACCCAAAGGCCCCCCTCATTCCACTTCCAGTGGTGGGGGTACCCTTTGAGAGGGTTGATGTGGACATTGTGGGTCCACTTGAATCACCCACAGCCTCAGGGAATCAATACATACTGGTTGTAGTGGATCATGCTACCAGATAACCTGAACCAATTCCTCTAGGTCAACTACTGCCCCTGCAGTAGCCAAAGCCCTAATTGGTATTTTTATCAGAGTGGGTTTCCCTAAGGAGGTGGTTTCTGACAGAGGTCCAAACCTCATGTCAGCTTACCTCACACACACGTGGAATGAGTGTGGGGTGACTTAAAATTCACCACACTATACCATCCACAAACCAATGGACTTGTTGAGAGATTCAACAAGACATTGAAGAGCATGATCATGGGGCTCCCTAAAAAACTCAAAAGAAAATGGGATGTCCTCCTGCCATGCTGGCTTTTTGCCTACAGACAGGTGCCTCAGAAGGGAGTAGGGTTTTCCCCCTTTGAACATCTGCTTGGCCATCCTGTAAGGGGACCACTGGCACTTATTAAAGAAGGCTAAGCGAGTCCTCTCCATGAGCTTAAACAAGATGTGGTGGAGTATGTGCTTGGCCTCCGCTGCAGGATGGCTGAGTACATGGAAAAGGCATCCAAAAACCTTGAGGCCAGCCAACAACTACAGAAGTTGTGTTATGACCAAAAGGCTGCAATATTTGAATTCCAGCCAGGGCAGAAAGTATGGGTTTTGGAGCCTGTGGCTCCCACGGGCACTTCAGGACAAATGACCCAGTTCTAGAGAAAAAGAGTCAGGTCACTTACTTAGTGGACCTAGGCACTAGCAGGACACCCAAGAGGGTGATCCATGTTAACCGCCTGAAACTCTACAATGACAGGGCAGACATAACCATGCTGATGGTTACTGATGAGGATCAGCAAGCAGAGAGTGCACCTCTCCCTGACCTCCTCTCAACTGACCCCAAAGATATATCAGTAGATGGAGCGGTCTATTCAGACACCCTCTCTTCCCAAAAGCAAGCTGACTGCAGGCAAGAAGGCACGTCATACAGCAGTATTCTGAGCTCTTCTCTTTGACCCCTGGTCAGACACACCTGTGTACCCATGATGTGGATACGCGGTCAGTTTACCTGTCAAAAACAAAATCTATAGACAGTCTGACCAAGTCAAAGAGAGCATCAAAGTGGAAGTCCACAAGATGCTGGAGTAAGGGGTAACAGAGCACCACTCTGACACTCCCGGGCTAGCCCAGTGGTCTTGGTCCCCAAACCTCATACCAAAGATGGCAAGAGAGTAACGAGGTTCTGTGTGGACTACAGAGGACCCAATTCTGTCAGAAAGAGAGATGAACACCCCATACCCATAGCAGATGAATTGATTGATAAGTTAGGTGCAGCCAAATTACTAAGTACCTGGAGGCAAAGAAAAGACAGCATTCTCTATACCTGATGGTCATTATCAGTTCACTGTTATGCCCTTTGGCTTAAATAATGCCCCTGCCACCTTCCAAAGGTTGGTGAATCAAGTCCTTGCTGGTTTGGAGTCCTTTAGTGCAGCATATCTAAATGATATAGCTGTCTTTAGCTCCAGCTGGCAGGATCACCAGGTCCACCTGCGGAAGGTTTTTTCAGGTCTTGCAAACAGCAGACCTCTCTATCAAAGCTTCTAAGTCCCAGATAGGGCAGCGCCCAGTTTTATACTTGGGCCACCTTGTAGGAGGAGGCCAAGTGCAACCGTTAGAACCCAAGAACCAGACAATTCTGGATTGGGAAGCTCCAAAGCCCAGACTCAAGTCTGGGTATTCCTTGGCTTGACTGGTTACTAAAGGAGGTTTGTGAAGGGATATGGGTCCATTGTGACTCCCCTCACTGAACTTACCTCAAAGAAGATGCCAAAGAAGGTAAACTGGGCCCTTGACTGTCAAAAGGCATTTGACACCCTGAAAGAAGCAATGTGCTCAGCACCAGTTCTTAAAGCTCCAGATTTTTCTAGGCAGTTCATTGTGCAGACAGATGCCTCTTAACATAGGATAGGAGCAGACCTGTCTCAAACCAATGATGATGGCCTCGACCAGACTGTTGCTTTCATTAGCAGGAGGTTTCTCCCCAGGGAGTAGCGTTGGAGTGCCTTTGAGAGGTAGGCCATTACTGTGGTTTTGTCCCTGAAAAAGCTGAGGTCATACTTGTTTGGTACTCACGTTGTGGTTCAAACTGACCACAGACCTCTCAGATGGCTAATGCAAATGAAAGGTGCGAACCCTAAACTTTTGAGGTGGTCCATATCCCTACAGGGAATGGACTTTGTAGTTGAGCACAGACCTGGGACTGCCCATGCTGATGTAGATGGCCTTTCCAAGTTCTTCCACTTAGACAAAGAAGACAGAAGACTCTCTTGGGAAAGGTTAGACTCATCCTCTGTCTTTTGGTGGGGGGGTTGTGTAGGAAAGTGCCACTGTTGGCATGGTTACCCCCCCACACCTTTTGCCTAGTGTTGATGCCAACTTGGAATGAAAGCGTGCTGGGACCCTGCTAACCAGGCCCCAACACCAGTGTTCTTTATCTAAAACTGTACCTGTGTTTCCACAATTGTCACAGCCCTGGCGCACAGTTAAGTCCCTTGTAAAAGTTACCCATGGAGCATGTATTATGCCATGCTAGGGGACCCCTCACTCAGCACATGTGCACTGCCTTGCGTGTGCTAGTGGGGAGAAAAAGACAAAGTCGATATGGCACCTCTCTCAGGGTGCCATGCCCATAAACCGCAGCCTGTGGCATAGGTAGGTCACCTCTCTAGCAGGCCCTATAGCCCTGAGGCAGGGTGCCCTATACCACAGGTGAGGGCATAGCCACGTGAGCAATATGCCCCTACAGTGTCTAAGTCCATTCTTAGACACTGTAAGTGCAATGTGGCCATATCAAGTATGTGGTCTTGGAGTTTGTCATTACAAACTCCACAGCACCATAATGGCTTCACTGAATACTAGGAAGTCTGGTATCAAACCTCTCAGCACCATAAACCCACACTGATGCCCAACTGCTAGTGTATGACTGACCGGTCTGTGCCAGCGTGCCACTTTCAGACAAGTTTCTGACCACATGGGGTGAGTGCCTTTGTGCCCTCTGTGGTCAGAAACAAAGCCTGTCCTCGTGGAGGTGCTTCACACCTTCCCCTGCAGGAACTGTAACACCTGGCGGTGAGCCTCAAAGGCTCAAGCCTCGGGTTACAATGCCCTAGGGCACTCCAGCTATTGGAGATGCCCACCCCAGGACAAAGCCCCACTTTTTGTTGCAAGTCTGTCAGGAAAATTAAGAAAAACAGGGAGAAGTGACCATCCCAGCCAGGACCACTCCTAAGGTGTCCAGAGCTGAGGTGACCCCCCGCAGAATCCTCCATCTTGGTTTGGGGGACAGAGACCAATAGGGCTAGGTATGTGCCCCGCCTCAAAGGGAGTGGGCACAAGGAGGGTTATGCGACCCTCAGGGACAGTAGCCATTGGCTACTGTCCACTGACCCCTAACACAACCCTCATAGACCAGCATTGGAAACCCGACGTCCTGTTTGTACCCTGCAACCGACCGCCCCTGTGCTGCTGAGGGTGTGTGTGTTTGGTGCCTACTCGTGGCCTCTCCAGTGTTGCTCTAGTCCCCCCTGGTCTGCCCTCTGAGTCGCAGGTACTTACCTGCGGGCTGACCGGATTCCAAGTACCCCCTGTCTCCATAGGAGCCCACATTAATTTTGCTCAACTTTGACCTCTGCACCCAACCGGCGCAGTGTTGCTGGTGGTGGGTGTTTGGTGTTAACTTGAACCCCAACCGGTGGACTTCCTAAAATCCGGGGACTGAGACTGTAAGTGTTGTACTTACCTACAAACAGATCTAACCTTTCTTCCCCTCAGGAACTGTTTAAAAATTACAGTGTCCATTTTTAAAACAGCTTTTTGCCAATAATTCGAAAACTGTATTACTTACTTATTTCAAACAAAGTACTGTTGATACCTATGTGAAATACAAAACTTTTAAGGTACTTACCTGAAAGTTGAATCTAAAAAATAACTAGGAAAATATATTTTTGCAATATAAAAACCATTGGTCTGAAGTTAAGTCATTGAGTGTGTGCTTCTATTTTCTGTGTGTGTACAACAAATGCTTTACACTACCCTCTGATAAGCCTAACTGCTTGACCACACTACCACAAATAGAGCATTAACATTATCTATATTTGCCTCTGGGGAACACCTGGACTCTCTGTATCTCACTTTGTTATAGTATATACTGAGCCAGCCTCCGACACTGCACTTCTCTCATTGTTATTACTATGCCATGCCTTTCGCACCCCCGGCTAATTCTAATTGTGACTAACAGCTTTCTTTCCTGTGTGGAAATTATGCTCTGTCTTCAATATCTCTGTCACCAACCACAACTGGTTCCCCCAACACACTGCAATTAGTTTCAAAGTCAGAAGCAACATCCTTTGTTGTCGGTCCTTACCCTGCTGAGGCACTAGAAATTTCTCCTGGCACATATAGCCACCAGCTTCTAACAGGCTCATCATTCAACATTTCAGTGACTTTGGCCCAAGTACTCTCAAAGTACAATATCCATTTCAGGGTGTTATGCCACTTCTCCACTTTCAGGACTCTAGGCTGCTGTGGCAGCATGTACCACCATTTTTGTTCAGGCCTCGGCTCAAAAAGCAGTCTTTTGTCTGGTAATTAGGGTTAGGGTTTTCACTTTACCAGAGTATCACCTCAGGCACCCAGGATTAGCCCCCCACCTCAACCCCATATGCTCCAAGGTCTTCATCAACCATACTAGAAGAGACCCACTCCAGATCTTTCAGTGAAAGCAGACATTGCAGTGCACACCTGGCCCCATTCTTATCACCATGGTTTAAATCGTATGGCACATACCACTTCAAACATGGTCTGTATCTACAAGTATGCCTGCATCTTTCTCATACTGTTCCTCACCCTTGCTTTGATGTAGCAACATGCGTTTTCTAAAATGCTCTGAAAAGTCTGCCATACACACACAACACACAAACACTTCCCATATGAGCCACACTAAACAGAGACATACATATAAGTCTATTTAAAACTAGCATCTAATGCTTAACTGGCCTATATCTTGCTCTGTTTCACTTCATCCTTAAGCATTGGTACAGTTGCAAAACTTGATAAGAGCACAACTCTAGTCCTTACACTTGACATCAAACCCTATCTACATAGTTACAGACTTTGAGTCCATAGCACTGTCATGATTAGCGTGCTACCTGTCCTACTGGGCACTTGGTTGGGTCTGAAGCGCTGCATACATTCAACTATAATACATGACTGTTACATCTACCTCTTCGCATTCACATTTTAGTGCTGTGAAACAAGGCAAGACACAGAATATGCAGACCATTTTGATCTGGTGCCTCCAATGAATTCAAGCCCCCTACACAATCTGAATGGCAACCCTCCTTTCCCTCAAACAAGAGCTCATCTGCTCTCCAAGATAAGCCAGCTCCACAGAATGGGGAACTCAATTACATCATCTAATTGTGAGAAAGAAGTTTGTTATGTAACATTATGCCACTATATGGTGAAAACAATGATAACCAAACTTAATCCAGTGTACAGAGACATTATATGGACATTAGATAAAAGCAGGATACAATGTAAGAATACTATTACAGCCCCGTGAAGCAATTAGACAATCAAATCAAGGGGGTTAATCCTGTATACTTTTACAAAGAGAAAGCTGGTGGATAGAAACGTGGCAGACTGAGCTTCCTTATGGAATGAATGACAAAGTCGCCTGTGTCCAAGTGAATGTTTTTGAAGTTATTTTTTCTAGAGGTTTCGGTAATATTTCACAATATTTTTGACATTTCAGAAAGATGTAAGCACTTTATTCGCTTTTACAATTAAATGGCACATGGTTGTGTTTTTTGAGAAAGTGAATTATTATTATTTGGGGTCACTAACTTGTTGCATCTTGTCATAGGTTTGAGTCATTTAAAACTGGTCTCAACCCTTGGTAACTATGGCAGAGAACTGACTGGCTTAACTCAGAGAAAATGTGTAAAGCATTTGAAAGTAGAAAAACAGTTATAATGTCCAAAACAAAACACAATTAAAATCCAGTTCTAATTTGTATAAATAGAAAATAGTTTTATAAGCAAAACACCCAAAAATGACAAAAGTCCAATGATTGGATCCAGAGGTATGATTTTGTTTAAAAGAGCTGGGTGAAGCGCCATTAGTAGTAATTAGTCGCAGGAGAATGGGATCTAGGTGCGATTTGGGGTCAATCATGAAGGAGTTCAGGTCGGATACATGTTCTGCTTAGCTTCAAACTAAGAGGGAACGAGGCTAAAGAATGCAAAGAATGCATCACTTAGTCTGAGTAATGAATTTCATAAGGCACTTCCCAGGTCTCAAACAAAAGTATACAAAAATATTAATGTGGGCATTTAACTTGAATGCAGCAAACACATGCAGATACTAAAATCATCACAGAAGTTGAATAATAATAAGCAGAAACGTGCAATGTATTAACAATGAATATGTATGCAGTGAATATATATATATATATATATATTTATGCATGCACACAGCAAAGCTAGATAATTAAGAATTAAAAAAGCATCACCTTGGGGATCGAATCCAACATCATCATTGTTCTTGCCAATGTCAAGCTGTGAAACGCTGGACAGCTGAGACACGAGAAAGTTTCCCCAATGGGACTCTGATTTTCCGAGCAATGCTCAATAAACTCAAGAGGAAGGTTCTGGTAATCTTCCCCCCCTCCCTTCGAGTAAGTTGTGAAATTCAAGCGCTGGCTGTACTTGGTCAGTGTTGAAAACACAAATAGATTGGCCTGATTCCAATGTGCATTTCCAAGACGGTGCCGTACTCTTCTCTGATATAAACATTGTCATCCTTGCACGCTCTTATCATTGCGTTCCCCCATGTTATGTGCCCTTTTCTGGTGACAAGAGCGAAAACACGTTCAATGTAGAGAACAAGCTGGGCATGGAAAAATACTGTGCCACCGATGCAATGGCATTTGAAGCTAAACACAAAATGTAGTCAGTAGTCAAGATGGAATCGGTGGTTAAATACAGATAATATTACAATACATTAGGAAGATTAGTCCTGTTAGGGCCTGGATTTAAGGAAGTTCGAGAAAGTTTATAAGTCCCAGTTTGAAAAGGGACTGTCGTATTCTGAGGAAAAACCCCACAAAGAGCCAAACCTAAAATTCAATGCAGACCCATGGTATTGACGGTCTGACACTTTTCGCGGTCAGACTTCTTGAACCTCTGGAGCAAAAGGTTTGAAAAAGTCCAAAACTTATTTTGGTGCCCAAACAACCACAAGTATACTTCTAACTTCCCAAAGACCTGAGGGGAAGGCGCTTACAACTCCCAGGCTGTCAGGCAGAGGGAAAAACCAAAGTCCAGTGGAAAGTCCAGGTCCAGTTGCCACTGGTCAAAAGGGGATCTTGCCAGAAATGTCCTCTACAGCTTTTTTCATGATCCTGGATCCACCCAAGGGATCAGCTTTATGATCCTTGGAGATTTTTCTGTCCTTGGATTTCAAGTGGAGGGTGGTCCAACCAGAAGTCTTTTTCCCAAGGGCACACATGCCAAGTGCAGCAGGTTCAGTCCGCCTGATATCCTTTTGCAAGTCCGGCAGTGTTCTGAGGAAGCTTCTTCAGGGTGCCAGCTAGTGGGTGAGGTAACTCCTGGGCACTCCCTAACCAACTGGGTAAAGGTTCTCTGGGAGACCCTACCCACTTTTGTAGTACCTCATGTTTGCCTTACTGCAAACAGGCCCAAATGGCATGTTCAGGGAATTTTGAAGATGGCAAAATTCTTCGGCCATGCCAAACTTGGGCTCAGAGTGCTCAATCTGTATGTGGGAGTGTCATAGGGAAACTACCAGTGTCCTTGCCCATCTAATACTAAAATCCATTTGAAGCAGGCACTGTACTCCTAACAAACCCAGAAACAGAAGTAACAGGGTAAAACATCACCCTTCAGCAACAAGACAAGGGATACTCAAGAATTTGCTTGGCATCCAGTTCTCTCCCTTTTAAGTGTGCCCCAAGTAGTGTTACAGGTGACTCAACAGACTTGTCACATAGGATTTGACACTGTGGTGTCACATGATGCCCACATACCCCAGGTAGCTTAATCTGTGGAGTTCAGAGTCGTCTCTGCCGATTCAGGTCAGTCTACTGTTCTTCCTAGGCAGAGCACAGGCTGGGAGAAGCTGGAGAGATAATGCAAATTAGCCCCCAGGAACTTAAGGCAGGCAAAAGTTAAATCTGACTATACCACTGAATTTGATTTTTAATCACTACTAAAAATAGAGGTTTATTTTTCCTTAGATTGTCTCATTTCCAAGACAGTAGTATTATTAGTATTTTAATCTGTACTCTGGTTTTCTATATAGGACTACTAGGCTTGCCATAGTGAAAGCAGCTATTAGGGTCTAGTCACTATAGGGACATGATAAGATTTATTTTCTTCATGCACCAGTTTTAAATACCACACTTCTTACCTTGTGGACTACAAGACATACATAGGGCAGACATTAATATATAAAAGGAGTTTTTACTTGTTAAAAAGGGTTATTTTAACAGGTCACACTGCTGGTTTTCCAATGCAGCAGTCGGGCTACAATGGTAGGCCTGAAGTCATGATTTATTTTGTCACACCAGAGGGTGGCACAATGAGTGCTGTAGTCCACAGGTGGCATTTAACTTTTGATACCACGGGTGCATTTCTACACCACATACCATGGTTTTATAGAAAAGTTAAATTAGGTCAAACAGGACTAGCCACTTTCTACATACCTTAGCTGTCAGAGCACATACATTGAACACTGGTAATCAGTGGCCCAGTGTGCAGTCTAAAAAACAGTAATAAAATGCAGTAAACAAAATGGAGAGGGGCATGCAACAGGGGTATTTTTTCACAATTATGCTCGTTTGTTGCATTTCTCTATTGTATGAACTAGTAACCCTGAAAAAACACACATCTTCAGTGATCTCAGTTTATTTTAAAAACAGGACGCTATATAAAAAGGGTAGGACATTTCTTCTATGGATTAACAGATTCTTTTGAGGTCAAGTGGGCCTTAACAACCCAAAAAGGTTAGCTTAATAGTGGAGTAGACCACTGCCACCACACACCATTATGCTCCAGGGGAAAATAAAGTGAATGGTTAAATTCACATGTTCTTTAGAATCCAATTTTTGTGACCCTTGTAGAAATTGTTACCCACTGAAGAAGGGCTAGTTAAATCCCAAAAAGTATCAAGGATGTTTTCATTAAGAAACATGAAAATAAAATGTATGTTTAAGATTTTTTTCTTAATTTCTAACACAAGAATCAATGGATATAAAAGTTTATGTGATGCAAATCAACAAAAGAGATTTGTTTCCCGATTGTGCGCCACACATATTTGGTTCAGGGGGCCAAAATATTATGTGTGCACCTAATTAGCAGCCTTATTAAAAGATTGATTTTTTTGAAATCTTGAAGTAACAAGTGGTGAAAATGGAGGCTCACACACAAAAAGTCTGCAGACTCACTAACCCTGATGAGTTGCAAAAAAAACATTGTGAACATGCAAAGTTAAGATTAAAGGGCTTTCACAATTCATTGAAAACACGTTTCACCAAGAGATTAAAAAGAGAATAGGTGGAAAGGAGATAATCAGAAGATGTGGATAAAACCTGGTTAGAAATGGCTTGCTCACTGAAATCCACATTCAGGGACAATAATACTGGCTACAGTACAGCATGAGATCTTGCTACGTATGTATTGGTCACAATACACTACGTTAGGACGCGAGAGAGCCGGCGGCTTGCTTGCTGGACTGACGGAGCTGTAGTGCTTGCAGTTGGGCTTCCGTCGCTCTATATGCAGCTGTTTCTCAGCAGCAATCCCCCGCATCTGGCCTCCCCTGCTGGTTTGCTGTCCGACCCACTGGACTTGGTTCCAAGTGGCTCCCCGCTGGCTTGCAGCCCCTCGAGCGGGCAGTTTCTTTCCGGCTTCGCTTTTCGGTGGGCAGTGAGTGTGTTGATGTCGTTGTGGGGTGGCGGGCAGGCAGGTGACTGTGTCGCACAATTAGCTGCCCTGGTCACCCCTTAGCTCTCCGGCCTACCTCCCCCAGCTTCTGGACATTGGCTCCTGCCCCCGCTGCCTCAGTGTCTCCAGAACAGGGACAGCAGTGCTCTAGAGCAGCTGCACGAGGTTGAGCCCCACACCTGCAGAAAGAGCCCAGTTAGGTCTGAGTGCGGCTTGCGGGCCAGGTGAGCTCCCCCTCCCTGCCAAGTGTTAGAAATATTTCAGGAATACTTGGTATCATCTTGGCGCTAACCCGCCCTCAGTCCAGTACCAGCTCTACTCAAGAAGGAACGAAATACAGAGTGCAAGACTTAGCAGGGCCTAATCTACCAATGCCGAAGCAGCTACTCCTGGCGGTGGTGCTTGCAGCCCTTTCACCTCTTGTGCCACCATTAGCCTCAATAGTTGCTAAGTGCCATTTTTACATTACTGGCCACAATTATTGGCCGTTATCCAGCAAAATGACAGTGAGAAAACGGAGATCCGGCCGTTTGCTTCAGGGAAGAGCCAGTGTAAAAACAAAACCTAATCCTTTTGGAATAAGGACTCCTCAACCTTACAGCTGAAAGGGAAAAGTCAGATCTTTATTCTTTGGGAAAAGGAGAAACCCCACCAGGAGAGTTCGATTTCTAATATGAGTTCCAATTAGGGGGTCAATCGAAGCTAAGCAAAGGGAAGGTAGGGAGAGGTCTGTGGGGAGCAGGGCACAGTTGAAATCAGTTTGGGAAATCTGCCTCACAGAAGAATGTCTCCGAGACCTGGGAGGTCATTTCCAGTCCTCTTGTTCCTGGACTATCTCCCCCTACCTCTTATTTTGCCTTCAGCTACACTGGTGCCGGTGGCGAGGAGTCCCTACCAATCAACAGAGAGGGGTTATTGCCGCAAACAGCTGCACAGGTTCAGGATGATGACTTTACCCTGCCAGACCTTGATTTAGAGTCATGTGAGGGATATGGCATTCAAAAAAAGGGGAGTTCTTGAGGTCGGTGGGGATTCTCCCTCCCCTTAAGGACTGCAACTTTTCAGTAGTACCCCCATCAAATAATCCTTCATTGATGTCTAATCTACCAGTTACTCCAGACCTGAAAGTAAGCGGAATACAATTTTGTCAACCCGCTGATCAAGAAATAAAAATGTCAAATACATTACAGTGTCTGGAAAGACTTATCTTCAACTCTACGGTTATTAGGAAAATTATTTGGAGGGTCTGACTGTATCTTCGATACGGTTATGGCAATATTGAAAGAACTGACTAACAACAAGAAGGATAAATCTTCAGGTTCAAGGGAACCTGTTGGCTTGGAAGGGTCATCGCTGTTAGGTAGAAAGATCCATCACAAAGAAGTCTGTTGTCAAAAAGACTTTGGCTCCCAGGCAGGAAAACCATAATGTAGGAAACACACCAAAGAAGCCCTCTGTTCAGACAGTCCAGATGACTTAATTCTATTTATCTTTAATACATCCTCTACTGTAAAGAATTCAAGTGAAACCCCTCAAGCACCCGAGCAGGCTGTCAAGCAGGACCTGTTTCTAATTTTCACATCTAGGTCCAAACAGGTGCCATGCACTGACGATTCAAAGCAAGTAAAACCTAGGAAGAGGGAAATACCACGCAAAGGAAATTAAAAATCTGAACATACACTTTCAAAGAAAGGCCGAAGGAAGTTACGCTTTGGAGAAGTCACGGATAATTTACTAAGCATTGAAGGTTTGGAGCAAATTCCCTCTTTAGTTCAAGTTGCAGGTGACCCTATAAAAATTCCCATAAAGACGCTAATCGAGAGAACCTCTGCAGTAAAGGAAGATGTCTACATGACTCAAGCATCTTATATTCCATTTTCCCTAAACTCATTAGCTATTCCATTTCTAGATCCTGGTACCAAGAGAAGTCACTTGGTGCTAGAAGAGGCAAAGGCTTCAGAGATTTATGTGGACTCCTGTAGGTTGGACTTCATCCCTCTTTTCGATGAAGATTTAATTTTAAATAGATTCGAATTACTTAAATGTTTTTCTGAAATTGTGAATTTGAGATTAATTGAAGGCAATGATATTAAGTTGGTTTCCTTATTGCCTGTAGAGCGGGGTTTTATACTTAGGGGAACCTTTCAATCCAAATTCACAGGAAATATGATATTAAATAATTCTGAAAGTCTGCAATGTAGGGGGGGGGATTAATGTTATTCCTTTTCAGGAAGATGAGGGGAGGCAGATCTCTGTTACGGCACCTCATCAGTTTAATGCAATTGGCAGTAACCTCCTCCCCCCTTTGGCCCCCCTCTATTAGTAAAGGGTCCTTCGTTAGAATATAGGGGGTTGAAAGTCCATCTAGTTAAACATGGTAGACAGGTATCCCTCAGGGATTTTCCTAGTTCTTCTACCCAAATAGTATGTGAATATGAATTGTCCAGATGGGACTGGTTACCGGTTACCCTATCCTGCACACCCCAGAATGGGCGCTTGCAATGTTCTTACAATTAGCAATGAGCTAAAAGTCACTCTTTTGGAATATAGCTGGAGTAAAGAACAGTTGAGAGAAACTGCAACTTTTGGCATAATCAAATGTAAATGTAATATGCCTCCAGGAGACATGAGTGTAGGGGGTCTAGTCTTTGGAGTGTGAAGCAAAGCCCTCAAGAAGGGACAAGGCAAAGGGAGTGGTGGCATGTCTGTTGTATAATGCGCTTAAATGGAGTTATGAGTGGTATAAAGATCCAAGTAATCTGTTTTTGGAAGTAAATTTTGTTTAATTCTGGAAATAAACAAGGGACTTGACCCCTCCCTATTGCTTATAAATGCATATATTCCTCCCAAGACTACTTACGTCCAGCTCCTGCATAAGGTTTTTTCTTATATTGCATAAGCTGCTGGAAAAAGTTAGCCTCCACATGTTATTCTAGTAGGAGACTTAAATTGTAAAATATCTAACTCTGCCGTAGACCAATCTCGGAACGCTGAAAAAGAGGAAGCCTTGCAGATCCCTCCAGCTATCCTTCCACCGAATATAAGAACAAATAAGAGAGGGAGGGTACTGTTTACTCAGTTGGAAAAGACAGGCTGCATTGTTGTTAATGGGAGGTTACCCTCTGATTACCCAGCAGCATCTGTTTCTAGAAGATATGGGGGGGGGGGGGGCGATCTATTCTGGACTATGTGATAGTAACCTGTATGTCATTTTAACTTTTGGGTGATATAAAGGTGGTAGATTCTCTGCTTAGTGATCATAGCCTGCTAGCTTTCTTCTTGAATTGTAATATATCCCTTATGAGTTGTTAGAAGGAATGGTCTGCTTTAAGCCTTAATAAGAAGACAGGGTGGACTCACTGGGATTATAGGTCAAGTAAGGGGTTGAAAGTCAAATTAGACTCCACACTTGGCAATTTAGGTGACTGGGTAGGGAATGAAATTTAAAGTTTTAATACATTCACGAAACAGATAGTAAATGATGTTAAACAAAAAATCTAATTTAATTGCATTAAGGTGACCCCCCATCTTCCTCTTCTAAACAGGGAAATAAATGCACTCGTTAGGGACCAACATTTGTTTTTTGATCCTGATAGGAAAGTGAACGTGCAGGTATTAAAGAGGAGAAGGGTGCGAGTGAAAGCTCGCTTGAAGAGAGAAGCATGGGACAAACTCTGGATCATATTAAGGGAGACTGCAGTCAAAGGCAATTCCAGAACTTTTTGGCGATGGCTGTTGTACAAGAGCTAGATCTTTCCCATTATCCATAGAGGAATCGAAATGTGTTTCCTTTATTAAGGGTCTTTATGTGGTAAATGAGAGGGAGAGTAAAACTTTGTGGCAAAGAAAGACTGGCTCGTCTATGACCCTCTGTCTGAAGTAGAGATTACAACTGCAATTCAATGAATGAATGCGCACCTCGGCAGCAATGGGGCCCGATGAGATCCCCATTTCTATACTAAAACAAAATCCATTACTTTGGAGTAAAATTCTCTATCTGTTTTTTTAAAAATGGTCAGATCGCACTTCTTGATGCAGTGGGTAAAGTTTTTGCCAAATGTGTATTGGCTCAAATCAATGAATGGGTGAAAGAAAATAGAATTCTCCCCTCTGAACAAACTGGGTTTAGGAGTAGACATGGAACCCTTGATAGTATAACTGCTCTTCAGGCACTAACTGAAAAATATGTGGTAGTAAGGGGTGGAGTCACATACGCAGCTTTTATCGACTTTTCCAAAGCTTTCAACCAAGTACATTGTCCTTTGCTGTGGAATAAGCTATCGAAATTGGGTATGCCAGGCCCCTTCTTAAATTTAGTGATTGCTCTTCATTCGAATACCTGGTGTAGGGTGCTCATGGGTGGGATTAGGGGCTTGTCACAAATTATTCCCACTCCTAATGGGTTAAAACAAGGCTTCCTACTTGTCCCGCTCCTCTTCTCCCTTTACATCCATAACCTTCCGGACCATTTGTCTCAAAGCAAGGGTATTGACCAATTACTCCGAGGAAAGGCTACTGCTTGTCTACTTTATACAGAGGACATAGTAATTTTTGATCTTACTCCTAAAGGATTAAATTGTTGCTGCAGGCCTTACAACAATTTGCAGACACACCCTATGAAGATTTTATTGGGGAAGACAGTATATGGGAATCTAAGTGAGAAAGCTCAAAAAGGAAAAAAAAATATCCAAAGCCCTCTCATATGCCAAAGGTTTAGACACATTCTACCAAGCCATAGTGAGAAGGCACTTTTCACTCCTGTAAAAGGACTATCGAGCTAAAATTCCTGCCTCCCTGCTGTATGGTATAGAACTAATTGACGTCTCTAATTGGAACTTTCCAAATGTGATAGAAGGTCGTGTTCATAGAAGCTTAATCTCAGTGAAATCAGCCTCTTCCACAGCAGCTCTATGGTTAGAATTTGGTTTTAGAAGTGCCTTTGAACAGGGACTCGCAGGGGTAGTGCACTGGGCCGCATATCTTGCAGATTATGGTGATGACTCATTAAGATCTTGCATAAAAAAATACATTTTGGGCAGTTTAGAAGATAAGTCATCAATTCGAAGGAACTCTGTGGTAGCGACAGATGTTGCAATTGGACTCTATATTAGCTCTCTTGCTATCTGTACAACAATTAAAGTCGAGTTTAAAAAAAAAGCCATATGGACTTTAAGTTTCTGTTTGGACATAGAGGCATGTACTAAGAAAAGGATCAGCCAAACTGTGATAGAATCATACATGGTAAACAAAATGCAATCCTGTGCTTATTGGAATCTACCTCATAGCCATGAGACGCTTCTGGTTTCTCTTAAGACAGGGTTTGCTCCCATTAAATCTCTTGCTGTCTAAATGGTATGGCATCTCGCCAATCTGCAATTGGTGCCAAAGGGGCATTCAGCATCTCAATCATGTCTTTTTTAGGGTCGAGCCTGCGTCGCATGCGCTTGCATTTCGCTTGCGAGATGCTTTAGGAGTTAGAAAAGGGCTCGGAGCCCTGTTGACGTCACGTCAGTTGTCCTACATTGGTTCGTGGGCTTGCATGTTAAAATATGCTTGCTTTCATTAGTGAAGGCACGCATACGTCATGCCTTTTCTGGTAGTTAGCCCTCCTCGAACGCAGCGAGCAAGTACTTATAACATGCGAGGCTCGCTGTTTCCCATCAGATTTGTGGACTACTGTTTATCTTTTGTTTGCAACGCGATCTCGCTTGGCAGAAGTCGAGTGCTTTGCATAACATCGACCCTGTTACATAGTTAATTTCACTTTTGCCGGTTACATAGATAATTGCACTTTTGCCGATATGTTTCATTACGAGTGAACTGTAGCAGTGTGATCGCGCTGTTTTTTCTTTCAATTTGGAAAGAAAAATCCAGTTGGGAGTTTACAACTGTGAATAGCTGTAACTCGGAGAAATGCGATACCCTAGTGCATTGCAAATGCTTGTTATATGTTGTGCTCTATTACCTTGCCAGCGGAAGTGGTTGAGGCCTATTTGTTTGCAATTATCGATTCTCTCTGCTCTAATGTTTCTAAATGCACTCCATACACCGCCAAATGAAATGTTCTGTTTTAGAATTTGTAACATTTTAAAATATCTCTTAAAGTTATATTAGTGTTGCCTGATATAATGTTTGAGTATTTTGCTTTTGACTTCTTTTTATTTGTTTTACTAAGTCCTATGATGTTTCCTTATCTCATATTAAGGTATGACAGCTACTCTCTTACAGTTTATGTGCAATACATTTTATCCTACTGTGAATTTGATTTGATGTTTTGGGGATGGCTAAGATGAATCTGAGTTCCTTTAGACTTGTTTGCATCTTTTATTATTTATTTTTATTTCAGTTCAATAATGTTTATTCAGACCATAGTCTATCAAACAATTGGAAAACAATATTACATGAAAATGAAAAAAATATGTATCTTTATAATCACAGCATGACATCCACTAAATCTTTCCAATCTCTCCAATCCTAAATAAATTACATAAAATGTAACCCTCCCAATAAAACTATAAAATGTCAGCATTTTTCAAACGTTCCTAAATCACACTTAGTTAAAATCCTGTAGAGCAGGTGGCATCAAACAATTCCATTCTACATAAATTCAGAGCCTTTTGCTGCTCCATAACCCCATATTCCAATAACACTTGTTTTAAAACATTTTGATGCACAGATTTAAACAAATAGGAAATCCTTGAAAATAGGCACATTTGAGCATTTTATCCTAATCCACAACTACAAAAAACATCAGTTTCCTTTAGCTATCTCAGATAAGAATACAAATGGTTAACTCCAATTCGAAATTTACAAATTTCCTACCTCATGCCTGTATTTATTAATGTCGTAAAATAGGGAAAGAAGGCACACTCCTGTCAGAACTCCCAACATAGGGCAGTGGACTTCTTTTGACTAACATATAAAATATCTATACCTCTGGAGATACGTTCAGTTTTGGCACAGACATCCTTTTTGGACAGTTCAACAGGGCTACCCCACCTACAGTGGCCTAATGAATACTGACTTTTATCTCTGAAAGTGTACATCATCATGCACTAACTGCCTATTTCCGTTGACTCCTCAAACTTTCATCCCTACACCACAATGAAATCTTTACATCATTTGTATCAATAACTTATCCCAAAATGTCAGTACAGCTTTTTCGGCCAGGCAGGATCATGATGTTAACCCAGTGGGGTACTGAAACTTAAACCCCCCCCCCCCTGCAAAGTCCCTGGAGGAACCCCCTCCTCCTGGACCCAGTCAGGGGCCTGCTGACCGTGCACAGGCCTCATGGAGCTCGGCCTCCCCCACTGCACGGCAGGGTCTGTGGGGGCCTTTCTTACGCCTCAGTGTTAACCCCATTTGTAAGCCTTATTGCTTGGGTCATAGAGGATCTGGGAAGATGGAGAATCCTTTTACACACTGCTCTTCAATTTTATCCCAGTCCCACTTAAATACATATTTTCTGAACCATATAGCTATTTTGTTTGCACCAATGCTTTATATGCTGTCAATACAAGGTATAACCTACAGCCCCTAAATTCTTACCTGAATTTATCCTGTCCCATAATTGTTGGGAGGGACTTTTAAAAATAAGAGCTATAGGAATACATTTAAGTCCTTCCTTTAGACATGTTTGCATAACTATTTTTTTTTATTTGCATATCCAGTTTATGTAATGGACTAGAGCAATGGTTCCCAACCTTTTGTCTTCTGTGGACCTCCAATTTTGGATCCTAGGGACCCCCCACTGAATCATTATTGGAACTGGGAACCACCCACTATGTCAGTACTGAAAGATGGGGACCTAATCTGTTAACATTATTTAATTTTCCAAGCAGCCGCGGACCCCCGGGAGGAGGCTTCGCGGACCCCCAGTGGTCCCCGGACCACAGATTGGGAACCACTGGATTAGAGCAACTGTGTAATCTGATGGTTAATATATCTATTTCCTGTTTCCATCTTGTGTTTAATTTTAGTTCAATTTTAGAATGTCATCAATAAATGCACACTGAAATTATAATGCACATTTGACTGAAAAAACGGAACCCCTTGAAAATAGAATTGAAGCTTGGAACCTGAGAAGTCATGGACATAGACAAGAATACTGTGGTCTATAGAACACACCATTTAACTGTTTGGAACCATGAGAAGCCAGCAGGGAACATCTCAAAATACTTTACTCATAGCTTTTCTATGACCCACTCATCAGAATCGACTCAGAACCTCTGTAGCATCTGAAGGTACCAGAGTCTCGCACGCGGATCCTTCATACTGCATGGTACTACGGAATCAAAATTACTGCTCAGAATGCCGCTCCCAAGGCTGTTTCAGGTTCCTACACAGTGATCTGAGAGTGCTGCAAAAAGCCAAGATGCTAAATCACTCCCCCATAAATGGACCAAATTTCTGCAGTCTGACACAAAACATCATAACAGCAAACAAGCATTGGCAAATATAATAGGTCTTGTCTTTATAATGCAGGTGATGAGCTGTTTGCTTTGTCAATGTTTGTCTGTAAAGCATTGTTTTAAAAAAACAAAAGATAAAACATGTTAAAATACTAGAGGATCAGCAAAAATATCTCATGGCATCTCACAACTGTACATCGAATTCGGTGTTTTACTTTTTTGTAAATTGCATAGTTTTTAAGTGTCAAATGCGTTTTACTCATAAAACTCCAAACATAATTTAAAAATAATTTTCAGAATCTAAAGGGAAATGCTTCCTGAGGCCTATTTTACCTTTCACAGGATTTTTGCACTAGCCCAGGGAGCAGATTTATGAGCCTCGAAGATAAAAATGCATAGTAAGTACACCTTCTGCCTCAGACACCAGCTGAGTGCATCCTCCAGTGCCAAGAAAACCTTTGTGTGCCAAACTTTGTGCTTTCAAAAAATATATAAAATATAGGACAAGAAACAAAAACAACCCTTAAAATCTGCTTTTGAACAACACCCCAGCAAAAACATACTCACTGCTGTCCCTTTTACAGACAAGCTGGGAGGGGTGGAGTGCAACATAGCTTAGGGAGCAGGAGGATAATTGCACAAGAGGGACAAAACTAGCAAACACATGCACTCCAGAGGAGTGCTCAATAAAAAAGAAAAATGCAGTTTCTTAACATGAGCAGTGGAACGACAAGTCAACCAATCAAAAGAATCATAAACAGTCTACCATGCAGAGAAGACAAGCCATTGAATAAAAAGCAAGTAACTCAGAGTGACAATAAAGACAACCAATGCTCACTGTAAATTCACAACAGGTATTGCGCAACCAGCCAGCTGAATTTAAAAAAGGTCATGATTGACATTGACAATATATTTTTGGCTGTTGGAATGTAATCATAGGTTTCTTGTTGGGGCAGCAGACAATATTAAGGAGGAGCCATCTTGCACAAAAGAATACAAAAGAGGAGGATGAAGACCACCCCCTGCTGCCAATTGGTTGAGTTTATATGAATACCTAATGACGGTATTTTATATGCTGCTCACTTCAAACTTTCATTGAGCAGGCAAATGAAACAGAAGGTAGCCACTATAGGGATGGCCTTTAGAGTGTTGTGGGGAGGTAAGAAGCATGTTTCATGACAATGTATTCCCTTTCCCCTTTACCCCCACGTTATTTAACCTCCATTCTCTAAACTATAGAGGATAGGATTTAAAATGCAATCTTCTTAAATAAACAAATACAATCAAA
Source organism: Pleurodeles waltl (assembly GCF_031143425.1). Classification (NCBI taxonomy): domain Eukaryota; kingdom Metazoa; phylum Chordata; class Amphibia; order Caudata; family Salamandridae; genus Pleurodeles; species Pleurodeles waltl. The sequence goes on from NC_090443.1 coordinate 283,899,960, forward strand.
TCCTTTGAATTAAATATTTGAGGACCTGAGACAAGAGACCAATAAAGTGATTTCAGAAATCGACTGAAATTCTAGGATATTCTTTGCACCTTGTAGTCTTCTTGAGTATGAATACAATAATGTTTAAAATGTGTCCTGAACATGACACTTCAAAGAGCTAGCCAATTTGTGTGTTCATTTCTGGCCCTTGCAGACTTCCTATGTGAACTCTTATAATACCAAAGGCAGTCGATCATTCTAGTAATATTCAAAGGTGGTCCACAAGTGCAAGATTTTCAGGATTACGGATGTCTATAAAAGTGATTATCATTTAGGTTCAATATCCTGTAAAGTGATCTCATGCAGATACATAATGATTGAAATTTCATAATTTTAAGTTTAAAATGCTAGGATTTTTAAACTAAAAGTTTCTAAGTTTTAGTATCTCTTTAGCATTAAGTTTAAATGCTAAAAGTTTGAAGTTTTGCTCTTTATCTTTCAGTGGTTTCCCTTTCAGTTCACTATCCTAGCTCTAACACCCCTCCCTTTGTTTTAACACTCACTCTCACTGTAACACCCATCCTATACCTCTAACCCAACCTGCTCCAAACTGTAAATCCCACCTTTTAGTCCTAAATCCCATCCCATCACTTTTCTTACAATGTGAAGTACCGCAATCTCTTACTGTGACTTTTCATGTACACCATCTCAATCCTTTTGACTCATCCTTAAACTTTACCCTGTTTAACTATTTAGCCAAGCAAAGTTCAATTTCACAACGCGACAGCCGAATGTATCCCTTTCTCCCCTTCTTCAACTTTCAGCCTAGAGGAAGTGCATTTAGAAGGGCAAGACTGCTGACCCACTTGGGCTCATTATCAGTGTCTAAACAAAAGGACATTATAACCAACTTCGTAATTATTTATAAGGCCTGTATAAGCATGCGTTCTGGAAGAACAATCATTTTTTATTTTGATGTAATTTCCAATATTGCCCCCAAAAAGAAACGAAAGAGACAATCCTTGACTAATACTGTGAAAAATCAGAAAGTTGCTTTAACGAGATCAAGGGAATCATGGCGAAGACTACAGAAGACAGAAGCATTTCAGCTGCTGTTATCACCCATTGTTTTTTTTTTTTTAAGGTGGGAGTCTACTACAGAGAATTAGGCAGAGGTGGCAGTCACACACAACCAAAGAGACAAGGAGTCACTGCATCAGCAACCAGTGGCTCTGGTCATTAATGCAAAGGCCAATTATTCCAATACCAATCCAAAGAACATGAATAGCCACACAGTAGTATTTAAAGGGGGCTCACCAACAGGATGAAGCACAGGAACCTGTTGGCTCAAGACGGTACAGCCTTTTCCGATTGCTCTGTTCCATTAGGAATTATGGCATTTTCTCTTTTATCTGCCCCTTTTGCTCCAACTTCAGGTCGTAATATAGGGGTAAATCAGCCAGCCTCACAGGCTCTGTGCTAACAAGGGCTTCTTATAACTAAATTCTCATTTGTGGATGACCATAATATAGGAAAGCCTGAGGTTTTTCTTCCAGGTATAACATCCCCCAAGGCCATCAGAACAAAGAGGCTCAATGTTGTCTTAGGCTAAGTGTTCCAGTGCCGACAGGAACTCTCACCTTTTGAAACGTCTGTGATAGAGAAAAATCCCCCACCACATAAGCGACACCGGTATTACAAATAACTGTAGCTGTTGGGACATCCTGCGATGTAAACTACAGGCATAAGTAAAAGCCCCTGATTACCACACAACACAGCTGGACATTGATGTGGACCTTACTAACATCTTGGTACTTTTTGTTTCCAGCATCAATATTAAACTGGACCAACTCATTTTGCTGATCGATGCACAGTGAAGACATGACAACAACTACACAGGTTGCCCCTGCTCACTCATCGTAGACAAAGTGAGTGTCCTACCTCAGGTTTTAAATACTCAAATGTTTAAATTAAAATCCTATGGGTCACAAGGCTATTTACCAGGTCACGCAAATCCAACATAGAGCAATGATGCATCAAAATAAACTACTGAAAGTAACCTGGTGGAACTAGCAAGAACCCTGGGGCGATCACAGCATAGGCTGACGTATGCTAAAGTAGTAGTACATTCAAAAGAGGAAGGTATAAATCCTTGGCCTGGGACATTCCAGGAAGTATCAGTTGAACTTTGCAACAGAGAGAAGGTATTCATTTGAGCGAGTTTAATGGCCCCTGCTCAGAGCGTGGCAAAGAGGGTATGTATATGAATTAGATAAATGGGATTGGGCTAGGCACCTCTCAGACCCTCGTAGGATTGGCTCATTAGTATGAGACCAAGTGAGACAGACCAGTCTTGCCTTCTTGATAGTAGTTGAGTCATTGACAAACCGATTCTACATGTGACCTACAATGTATACACTTAGCGAGTAGGCAAAGGGGCTGCTGTTCCTGCCGAATCAGCTGCAGGCGTCACTAGTACTAAGGCAAGGCGAGATGCAGAGGCCACCACAAATGCACCTAACATGATGGAGCCAAGTCAAAAAAGGAAACAGAAGAAAATGAGAATGACACTATTTTGGAATGCAAGCACAAGGACTCACGACAAGACAATCTTTGGTGTAGTAGAGTACAAAATAGTGTGCACTGTCACACTTCACACACGACGAGGCAAATCAAACAATCAACACTACTATTACTACTACAAGGAACGTAATTATCTAGTACAAGGAATTCCATCAATGAGGACTCAAAACAGAGAATAACCCTGGCACAGCCACACCCTTTTGAACCAAATTTTAAGCTGAGAGGACCACAGGAAGTATTAAATCAGGGAAATATCCTGAAAATGTTAAGAGGCCTGCATGACCTCACGCTAGATGTATCCCCCGGTATATAGTCTATAGGAGTCCTACTGCCAAAGGGCTCACCGTGTATGGAGCCCACTGTGGTTACATTTGCTGCTAGCTCACTTGCTCGGACGACTGTACTATATGATTGTTCGGGTGTAATTACAGGGGATAAATGGCGCTCAGGACACAAGTTAGCCACATGTGTAATGTCGGGGTGCCTACACAAGGGAAAACACCAATCCCTTAAAGGTTAATAATAAACCACACAATTAATATACACAGTGTGCGGGCCCCCGTCCTATTGTCAACCACTCTACAAATTAAGATATATTAACACTCTAGTGAGTAGTCTTCATACAAACACATTATATGAATTAACAACCATTATATATAATGTCCAATCAAATTCCAAGTTTAATTTGAATCAAATCTTCATAATGTACAGCAAATGTCCATCAAGATACACTTCAAGCCTTCGAGCCAACACGTGTTTCGTCCTGGGAAGTATTTAACTCCCAATCGACTTCTTCAGGGCTCTAAATCATAAACAAATTACATGAATTAAAAATCAAAATGCTCAAACCACATGATGAAATAAAATATATATATACGTAAAGATATGCACCAATCTTAGTTAAAATGGATCAGACCCCAAGTTGAAGTGAGAGGAAAGAAGCCACATCCGTTTGTGAAGATATTGCATATGTTTGTAACCACTATAAAAAAAGAAGAAAAAGAAAGACATGCCCTTATTACCAAGAGAAAGTTAAAAATGTGCTCCAAACTATCAAGTGAATCAACTAACCACGTGCGAGTCCAAAACCATGCGACATCATAGTCAAATCAATATTAAATCAATACACAATTTAGTGGCAAGTTGTAAATCACCAAAATGTATTCTTATCATGCTCAATTTGATATAAAGTATAAACCTATTCTATAACTAACCACTAAATTCAATCTCTTCCTCACCTTAAGATCGTATCTCCTATGATTCCAAATCACCTCCAAAATAAATACTTTCCAAGTATGGCTACCGTTTCCCTTGTGTCTGCTTAGTGCATAAATTCCACACCTGTTCAGACACAAAAGAGCCCAACAGTTGCATTAGATTGCACGTTTGCTACACCAAAATCATATTGTGATTAACACTATTTCAAGTCACCCTTGTGTAGCGAAAGAAACACCCATAAAGTACCTTCCTTAGAACTCCTCACTCGCTGTGTATATGAGGGGCGAAAAGCCGCTAATATTCACGTGCTAAATTAAAGAGATAAACAATATGCAAATGACGTCCTCGATATGCATCTAATTTACTTTAAAAATATAGTCAAGATCCCCTTTAGTCGAGAGGCACCCTTCCATAATCACTTACCGATATACGTTTCAAATGTAGTTCGGCGTTCTGCTGTTGAGGAACGTCCTGAGGCGAGTACGCGTGTAACACGTTCCCGAAGCCGAAGTTAAATCAACTTCCGGGAGCACGAGTCAAAAAAATAGAGAACGGACTATAGTCCGTTTCTATAGCAACTAGTGCAATCAATTCAAAACACAGTAGCAGAGCTTACTTGCTTACCAAGCGAGTACGCATGTAACACGTTCCCGAAGCCGAATTTGAATCAACTTCCAGGAGCGCGAGTCCACAAAATAGAAAACGGACTATAGTCCGTTTCTATAGCAACTAGTGTAATCAATCCAAGACACAATAACAGAGCTTACTTGCTTCCCATAGCGACATTGTTAGACAGTCTTTTAATGCAAGGTGAGTGAAAATCACCCTCGGCACGCATAGAATAGCACGCTTCAATTTGAAACGGAAAATACTATTCCTTGGACTTTAATAATTCTAGATCTCACTCTCTAATACGACTCAATACCACATGCTACACCGGTGTTAAGATGACACTAGCACATGATACTATCTAATGCCACTACAGTGTTATGACTCTACTCACACTAGACCATTGCTGAAATCCAACAGTTACCGTAGAAACAATAAAGGGGGAAAGGAAAAAAGATCCAACGATACAAATAAGAAAATTAATATGAAGACATAGAAGCAACGAAAAGAAGGGGGAGGGAGTGGAGGGGGGACAAAGGAAAAAAAAAAAGAAGAAAAAGAAAGAATATTAGAAAAAGAAGAGGGGGGAGTTTTCCAATGATCCAAAATTTGGACTCATTCGAGTATGATGGTGCTGCTATTGATCCGTCCAATTACAGAGTCCTCATATTGCAATGTAATGGGAGCTGCTGTGGCAAATGATTACAATTTGAGAATTTTGATTCGTAATCACATTTGTTATATGCATACATTGTAATTAGAATCCCAAACAAAGCATCATGATACATGCAAAAAGTATAAACAACAAGGTTATTTCTTAATCGCCCAAGAAGAACTCCAACTCCCTGTCAGTGTTAAGACCCGGCTCCACAGCCCTCAGTCTCATTGTCCATAGTGCCTCTTTCCTACGCAGACTTAATTCTCTATTCCCGCCCCTTGAGTCACGGGGAATATGTTCTATACCAAAAAATTCAAAACTTTTGTGCCTTGTTTGTGAATTACAAGTTGTAATATGTGCAGTTAGTGGATACCTTACATCTCCATTTTTAAGTAGCCGAATATGTTCTCCAATTCTCACCTTTCGTGGGCGTATCGTACTACCCACATATATCAGAGTACATTTACATCGAATTACATATACAACATGAGTTGTGTTGCAATTAATCATTGTACATATTTTGTAGGCTTTTCTTAATTTGTAGAGTGGTTGACAATAGGACGGGGCCCGCACTTGCTCGGACGATCCTTAGCTTCAAAGAGAAACTTTGGGACTGGGGGACAAAGGTCACCGAATTTCGTGGGCATGCGTATCCACCAGCGCTGATTACTAAGACAACAGAGAAGCTATATGGGTGAAGTGGTTCATCAGGATGTACTTTACTCTACGCAGGCAAGTAGCTACGCAGGCAAGTAGCAAAGCAGAAGACAAAACCATACTCAATTTTACGAAACGCAACTCGAGCCGAAGTGACTACATCAAAGAATGATCACAGCATGACATTACATAAAACTGACATCTGCCCAGATGTCCTGGGACTGCACATCACAGCTAAAACACAAGACTGGGCTTGGGTACCTGCGGCCTTAGCTTCAGGCACTACAACAGGATTGGAGGCTTCATGGGACCCATCACCTCGACCACAGACATTTACAGATTCAGGAGTCCTTCTTAATATCTGCTCATGGAATGTGGCAGGTCTCAACAGAAGCTAGACAAAGCAGACCCTGTTCTCACTTATACAAATTGCATATTATCATCTTACAAGACACCTGGCTGAAGCTTTTGATTTCTTTAGCCAAGTTTACAAAAGTCTTTACGCCCCCTTGCAAGTCTTGCAAGAGACAAAAGAGCAGCCAAAGGGTGGTCTTTTTACGTACTTAAGTGCAAACGTTCCTTTTGATAAAAAGATCCTGGATGGACAAGATAAATGGCTGCAGGTTGGGAAGATAGCTGGATGGACCGGGAATCATAATGTCTCATTAATCAATGTAATCTATATAAACCAAGCCCATGGACTGAAACAAGGTCTATTGAACAAAATCCTTGGTGTAGTCGAAGACCTACGAGCAGCACAATTAGAAGCCAGGCTTTCAGTTAGTGCGGATTGTAATTCAGATCTGATAGTATAAAAGATGAACACCCTAACTCATAAGACATTTCATGGTAACGTAAGGTATCCCATTTCAGGTGCTCTTGCAAATTAGGTACAGAGGTAAGCTGGGTGAAAAGATTGCTACCTCCCTATCGTCTGTTGGACTAAGAGTCCTACATGGTCGCTTTGATGGGGACAGTCCACCTGAGTAGACAAGTATTTCTGATAACTCCAAATTGACAATTGATTATACATTAGCCAGTCTGATCTTGTTCAACTAGATAACTAATTATTCAATCGATTACCAGCCTGACAGTGATCATCATTCACAGATTATTAATCTCAAAACTAGTTTTATATCACATCCAAAGAGCAATGTTATGTATGAAGATGCGCGCACTGAACATCAAAAGGCTTAGGGGGTGTGAGGAGATGACTTATGATAGCAAAAAACATTACCCTGCAACACTGGCGGGACCTCAGTCCCGAAGTATGAAACCTGTTTTCTGTCTGGAATAAATTCACAAAAAAGATTCTTGAACTAAGCTCTGGCAACTGTACCCAGAAACTCCATCCTCTGGACATGAAGAACAAAACCCCATGGTTCACAACTACACTCAAGCCACAGAAGAAACATCTTGCTAAACAAATATGTTGCCTGAAGAAGGTCCAGGGTGACCTCAACTTAATCGTTAACATTAGACATTTGAGGCAACAGCTTAGAAAGGAAATCTGGAAAGCAAAGAAACAATGTCAGGAGGAATTTTGGGCCATACTGTTTTACTCCTGTCATAAGAAGAACCCGCAACAGTTTTGGAAAATTATAAATACACTTGAGAATGGAAGCGGAAGACAGTGAAACGGCAATATTAGTGAGTCATCCTGGGTAACCTTTTTGCAAACCCACTATTCACATGCTAGTCTAAGCATAGCACATGTTGCTTCGAGAGATGCACATTTATGTAACTTCTCTTTTGACTCATGGAGTTCGGCATTTGAGGAATCAAACAACATGGCTGTGCATAGAGATAACAGTGAATTGCCCTGCACTAGTCAAATTTACTACTGTGAACAACTGTTGATAGCGATACAGAAAGCCAAAACGGATAGGGCCGCAGGGCCAAATGGCTTACCTCAGGTCTTTTTTTTAAGTTAAGCAGAGTCCTGGGCAGCTAAACTCTGCCCAGAGTATGAGGTAATTTAGAGATGGAGAGAAGTTGTATCTCTGGGGGTGGTCAATTATACACCCTAATTTTAAAGAAAGAGATAAGAGGTGCCCAGGTAACTACTGTCTTATTGCTCTTTTGGATAATGAAGCCAATTATTTTGCGTTTTAGCCTACTCGTACACGATCTGTAAAAATGGACTAGCGATCCTGGGAAGGTTCCCTGGAATCAAACAGGCTTTTGTGTTGGTTCCAGGACACTGTCAAACCTTATGGAGCTTTCACTGTGTATGGAAAAGTCCTTCTCTACTATTACTACTCTATATGTTTATTTTGTTGATTTCAAAGCTGCTTTTGACAGCGAGCCTAGAGAGATCCTTTGTCAGAAGTTTGCTATTTAGGGTTTTCCCATGACATTACTTAGGGCAATATGAATTATATACACAAAAAATGGATCCTGGTAAAACTTGGTGATGGAACCAAGCTATCCAGGAAAATATATACTTCACTGGGTTTGAATCAAGGGTGCATTTTGGCGCCCCTCCTTTTTAGATGTGCTAGATTTGCTGACTGTCCTGCGTACCGCAGTTGCATTTAAAAGGATAATAAGTAAACACATTTGTAGGCTGTTGAGGCTGAAGGATGAAAGTGAAATGGCCAACCATGCAAATTCATGGCATATTATTAACAACTATTCATCCCCCGGCCTACAGGCTTATTTGCCTGAGTGCTATTCACAGGTTTTAAAAAGTACGTTTTTACAATATTGATTTGGGGCCCTTAAAACTTTGGACAGGCTGCCACCATGGTCGAAGGCCCCAGAAAATCTGAAATGCAGGCTCTGTGGTAAGGCTGAGGAAATGTTAATACATATTTTATGTATTTATCCTAACCTCTTAGCTGCACAAAGGCAGTACCTGAGGAAGTGCGTAAGTAAACTGGGGGGTCGTACCTGTAGGGAGCTGCAGTTACTGAGTGCTTGAAATCCACCAACACAGCACTGAATTTAGGCTTTGTAAAGTTACTGCTGTCGTTTTCTGAACATAATAAGACCATACAAACAACTGTTTCCAAGGGCCTCATGACATTTGAATGCCCAGATAATTAGAAGTGTTACCTGCTCTATTTTCATTTCTCTTTGCGCCTGTGAGATCTATTAATTATCATTTTAGCACCTAAGATCTACTCCCGGTATAGCACATTATGTTTTACAAGGTTTTCATTGCCAAATTTTAGTTTTGTCTTATATACATCACAATTTTGTACTCTGCTTAGTATTTTCAGCACCCCATACTCTGACGCATCCATTGTATAAAGTGCTATCTCATGAGCACTAGCTATGATTTCTGTTTGCAAAACATTTATTTTTTGGGGCTATTACAACAACGCAAGTGGTGGCTCGCAACTTACAGCAAACACACAGTGCACATCCACAAATATAGCAAAACCCCAAAGCAGCAGAACAATAATACAAAACAGCATGTTATAGCACCATCTACTCACCAAGCATGACTCGGCCCCCTCACCCCTCCCAGGAACCATGTGTTAAGAGTCATGCTGGCGACGGTCTCCTAAGAAGGGCCATGGGTGGTCTGCAAGTGGTTCTAGCTGAATGCCACTAGACCCGGCCCTCTTCACCCCCATCATAGGATTTGGCGTATTCTGCTAAAGCATTTTGTAATTCTCGGACAGCTTGTGGGCTTGGGAATGGTTTCCGCCGCCTGCAGGGATGGCAGCAGTGCATGGCAGTGTTGAAGATAACAGAAGAATTGCGTCTGGTGTAGTTCATATTTGGACCATAGGTCTCGAAAGGACTTCATTGCTCGTTATGCAGTATGCCAACTAATGTGGAGATACCTATAAATTCCCGAGAAACTGCGGAGTGTCGCACTTGCGGAAGTTTGGTGCCCCTCCACAGCAGGATCTCCAGCGTCAGCCTACCCGCCCATCCTATAGACTTCATGACTGTGTTCCAGATCCTCAGCACTACTTGCATGGCTGGTGCATCCCTGCCAAAGAGGGCATGCCAAAGAGTAAATGTGGAAAATGTTGACGACCCATCACCAGCTCCTCCACTGCATATGCTGTATCATTAAATCCAGCAAACCACCAGTCATTTACTATCATCAGATGTGCTGCCCAATAGTACAGGGGCATGTCAAGGGTAGCTATCCCACCCACAAACACTGGCCAACAACATGTCCCCAAGGCTATTCACGGTAGCCCCCCCAACAGCAATGTTCTCATTTGCATTATTACATTTACAAAGAAGGTCTTATCTAAACAGAAAAGGATGATTCTGTAATTGATAAAGGAGGCGTGGAAGAGTTACCATTTTAAAGATGGCAGAGATCCCCATGAGAGACAGGGGAGACTAGATCAAAATTTAACATCCTGCGTGAGACTGTCCAACTGGAACAATATGTTTTTTTCCAAAGGACCGCTGGCATTGTCTGTCACGTAGACTCCCAAATATTTAAACGCCAACTGGAGTACTGGTATCGGCGCCATTCATGGCATATCCCCTGGCCAGCTATGGGACAGATCAAGGACTTCCGAGTATTCACCTGAAGCTCGAAATATCGTCCGAATATCTGCAAGGTTTTAAGAGCTCTGGGACACAACATTTCTGGGCTGTCTGAGAATAACAACACGTCATCCGCGTAAAGTGAGATTTTGTCGCTCACTTCCGGGGACAATTGAAAGCCCCAGAACAACGTGTCAATCCAGAGCACTGACTAAAAGTGTACTTCTCTTTGGAAAAAGTAATCTACGGTTTGATTGTGCACAATGTATTTTGGAGGAAGTATTATGACAAGTACTTTCTAGCCTGTTGGGAGTGTTTATGAGGAATGTGTGAATAACTCAATGATAGCCCGAGCGTCAGCACAAAAGAGGGCATGCTCACCTGGTAGGTATTACACTAGCTGCACAGCACGCACATTAATGCATGTGAATTGCACAGTATGATAAGCACTCTATTGCCTGAATAGGTATAGAGATTCATGTCATTCAGGACATAAAGCATAAAGGGATTTTATTCAAGCTGACTACTGTGGATTTCCAATATTTACTTTGATTGATTTTATTTCTGTGTTCAGTTCATCCTGACTGACCTTGATATGACACTGTTTTAATTGTTAGCCAGGTTCAGGTTAATCTTACTGAATGTTATATGGCACTGTTTTTGTAATGTGTTTTAACAGACATGTAATGGTTTGAATTACCTATACACAATAAAACAAAATAATAATACCTATTTAGCCAAAATGTATGTATGCAACAGCAGTAGTGCTTGGTGTATTCCCTCTGCTTTTAGTTTTCACCTAAGAGGGACCCTATTGATTGATGGGGTCAAAAGTTACACTTTAGTCAAAAAAGCATTCATAACTATGTTTTTATTTTTTATTTTTTTTATTTTTTACACTGATGTTGCCAACAGAGACAGTGCAACTAGGCTGTTAGCAGAAAATACTGTTTGACTAAGATGCAGTAAATGCTAAATATCTGGCCAAGCTTTACATTTTCTCAGCACTGACATGAGCACTAATAAACAGATGATGCTGCTACGAACAACCTTCTCATATTTACGCACCTCTGAACCCGATCTGCTTACCAATGGCCTCAAGAGTGCTTTGGAAGCTTGACAAGAGGTAGAAAAGTGCTATACAAACAATGACATTTAGTACACCACTATATCCCAAAAATATCGACATCTTAAGCTTAACCCTTGCCTATGGACTATTCTGATTGCTAATTCTATCGCTAATTCTAATCGTTCTGATATTTTAAATGTTCCACAAAACTAACTGTTGCAAAGTGACCCTTTTTAGGTGGTCACCCAAAGTTTTTCATTTTTTCTTTTTAGACACACCTGCAGGTAATCTTGAACTCAACACTGGGACACTGCTACCCAGTGCCCGGTATATGTGCTCTGATCCCTAAAATATGATGACATTTGCTTAAAACCTGTTTGGCACACTTAACTTCCCTATAGGGCTAGAGTATATGGTGCAGAAATACACCTCTGGTACGGAAAGTTAAATGCCACTTGTGGGCTGCCCACGGGATCTCTCTTTAATCTCGGAGAAATGTTTCCTCTGTGCTAAAAGTAGCTGAAAGTCTGAGCTGGTGCTGCAACAGTTTACCAATTTATTTGGTTCACAAAAGTTGAGTGGCATCTGCCAGGCTTCAAGGATTTAATACTTCACAAAGTTTTCTGATATTTGTAATTAGTTTGTCTATTTTTTTTGTCCCGCTATTAGTTAAATACCAACACTTCTATTTATCAAGGTTGTTGTCCCAAAGCGTACGTCAGACTTATTTTACCTACAAAAATCGCCAATTATTGATTAGCTACACCAGACACTCCCTCAAATTGTGGTTAGCCTTCCTAAGATCAAACAATTTTACTTTTAGGCAAAAGCTTTTGTTTGGTTTTAACTCCGACAAATTTTTCATAGAACCTGCTCCATATATTTTTCAACAGATCAACGTGGTCCGAAGTTATTCGGAAACATGATACATGTTTTCCTTCCCAATAGTCAGTCCCTGCTCAATGACTCACTACTCTTACTTCTAAATACGTTGTACATGTACAGATGGAACTCATCAACATCTGCTGCAAGTACACTGCAACCTATATTTCTTTGTGACGCATGTGTGCTGCAGTAGGAAGCTGACTCTGTAGATCGTGGACTAAAACGAAGTACACTGTGCAGAGAGTCCAGTGGATCCCCAATTGGTATTGCAGAGGCAAAAGTAGATAAGACAAATACTCTGTTTGTGTTAGTGTGGGTGAGCAGTTAGGCTTATCAGGGGGAAGTGCTAAGCATTTGTTGTATTCACAGAGGCAATAAATGAGACAACTCAAATAATAAATCCAAGACCAATTTAGAAAAATAACAATTCTTTTTATATAGGTCTCAAAACCGAGAACTTCGTAATCAGGTAAGTAGACTTGTACACATAAATACTTTGCAGTTTCAAAAGTATTACAATTTTCAGAGTACTCTTAATGTTATTCTATGGAGGAAAAACAATGTTCAGCACACACAGGGTTCATGAGGACTTACAAAGCCAATCTCAGGGAGTTAAGGTAAGTCCTGGGCACTGAGCATAACACCACCAACAGGTCACACCGGGCAGCACTGGAGCAGCCAGGTGCAGTAAACCCTCAGGTGCCTAATCGTTTCCTATGGGAGTTTGGCCAGTGACAAACAGGCTTGCAGGCTCTGGCTGGGAAGCCAGTCAGGGATAACAAACAGGTAGGTAGTAGACTTGGGGTGTTCGGGACGTAGGTGCCCCTTTGGTCCTCTTTTCCTAGGCCCAGTGGCAAAGGATGCAGGGGGGTCTTTAGGGGTGAGGTTTTCACGTCAGGGAGCAGTTGCAATCAGAAGGTCCTGTGTGTTGAGGCTGCATGCGTCGTGGGGGAGTCCGGCAGGGGTTGGCCTTAGGGTGGACATGAGCTCTTAGGATCCGGGGGACATCGTTGACACTGGTGACCCACTTCAGCTGTGGTCAGGGGTCATTGGTGCAGTGATTGCTAGAGCTGTCAGGTTTTCTCTCAAAAAGCCTGTGGGAGAGGGGGCCTGCAGGTAGAGGCTGTAGGTGTCTCTAGTGAGCCCAAGATGGGTGAGACCACACTGGACTCGGTCTCTAAGCAGCGGGGATCAACATTGGCACAGTCTGTTGGCTTCACCTCAGGTCGTGGACATCGGGTGCAGAGGTCACTTCTAGTGTTGTGTTTCTGGGGTTCCAGCAGCTGCAGAGTCTTTTCGCTGGAGTTTCTGTTGTAGGGCAACTCCGGGGCCCACAGGAGACTTGCGTCTTTATTGAAGGCTGGATGAGTTAGCTTCTTGTGCAGGATCCTTCGAGGCCAGCAGGCAGGCTGGAACGGCTAGTTCCAAATCAGCTGCTTCTTCTTCTCCTCTTCTGCGGGTGTAACTCTTCTTCGTCTGGGTTGTCGAAATCTGACTTCTAGGGTTAAGGGGTGCCACCTAAATACTCTATTTAGGGGCATTACTGGGAGTGCCAGGCAGTAGTCAATGGGCTGACCACCTTGAAGGTGACTACACTCTTCTTATGACCACTTCTGCTGGGAAGTGGGCATAACCCTAACCCTAGATACGTAATTCCTTCCAAGCAAGATGGAGGAATTTAAAAAGTAGTATCCACTTCAGCTTATCCACCTAAGGGGTGGTGGACTGGCATGAAGTGGGCACTCCTCCTAATCTAATTTTCCCACCTGTGCTGTTGCCAAAAGTGGGATCAGGACAGGGGGGGTTGGTCATCTCCACCATCTGGAGAGACCAGGGCCGCATCACAAAGGTGGCAAGTCCTTTGAAGATCCCTGCTCCGAATGTCCATCCTGCCTGGGAGAGGAGGTCACACCTCTGTCCAATGTAGGCCTTTGTCTCAGGCCCTCGAGAGCGCTGGCTATCACCTTGGGGGCCAGAAACCCATCTGTGGTGGCTAAACTGGTCTGGACCAGTCAGTCAGCACACTAGTACCTGGTAGGTTTTCTGGGGGGCACCTCTAAGGTACCCTCTTGTGTGCCTTTAATAATAAATCCATCACTAGTGTCAGTGAGGGTTTATTATTCTGAAATGTTTGATACCAAACATGCCAGGATTCAGAGAAGCCATGGTGTAGCTGGGGAACTCGTAAAGGCCAGTGTCCAGTACATGCATTTAAAATGGCTTCCCCTGTGCACTCACTATGTCTCAGAATTGAAAGAGACATAGCAGGGGCATTTCTGTTCATGCATATATGCCCTCACATGTGCCTGGACGCATCTTGCCTTAAGGGTGACCTGCACCTGGCACATGCATAAGGGACCTGGCATAAAGGGGGGTGTAAGTATGTGTTTTCAATTTAGCCTGCACCAAACCATGCAGTCTGCAAAGGCAGCACTGCGTGGGTCATGTGAGGGGTCAATGAGGGTGGCACAATTGGTGCTGCAGCCCTCGGAGACCTTCCGTAGTACCCCAGGCCTTAGGTACAAGGGGTACCATTTACTAGGGATTTACAGTGGTAGCTACAGAGTTTGCCAATTGTGCAAAACTAACTGTGCAGTTTTGGGGAAAGAGGCACTGGGGACCTGGATAGCAGGGACCCAGTGCACTGACAGTCAAACCCACATCAGAAACTTGGTAAAAAGTGGGGGGCTAACCATGTCAAAATGAGTGCTTTTACTACACATGCATGTTTGTAGTACTTTTTTCCACCCATTTTACCATTCATATCGGATGTACACAAAAAGTATTTTTTATTTTTAACTTAGGATCATTTAGGGGTCAACAGTTACACTGTAGGCAATGCAGTCATACATAAATGTACAGGCAATTAGTAAACGGAATCCAGCTATTTCTCAAGTATGAACGATCATACAAATGTTGCATGCAATTTCAACTGACTTACATTTCTGTCACTAATGTATAACTAGTGTATGATTGTGGTTAGTGAATGTACCCCCATTTTAACTGATTTTTTTTTGGTTTGTTTTGTTCACAGCTTATTGACTACATTGTTTTGCACATGTACGTCAATCGTTTACATTTCTCCTATTCAAACATGTATTGACCAAGTGAGTCATTCTATATGTTAAATATTTAGGCACTTATAGACTATTAAATATAACTTTTCAATACATGTGTGAATGCTCTCATTATAGGAACTTTACCTCAGTAAAAACTTGTGAACTGCAGCACCTATTGTGTCATCCACAACAGTGGCAGTGAAAACATGGGTTCAGGCCTCTCATGAGTAGCCTGACTGAAGCAGCTTGAACTCTGCTGCCCAGACCTGCTAAAACCATGCTTTTGATAGGTAGGAAAATCTGATTTCAAACATCAACCAAGCCCACCCCAGTGCACCTTGCTGCCCACAAGTGACAGTGCCTAATATTGAGAAGTGGAACCTCTTTTTAATTTTTTCTTTGGAAAATACATGTTCCCCAAGTGACTAGGCCAAAAACTGCATTGTCACCGATGATCACACTATAGCTGGCACATAGGAAAAGGCTAAGTATACATTTTACAATTTCATCTATAACTTTTGCCTAGGTGCAAACCACATTCAGATTTTATTTTTTTACATTTAATAAAAATCTAATTTAATGGCAAAGTTGGATTTTTATTAAATATATTGGAAATTTAACTTTTAGAAAGTTACCTTTATCTTCCCTGCAACATGCTAATTTGCATTAGCTCTCAGGCAACTACTCAGCCTATACTTCCCCTTAATTCAGTGTGAAAGAGGTGTGTAAATTGCTCCCAGAGCAGCAGAGACAGTCGTCTGGGAGTGGAGAGGTGTTTTCTTCTCCTGGCTAGAAGACCAGTGGGTTGTGGTGGGCCCAAGAACTTAATTAACTTCAAACAGGTCTGTCCTGCCAGACGCAGATGTTACATGACACTTGGAAAGCCCCCAGCTATTGTACTCCCAGACGAACGAGTTACTTACCTTCGGTAACGACTTTTCTGGTGGATACATTAGCTACCTGTGGATTCCTCACCTCATGAATACTCCCATGGCGCCAGCATTCGACGGAAATCTTCTTACTAGTCTCTGCACGTCGACGAGGACGTCACTCTAGCCCACGCGACGCCGTCTGACGTCATACAGGCAATAAGAGGTCCTCGACGACGTGCGGACGTCAGTACCAATCATTTTTTACGTGCATGAGAACAACCAGGCAATGCAATGAAAGAGCAAGGCAACATCCCATTATATTGTAAAAATACACAACATTGTATGAATAACTGTAAATCTTTTTATATAAATATATATATAAAACTTTCTCTTTTAAAATATATACACACACCAAGTATATACACAAAGATATATACATATATACATATATATAAATATATTATATACACATCTATTGCACCCTCAAAGACCAAGAGGAGCGCACTCAAGGATTACTTGGTAAGACCAGAAAGGCAACGGGGAGGCGGGTGGGACCGTGAGGAATCCACAGGTAGCTAATGTATCCACCAGAAAAGTCGTTACCGAAGGTAAGTAACTCGTTCTTCTGATGGATACAACTACCTGTGGATTCCTCACCTCATGAATAGAGTCCCAAAGCAGTACCACGCCCGGCGGTGGGTGCCTAAATGGTCAAACCAAGAAATCCTGCAGCACTGACCGTGCAAAATGGCCGTCCCTTCTAACCTCAGAATCCAAACAGTAATGTTTTGCAAAAGTGTGAAGGGATGACCAAGTTGCGGCCTTGCAGATGTCGACCACAGGAACACCCCTGGCCAAGGCCGAAGTGGCCGACTTAGCTCTGGTGGAATGAGCTCTAATGCCCTCAGGAGGATCCTTCTTTGCCAAAGAGTAACATATTTTAATGCAAAGAACAACCCACCTGGATAGTGTTCTCTTGTGGACTGCCTTTCCTCTCCTCTTGCCCACGTATCCAATAAACAGCTGATCCTCCAGCCTGAAATCCTTTGTTCTATCAATAAAGAAGCTCAACGCTCTCTTTGGATCCAGACGGTGCAGTCTTTCTTCCTCTTTGGAAGGATGAGGCGGAGGATAGAACGTGGACAAAGTAATTGCCTGAGCCAAATGGAAGGGTGAAACAACCTTCGGGAGGAAAGCAGCCTTGGTCCTCAACACCACCTTATCCCCATAAAAAGTTGTATAAGGGGGCTTTACTGATAAGGCCTGCAACTCACTCACTCTCCTTGCTGATGTTATAGCTATCAGGAAGACTGTTTTTAAAACCAAATACCTCAAGGGGCAAGAATGCATAGGTTCAAAAGGGGACCCCATAAGGAAAGTCAGGACCAAGGACAAATCCCATTGCGGCATAACGAATGGCTTTGGAGGATATTGATTTAGAAGACCTTTCAAGAATCTGATAACAATAGGGGATTTAAATAAAGATGGTTGGTCTGGAAGACATATGAAGGCTGACAAGGCCGATAAATAACCCTTAATGGTAGCCACTGCACAACCTTTCTGCGCCAGAGATAGAGCAAAAGACAAAACGTCCGATAGATGAGCATGCAAAGGATCAATCTGCCTCTCTCCACACCACGCAACAAATTTAGACCACCTATTAGCGTAGATAGATTTAGTGGAGTGTCGCCTGGCCGCTAATATAACATCCACTACCTCAGGCGGGAGAGAGAAGGAACTCAGGTTGCCCCGTTCAATCTCCAGGCATGTAGGTGCAGACTCTGGAGGTTGGGGTGTAGAACCTGCCCCTGCGACTGCGAGAGGAGGTCTGCCCTGAAAGGGAGACGGAGCGGCGGGCACATTGAGAGTTGGAGAAGGTCGGAGTACCACACCCTCCTTGGCCAATCCGGAGCTATTAAAATTACTAGAGCCCGGTCTTGGCGAATCTTCCTCAATACTCGAGGAATCAAGGGTATGGGAGGAAACGCGTAAAGCAACTGGCCGCACCAGGTTATTTGAAACGCGTCCCCCAACGCTCCCTGCATCGGATACTGAAGGCTGCAGAACAACGGACAATGCGCGTTCTCTCGAGTGGCGAACAGATCTACCCGAGGAAACCCCCACCTCTGGAAGATTAAACGGACTTGATCTGGATGGAGACGCCACTCGTGGTCTGCCGAGAAGTGGCGACTGAGACTGTCCGCACGCACGTTCAAAACTCCGGCCAGATGGTTTGCTATCAAGCAAATCCGATGGTCCTTTGCCCAGGACCATAGTCGAAGAGCTTCTCTGCAGAGAAGGTACGACCCCACTCCTCCCTGCTCGTTTATGTACCACATCGTGGTAGTATTGTCCGTTAGGACCTGTACCGACTGACCACGAAGGGAAGGGAGGAAGGCCTTGAGAGCCAGACGTACAGCCCGTAACTCTAACAGATTGATATGAAACATCTGTTCCTCTGGAGACCAAAGACCTTTGATCTCCAGATCCCCCAGATGAGCTCCCCACCCTAGAGTGGAAGCATCCGTTATGACTGTGGCCACTGGTGGCGACTGCTGGAACGGCTTTCCTTGTGAAAGATTGTTGCTTGCAATCCACCACTTCAAATCCACAGCAGCATCTCTGGAGATCTTGACAGTACCCTCTAGATCCCCTCTGTGTTGAGACCACTGCCTTCGGAGGCACCACTGAAGAGCCCTCATGTGCCAGCGAGCATGCGTGACCAACAGAATGCAGGAGGCAAAAAGACCGAGCAGACGAAGGACCTTGAGGACTGGAACTACCGCTCCATTTCGAAACATTGGAACCAAATCCTGAATATCTTGAATCCGCTGAGGCGGAGGAAAGGCCCGACCCAATGTTGTATCC
Source organism: Pleurodeles waltl (assembly GCF_031143425.1). Lineage (NCBI taxonomy): Eukaryota > Metazoa > Chordata > Amphibia > Caudata > Salamandridae > Pleurodeles > Pleurodeles waltl. The sequence goes on from NC_090443.1 coordinate 283,918,887, forward strand.
AGTACTGCCCCTATGAACAGGAGGCGCTGAGAGGGCTCTAGGTGAGATTTGGGCTCGTTCACCGAAAAACCCAGGTCGAACAACAACTGGGTTGTTGACTGCAGATGATGCGACACAAGCTCCGGGGACTTGGCTTTGATCAACCAGTCGTCCAAGTAAGGGAATACTGCTATCCCCTTCCTTCTGAGTTCTGCCGCAACCACCGACATCACCTTCGTGAAGACTCGAGGTGCTGAAGTAAGACCAAACGGAAGGACCGCAAACTGATAGTGTTGCGATCCCACCACAAACCGGAGATACTTCCTGTGTGACTTGAGTATCGGGATAGGAAAGTAAGCATCCTGAAAGTCGACAGACACCATCCAGTCTTCCATGTTCAACACCAAAAGCACCTGTGCAAGGATCAGCATCTTGAACTTTTCATGCTTGAGGAACCAATTCAAGATCCTCAGGTCCAGAATTGGTCTCAAACGACCATCCTTCTTGGGAATCAGGAAATACCTTGAGTAAACTCCTCGACCCCTTTCCTGCTCCGGGACCAACTCCACCGCGCCCTTTGAAAGGAGGACTTGCACCTCCTGTTCTAGCAACAGGAGGTGTTCTTCTGAACAATACGAAGGGCGGGGCGGGATGAGGGGCGGGAACTCCCGAAAGGGAAGGGTGTAGCCTTTTCCCACAACACTGAGAACCCAAGCGTCCGATGTAACAGTCTTCCATTTGGTGAGAAAATGCTGTAATCTTCCCCCTACAGGAGAGGAGTGAGTGGGAAATGGTGGAAGCCTAAGGCTGCTTCCCCTGCTGCACCCCGCCAGAGGATGAGGAAGAGGCAGAGTGCTGCTGAGAGGCTCCTCTGGTGCGGACCCTACCTCTCCCCCTGAAAGATCTATATGGATGGGAAGAAGCAGGTTGCTGATATCTCCCCCGAAAGGAAGAGGAGGAAGAGCCATGCCCAAATCCACGAAACCTCCTGAAGAATCTGGAAGAGGCCGTGGAAGAAGGAGCTTGGAGCCCTAACGACTTAGCCGTGGCCCTGCTTTCCTTAAAACGTTCCAAGGCCGAATCAGCCTTAGCTCCAAACAGTTTGTCCCCATCAAACGGGAGATCCAACAATGTGGACTGTACATCTGCCGAAAATCCCGAGTTACGGAGCCAGGCCTGTCTCCTTGCCACCACAGTTGTGCCCATTGCCCTGGCTACCGAGTCGGTGGTATCCAGTCCCGTCTGGATAATTTGGGTCGCAGCAGCCTGGGCATTTGAGACAAGATCCAAAAGACCCTGGGGAAGCTCTGTAAACGAAGAGGAAATGTCATCCATCAGAGCATGAATATACCTCCCCAGGATACAGGTTGCATTGGTGGCTTTTAACGCCAGACTGCAGGACGAAAAAATCTTCTTCGACTGCGCCTCTAGCTTCTTTGAATCTCTGTCCCCAGGCACCGTCGGAAAAGAACCAGGCGCTGACTTGGACGAACAGGAGGCCTGCACCACCAAGCTCTCCGGCGTAGGGTGCCTAGATAGGAAACCAGGGTCAGTTGGAGCCGTCCGATACCTCCTGGCCACGGCTCTGTGAACTGCTGGGGAAGATGCCGGCCTCTTCCACACCTCTAACACCGGATCCAGCAGAGCGTCATTAAATGGTAACAGAGGCTCCGCCGCGGCTGAGGCCGGATGTAACACCTCTGTCAAAAGGTTTTGTTTTGCCTCCACCACCGGCAAAGGCAGGTCCAAAAAACTAGCTGTCTTCCGTACCACTGCATGAAAGGAAGCAGCCTCCTCAGTATATTCCCCCGGGGACGAAAGGTCCCACTCAGGGGAAGTGTCCAGCCCACTGGCCGACTCCAGTCCACGCAGCCCATCACCGGAGTCCTCTAGCTCTCCTTCCTCTAGGGCTCGTTGGTACTCCTGCTCTTCTAATACACGGAGAGCACGTCTCCTTGAATGAAGTCGTTGCTCAATACGCGGAGTCGACAATGCCTCCGCCGAAGTCGAAGATCGGCGTCGATCTTCAGAAGCCACCGACGCCGCATCCGGCGCCACAGGTAACTTCGGCGCCGACGGAAGAGCAGCTGAAGCAGATGGACCCACCGGAGTCACAGGCCGAAATCCCGACGTCGACGGGATGGAAATCCCCGGGGCCAATCCTTCTGAAGCCACCGGAGCAGCCACCGGCGCCGACACTGGCGCCGAGCCCACGTTCCCAAACGGGAGAAAGGGCATAAAGGGTGCCGGCCGAAGAGGCGCAGGATCACCCAAAGAAAAGGCCAAAGGCCCAGCCGGAGCACCCCCTGGAGCCATCTGTTGGAAGATGGCATACATCGCATTCAAGAATGCGGAACTATCGGCTCCAGGGGTGGGAAAAGCCGGATACTGGGGTGCCTGTCTCGGAGGCGACCCCGACGCCGGCCTCGGCGTCTGCGCCGGAGAAAACACTTGAGGCTCCAATACCTCAATCACCGACGCCTGTCCAGGTGAAGTTGGAGACGCCGGAGAGGGCAACGGCGTCGAAGGATGCGGCGTAACCGTGGGACTGACCTCCCATGTCCTTCGGCGCCGATCCGGAGACCTGGAACGAGTCTCCTTTGAATGACGCCGAGATTCTCTACGGCGCCGGGAGTCTCGATGACGCCGATGTCTTGGGGAAGAAGACTTCTTGTGATGTTTCTCCTTTGACTTGGCCATAAACAGCTTCGCCTCACGTTCCTTGAGGGCCTTTGGATTCATGTGCTGACATGAATCACAAGTCGAGACGTCGTGGTCGGAGCTCAAACACCAAAGGCAATCGGAATGAGGATCCGTCACCGACATCTTGCCTCCACACTCACGACAAGGCTTAAATCCAGACTTTCTCTGCGACATTATTTCCACAGCGAAAGACTACGCAGCAAGATATACACTGTAACCGCAAGAGTAACAGTTGCTCCCTCGAAGATAACCGTTTCGAATGCACGGAAAAAAGGGAACTGACGTCCGCACGTCGTCGAGGACCTCTTATTGCCTGTATGACGTCAGACGGCGTCGCGTGGGCTATAGTGACGTCCTCGTCGACGTGCAGAGACTAGTAAGAAGATTTCCGTCGAATGCTGGCGCCATGGGAGTATTCATGAGGTGAGGAATCCACAGGTAGTTGTATCCATCAGAAAGGCTGGCAACAAACTCAGTGGGAGGAATGCTACCCCCAAAACTGGTTTTGAGTGACTACAGAGGAGGGGACTGCTCCTTACCCTGGCCACACTACTGAGTAGATACAAAGTATTTGCATTAGTAGGGAAGGGTTTCCCCCATCTTGGATTTTGAGAGTGAGTGCAGTAGAACAAAAAAAAAGAAAATGTGTAAAAAGTGGATTGGGTTGCCCCCAGATATTTTACTCCATTGGTTACGGAATGTTCAGGAGTCACCTCTGCCCACTAGCTGGTGCCAGGCATAAAATGTGGCACCACAAGGCACATCCACTGGCCCTGCAGACAATAAAAAGGGGGCTGAACCTGCTGCCTGTAACTTGAGAGAAGTCCTGACGGGCTGGACTCGCTCTCTATTGTACCTAGAACAGAAGAAGTGGATTCCGCAGGTCAGGTGGATGATCATCTGCATGGCTACAGGGACACAACAAAAATGAAATTGGTTGTAGATTTTTAGAGGACTTTCTGCAACGTTTTCCACAGTGCATGCACTGCTTAAATACTTTACATGCTGCCTTTGATTTAAGCCCAACTGCTTTGTCTCACATTACCCAGGACTGAGCTCAGGTTAATTTTATTTAATTTGTGTGATTTGAGCAGGTGGTGGCCCCATCTTTAAAGTGGACACTTGTCCACCCCACATAATAATACCCATTCCTACACTAATCATTTTAAGACATTTAGTTTTTCAAATGTAAGCTTCAAAACATTTATTAGCTCACTTTTTTAATTCACATAACATCCTGAAGATCTACCATGGCCAGGCCCTCGTAGCCACGTTGAGCACTCTTCCATTAAGGGAATAGTTAACTCCCTAAACATTTTCATTGTTACACCCTTCTTGTGGCAGATAACAGATGAAAGATGTCATGCACCAGTTGGTGGAGCCAAGTTCACCTCAGGCCACATGGATAGCTGCTGATGTAACTCCCAGTCAATTTCCAAGTCTGAGGACATGCACAGTACTTCAGCGTTATCCACGCTGTATAATGAACATCCAACAAGCATCCTGTTCCACTTTCAACAGCTGGCAGATGGGGGCCCGGCCATATGCACCCACAAGCAACATTTAAAGTAAAAAACTGTGATATTTGCAGAGGTCACACCTTCCTGCTCAAGTATACAAAGCTTCTTCAATTTCAAAACTCACCTTTATTATCACTTTGTGCACAATCCAAACACTGCAAACGTTTATAGATAAAAATTCTCAGCTGCCTGTGTTGACCACATCTGTCTGTCCAGATAGGAAGAGGCAGGGCTTGCAGTTAAGGCAATTAACACTTGAATCAGCGCCCGGAAACACTAGCTCCCATTCCTACTCGCTGAGTAATTCTGGGTGAAAGATTCTAAACACTTATGTGTCTCAAGTGTAAACAGATCTCTTGGGATACGTATTTTGCAGAGGAAACAGTTGATAAATAGGAAAAAAATATAAACATTTTATAAGTCTGTGCGCGGTGGTCAGAGGAATCAGAGTACATCTTTCTGTCTTGTGCATGTTCATAGTTTGGATTGGTGGGTTCTGCTTGTCCCCATTCCTCACGTTCAGGACTGAGAGTCATCACCAAAAGTGTGAGGTCAGGCTTGCGAACTTCGGGCACAGATCTGCTCCAGGTCATAGATCTCTTTGGGGCAGTCAGAAGACAGAACTAGTGGAGCATCCTCAGTGATAAGCACATCATCCTCAATGCGCACCCCCATGCCACGGAACCTCTTGGGGGCTGCAGGGTCATGCTCTGCTACGTAAATACCTGTAGAATGAGGCAGTAGGAGGAAAAGGATAAGGAGAGGCGAATGGAGTATGTCCCAGTCTTCAATAACAGAACCAATCAAATGCCACCTCCCCTCCACCATTAAAGAGTGCACCTTGAATGCGTTTATGGTGATTACTATGTCTAATAACCACACCGCCTGACCTAACATTATCCCATCAAGTATGCGCCGCTCTGCAGAGCCATGTGATCTGAGTTTCCATACATAAGCCTACAGGCTGTCTTGCCATCAGTCATTCTTCCATGAATTTTAATTCCCAATATGCTACCTGTTTCAGACATCTTCACTTAAAACTCGAGTTCTCTGAATTAACAGTCCCAGCCTGCTACTGCATTCCCAAAAGATGCACCTTGCAGGTGTATCTAGAAGCCCTTGCAGACTTGCTTCTCCCTACTGCTTTATGATCGTGTCTGGAGTGAGTGCATTTGGGCAATTTTTATAAATGCTGCCATTTATGCCTAATGAAAACAGACTACTGATTTCGGCCCTCTTCCCTCCTACCCGTGAGCCTCAAGACACTAATCCTGTCCTCTGTGAAGGATTTACTTTATTCTCGGCCTCCAATTGCACCCTTCGGGCTGCTTTATTAAGGCTTTCCGTGCACGCCTTTGCTAGAATTCAGAATCGCACAATGTTATGCCCCTCAATATATCTCCCTACTGTGTTGTGTGTGGCATTGAGCATGGTGTCAAAACTATCAATTCTGTAATGCAAGTGAATGTTTGTTTACATTTTCAAACGGAGCACATAATCTCCACTCCCAGAGGCTTACTTTACCTTGCATTGCGTTTTCCAGTTTCAGCCTCAGTTTTCTTGGAAACACTGCTGCCCCTCCATCTCCATTCATCTGGAAGGCCTGTTTATCGTTGTTTATGGTGCTGCTCTATCATATAATGCCTCTCGTTAGCGCCCTTCTTCTTACAGTGTGTTTCGAGATACTTTGCTTTGTGCATCGATTGGTTCCTATACAACAAGACAACTTTGTATTTCCATTCCCTCACCCTGTGTTAGCTCATCAGTGGTCAGCTTTGTGTCCTTCAGGAATAGAAGTCGTCTAAGGTGGACATTTTCCTGTTACATCAACCCAATGATGGAGGGTGTGTGTAAGCTTTCTAATTTATTTCCATTCACGTACATTCTGACCTTTAGTGGTTGTCTGTTGAACCATCTTTGATCCTCCCTTTACTGTTGACAGATTTTTTCCTGTTCTCAACCCCATCTTTCTATTGTTTCCAACTCTAGACATTCACATAACTCTGCACTGTGCCCAGAAAGTATGCCTACAGCCTTCCCCTAAAGAACATTCAATACACTCAGGGCAAAACTACAGCTTATGGAGAATTATTACTGCTGTTCCCGATTCTGCCTCTTTACGTTGGAATCACCTACCTGGTTCGATGGTGATGACCATGCCAGGCCTCAAAGGTAGCGATCTGGACACCTCTGGGGTGTCGTGGACATCCATCCCCAGATAATGGCCAATATGGTGAGGGCAGAACCTGCGGACCGCCTGAAAGAAATCGACCTGGTCAATACAGTGCTGGCTTTTTCGCTGTACTGAGACTGGTCAGCTCTGCCAATGCACAACTCATTAGTGCATTAAAATTCACCCACCTACTTGTAAATACTGCACTGAGATAACAGCTCTACCAAAGTGCTTGTTCTTCCTACAGTACAGAGATTCCAGTTACACCAATGCACAGCTCATTAGTGTAGTAAAAACATGGATACCTTTTTCATTGTGGAAACAAGCTGTGCATTGACACTCAACCACAGGGCTGTCAATGCACCACTCCCTACTGCAGTAAAACATATTCACACTTCGGTCAATGCACAGCACATTAGTGCAGTAAAAAGTCATCCACAGCTTTCGACACACCAGTGAGGAGGCCAGTATAAAAGTATCATATCCCTGTAAAAGTCCACTTGTTGGAGCATGAAACCATTTACAGCTCTGTCCATACACTGTTACTACGGCAAAAGCCAGCTACGGCTCTGACACTGCATTAAAACATGTACAGCTATGCCAGTGCATCACTTGTCTCTACAATGGAATCCTCATCCACAGCTCTCTCAAAGACTTAAAGCAAAAACCATACAGAATTCAGTGAAAGCACTGCTCGTTTGTAGAGTAAAAGCATTGACAGCTCTGTCAATGCATCACTTGTTAGTAGCCTACCTAATTCTGCCAATACACCGCGTGTTAGGGCAGTAAAAACTACACACAGTTGTGTCAATGCACAGCTTGTTTCTACAGTGGAAACCATCCACAGGGCTCTCAAATCACTACTCACTAGTGCAGTAAATACATGTACTGCTATCTATCATTAATGCAGTACACAGCACTACAGCAATATCAATACTCCACCTGTTAGTGCTTCAAAAGGCACCCACAACTGCCACCTAGTTCTGAGTGCAGTAAAAACTAGCATTAGATTTGCCAATGCACCACCCAACAGCAAAGACCTCCACAGCTCTCTCAGTACACCACTGGTTAGTGTGGTAAAAAGCGGTCAATGCACTGCTAGACCTACAGTCAAAAAAACACACCCAAAGTTGTGCCAATGCACAATTCATTCACTGCAAAAATGCAGAGCTCTACCAATGCACCAATTATTAATGAAGCAACAACATTCACATCTCCAACAATGATCAAAGTGGATTTTTAAACATACACAGGTCTATCTAAGCATCATGTGTTAATGCAGTTCTGCCTCCACATAGCTTTGCCACAGCACAGGCTATTTCAACAAAACTGCCTAAATTGCTTTGACAGTGGACCACTCATTGGTGCAGTACAAAACATCCACAACCTTCCCAAAGCATTTCTTTACTGAGGCACGGCTGTTCTCACACCACGTGGGTTGTTACTACTATATTGAGATACAACATCTCTGGCAAAGTGCCACAATCAAGAAATACAACACCCACTTCTATTCCAATATAGGTCCAAGGGCAGCTCTTCCAACATACAACTTACAATCACTATGCCTATATTAGCCACAGCTCTGCAAATGCATCTCAATCCTGGCCTATAGCATAGCAGGTATTCCAGTACCGAGACTCACATACAGCTCTTCAACCACATCTAAATTGTGCCTTACAACACTTCTGCTATTTATGTAGTAGGACCCTTAAAGGACTCTGCCAGTCCATCTCAAAATTAACATGAAGCACCACTGTAGGTCTTGTACTGAGACTCCCGCACAGCTCTGATGTAGCATGGCCTACAGCGGTAGACGTCTCACTACCAACTTTGGGTACCTTGAACAGCTGGTCTTCATTGCACTTCGCAGGAAGGATTCCCAGCTCCTGCAACTTCTGTCCAATCAGGGTCAGCATCATGCTGTAGATGTTCTCCAAGCTCATCCCAGTGTAACAGAGGCTGAGGCAGGCTCTCTGCACCTCGAGCACAGCCTGGTACAACAGAGCCTGGGGTTCAGAGAACCTGCAACGGAGTGCGCAAGAAGTTGGAGGGTTTAGACATCCAGAATCAGCGAGGCACCACAGACAGCACTTAACTTTCATGCCCAGTTAGTACATAACCTTATAACAAATATAAAAGGACCTTAATAACAGGACTTTAATAACCTTATATCCTTCTGGGCTTACATTGTAATCGTTTTTACAGCTCCCTCACACAACACACTAGAATTTTGTTTCACATTGAGCCACATAGCAAATGCTAAAATATGAGAAATGTTTGGCGTCGGATCACTATTGTTCAGATGTACTCCGGTCTCCTCAACAACAAAAGCTTTTTGAGGGATGGCTTACAGGGAGCCAGATTCAATCTAGCTACCTGTGCTAACCAAGAATGTTTCTGAATATTTCAGAACATTCTTATTTAGCTAGTCTGTATCATTACAGATTGGCACTAGCCATACACAAAATCAGTTTTGGCTCCAACCCACAAATGATAATCCAGACGAATTCACAGGCCTGTTTTCCTATAAGGGGCACTATCAGCAAAAGCAAGATAGACTGTAATATGTCCACGTAATTACGAGTAGCAGAGATTAAGTCAAACATTCTACTCGCCACTTTATGTTTTCCACTGCGTATAAGGGAGTTACTCTTAAAATTATCCCAAACCCATAGCCTCAAAAATGGAAATCCCAAAACCTGAATAGCAGGGTCCCCACTCTCAGGAATCCAAGGCAACTTCCTCAAATGTCCGATTTATGGACTTTAGTGACCACTAGGAGACAGACTCCAAATCAGTAGAATACAGGGATTAAAAGGGCCCAAACAGCTTCTAAAGTTGCAGTGTGATTGAGGAAGAAATAGTAGTAAAGTACTGTATGTACCAAGGTAGTCCCTAAACAGTTCATGCTCCCCCATCCTACCAGTCACCGTAAAGATTTTCAAGTGGCAGGGCACCCTCCAGGAAAGGGAGAATCGCAAAAGTTCAGGGTATCACTGTTAGCTGTTTCCTACTGGTCTGCCATGGGTGAGGACCACATCTTTAACTGAAGATAGCCATAGTGCCACTGGTGCTAGAACAATGGAGAAAATGGTTCTGGAATCAGCAGATTCTTCCCGAGCTCATGGTACCGGCCCCCCATACTGGGGTTTTTAATTGTCTCCTGGTCTCTGTGGGGTGGCAAAGGAGATATGTAGGGTCACCCTACCAGCATAAGATGGGTCGGGCAAAGGCTGCTCACCCTTCTTGATTTCTGAAGGTGATGGATCAACTCAACCTGGCAGTAGATCCTCCTTTACCATGGCCATATTGTGACAGCCCTCTTCAACACCTGAGGGAACAACCTGTGACTTATAAAAGCGAATCGATGCTTCTTCCCGTTCTTGTTGATCTGAACAAGGAGTGCTGCAACTCCTTTGCCTGTAGCTTCCGCCTAGACAATGAAGGTGTGCCAAAGGAAATCACACATTCACTTTACCCCTGCTAACAAGCAAGAAAGTGCCTATACTCCACCTTTAACCATGGTTAAATTGCCTTATTCCTGATTGATACAATTAGCATGCATGTGACGCCTCTCCAAGGCCCTAAACTGTAACCTCACTTGCTTGTGGATAGCCAGGGGCCGGGTTCCTGACAGAAACAAGCTGCCAGTGGCCTCTTTTGGTTGTTAGCCTTTTGTGTAGAGCTTACCCTGAGTTGAAGGACAGAAGTCTGACCTAGTGGCAGAATAGACCACACCACCTGTTGGCCATGGTGGTACTGTCTGCCTACTGGGATGCATCTGTGAACAAGTTAGGGTTAGTTGCCTAAAAAATGAAGTCTTCTGGTGAGGAGGAGTGTTCCCCACTGACATGATCAGTGGCCAGGGAAGATGTAGACAGAGGGCTATGGGTAGGTTATAAAGGGCACAGAAAGGACAAGGGCCCCTGCAGATGCAGTGAACTGTTCACATTCTATTGCTTGAGCAGGGAAGCCCATCAAGGGATTTTAGTCTACCCTAGTTCTTGGATGAGGATGGCCTGTGTAAGAAATCTGCCTTTTCTGTTTGGTCAACCCAGATTTTTTGCCTTTTGCTGGACCCTTTATTTTTGCTGGCTTTAGAACTTTGTGCTTTTTACCCCTGCTAACCAGTAGTAAAGCGATTGTGTTCCCCCTTAAAAGTGGGTAAATTGTCTTATCCCTTATTTGCCTGTAAGTCCCTACTATGTAGTGTAAAAAGTGCACACAGGGCCTGGAAACTAGATGCCACTTGTGGACTGCAGCATCTATAGAGGGTTTACTACACTGTCAGGGCAAACATGACTTCAGGCCAAACCTGTGTAGCCTGACTGATGTAGTGAAAACCATGCAGATATTAAAATGTGACCTCTAAAGTAAGCCTTAAAGCCCTTGAATTACAGTGCATGGTATTGAAAAGTGTAACAGTGGGTATGTTGAAAATTGATATTACTATGTCACTACAGTGACAATTCCAAAAAAGCTTTTTTCACTATTGCAGTCCTTGCTTTCCAACGTAGAAAACCAGAGTATAGATTAAAATGACAATACTGTATCTTGGGAATGAGCCAGTTAGAAACAATATTAAAACAACTATTTGTAATGGTTATTAAATGAATAACCTTCATAGATTGGTGCTGAGCTAGCATGGACTTTAAAATGTGAGTAGGCATTCACTGTGTAGCTCTGTACCGCTTACTGAAAGTCTATGATGCTTCATTGAACTACACATTATAAGTAAAATATACTCCACTTAATCCTACCAGGTCCAATGAGGCTTCAACCATAGGATAAACATTTATCTTACAGGGGGTTTGGGCGTATTATATGATATGGATGCGGGGCCTTATTGTGGAATACACTCACAAAAACTGTCTTTGCTCCAGATCTCAACCCTGGTAGCTATGGCTTTTGAACAGCAAGGCTTCAACAAAGGAACTTAGTGTAAAGAATTTAACACTACCAAACAAAAAAATAAAGTCACCCAACACAAAAGAACCAGGACACCAATTTATAAAAACAGAGTATATTTTTCTGAATTTTTAGAGACCTTGATGTGCAAAATCCACCAGAGGGTTCCAGAGATACAGATTTTAAAATATATTAATACTTTTGAATGCAACCACAAACAAGAATTGGTCAACAAAAAGAGTTTGTGAACTTTTAAAAAGTTTGAAAGAGTTAGTTCGGCTACTCCAGCTCAGCTTGGGCTACCAAATCCAACAGGAGGGAGGTCTAGGGGGGGCAGAGAGGATACTCTGGACAGTTACCTGGCCATCAGAGCATTCTTAAGTCAAGTCGAAAATTTCTCATGACAACCGCGATAGACTTCAATGGAGTGGTCCTAATGCTGAGGATACAGAATGACAAGATGTTCAAGGATGCTCCGGTTGAGGTGCGTTTGACGAGGGTGCCTTTGTGGTGAGTCTCGGTCCACGGATGATGTGGGGTGACTTTGGAAACAGAGGTTAGGGTCCCAAAAAGTCATCTTCGCTGCAGTAGCTGGCCAGCCTAATTCATATAAATAACTGACATCACTGATCTCCTTGCTTAATTTATATGAGTCAGGAAACCTACTGTCTAGAGGTTGAATGTAAATCGGGTTGAGGAGCAGGATTTCCTAACCCTCCTAGTAATCCAGTAACGTAAACTTCTGATCAAACCACACCTTTATCAGTTCTTCAAAGGCATAAAGTTTATCCTTTGTGTTATGCATGAGCTGAGCCTCTACTGGGCCTTTGGAGTTTTCTTCCCAGCCTTTCTGTTTGGGGTCTTGTTGAATTTTCTGCCAATCTATTGGTCTGTGGTTGGTAAAATGTGATAGTACACACCAATTTCACCTCACATTGATTTCATTTAAGGAAACATGAAGTTAGTCCCTCTATTGGAAACAACTGAGAAATTCAGCCCCAAAGAAGGTACTAACAGGGGACCTATCCATGCCATAGTTGTTGCAGCTCCTCACAAACAGGTGGTATAATTCATTACATTGATAATATCTTTGTTGCCAAAGATGGATGGACATTCCAGAGAGTCAATACAGTCGATCCCCACTTTCTCAAAAGTAGCTCCCACCACTGGTAAGGGCGTCAAGAGTGACCTAAGGAGACATTCTGACTTGCCCCTTAACTAGTAAGTTCTGGAAGGCACGAAGATTCTGTTTATATCCTGTCCCAAACGGGGCCTTTAACAAAGAGGTCTGAGCTCTCCTTAGTCTTTTTAATGACCAGCTAAGGATACTGCAAGGGAACCCTTTCAAGAAATTGTGCACTTATGGGACAACTAGCGTCTTGCCAATCTGTGACTCAGGTTCTGAGGGCTAGCAGGAGTAATTCTTCTAGACCTCCATTAACTGACCACTACTTCCCTAGCAGACTGATTCTCTGCCTATGTTCTCAGTTAAAGCTGAGCTGGATACTCTGCCTAGGTTTGAAAAAACTCTTTCTTGAAAGACCCACAAGCAGCCAACAAGTCATTCAGCCAACAAAACATTTAGCTATGGAAGAACTGCACACTCCAACTTTTGGTTGCTTTGCTTAAATACACCCCAACCCCACAAGTCTACTGCACTCGGGTACGGCCCTTGTATCACTCTACCCCTTGGAGCTTGCCTATGTCTGATGTTCAGTCATGCTTCAGAATATACTGCTTCAGTGGGTTATGGAAGTCAAGTCACTTAAGTCTTATCCCTAGGCCAGCCATGACCACCTCCAGTACAACTGCCCTATAGTCATCCACCTTACAACCACCACTCCCAAGGGCAGATGAAGATTATCCACTAGCAGAATTAGCCTTATCCCTTCCAATAGTAGGAATCTTCTTGGCGTCAAACATTCTCTACTAGGGTCTTTAAGGCTCAGGTATTCAGAAGGGAAGTCCCCTGGAGCCAATACAATAAAGCTATATATTGGAATCTATGGGTGTCTCGGTGTTTGTCTCCACTGCCTACAGGTCAGCTTCCCCCACTAAGGCTACCATGGATACCTCCAGTCCTCAGTGACAGGCACAGGACTGGCAATATAGGGGTGACAACCGGTTACTCAACTATACAGTACTTCTCAATATGCCCTTACCTGACACACATATTAGACTGTAAGAAAATGCCTTTTTTGCATGCTCACCCCCAAATTTTTTGACTGAGGCTGCTGGTTTTTCGACTCAGAGTCCACTCTAGATTGCTGATTTAGTCTTTTCTTCCACAGGACTACTTCAAGGGGCTGATGCCATGGAGGCGCAGTGGATGATCAGATCCTATTGAGATATTTTTTAATTCAAAGCTTGTTTTCCTAAATACGTTTTTAGGCATTGCTGTTTGGAGGGGGGGGGGGGGGAGTTGAGAATTGTTAAGGGCTCAGTGGGAGGGAGTGTTACAGTTTTTTGTTTTTTTAAAGGCATTGATAAGTTGTTTGCACTTGCACTTTTTGCGACTCCTCTTCCTGCTTTTTCTTGAGTCCTGGCCAAAGCTGCGCTATTCAGGGCCTAGCCGCTCTGGTCTTTTCTTCTCCATGGCTACTTCAAAGGGCTGATGCAGCGGATGTGCAGGGCATGATTGGACCCCACTGAGGTATTTTTAACACAAAGCTTGTTTTACTAAATACCACTGCTAGGCATTGCTTTTTGGGGGAGGGAGGCCTTAGGAATTGTTTAGGGTTCAGTGGGAGGGAGTGTTTTTAAAATTATGTTGATAACTTCTTTTTGAACTTGCACTTTTTGTGACACCGCTTCCTGCTTTTTCTGGAGTCGCAACCAGAACCGCCATTTTCAGGGCCTAGCCGCTAGCCTTTTCTTCCCCAAGATTCCTTGAAGGTGCTGATGCCGCGGACACATACAGCGCGGGCACCAAAGGCAAGCCCATCTGCACCTGTCCGCTCCCAGATCGTGACCAGCGCCAGCAACTCTGCTGGTTTTACATCAGATACTTGTTTCTCCTCTGACTTCTTAAAAACTTGTAAAGAAAGCGCACCACGCTGTATCCTATCTATGTCGCCCTCTCATGTGGAAGGCCCTGTCTCTTGTTTCAAATGTAGGTGGATGCTTGGAGTTCCCTCAATGCCACCCTCAGCTATGCCACGGTTTCAGAAAAGAAATCTCTCATAGGCGGCCTCATTACCACCCGTTCCCTGAGCAAACATACTCAGGAAATTATTTATTTGGTTGTAGATTCTCAGTTTGAGTCCCTTAGCATCAATGAATCTTGGCTGAAAGAATGTTGCAACACCGACATTGCCCTGGCTCTATCCCTGGGTTATACCATCATCAGACAGGACAGGGCAGCGTGGCGTGGGCTGACCATTATCCTTCAAGACACCCTACAATGTGATTCCTTTGATTTGGTTTCCCAGGAAGTGGCAGAAAACATAGATTTTTGTTTTAGGCTGCACCCCTCTCAGTCTTTCTCAGGCAGTTTAATTTACCGACCCCCAGAGGCCAGGGCTCTCTTTCTAGCATCATTGGGTGAAATCTTGGCTACTTCAGTATCCCACTATGAGAATTTTAAGTTTCTTGGAGAGTTTAATTTACACTTGAAGTGCACTAATGACTCTATTACAACCGATTTCTTAGAGACCTTAGGTATTACTGGCTTTCAGCAACTGGTCACGGCACCTACGCATAACACAGATCACATTTTGGATGGTGTATGCTCCAAGAACCCCAATTTAGAAATTGGGAGATCCCATTCACCTCCCCTGGTCAGACCACATGCTAATCCCATTGAATATTCAGTATGAACATCGAAATGTTTTCCTCACACCCCTCTAACTCTGCTCCTCCGACTATATGCAAATGGGGTAAGCTGGAATCCGATCCCAAATGTGCGTTATGCTTATCAAATACCACGTCCATCCTGTAGGGAAAATTGAAAGCAGATCTGTCCTCCTTCAATAACTGGATTACCCATGCAGTGAATGAACTAGCCCTGAAATTGTATTGCAGGAGAGGCGTAGATCCCGCCCTCCACCCCCTGGTATACCCAGGTGGTTGCAAATCAGCGGTTACTTTGTAGGCATGCTGAACAGAAATGGAGAAAGGCCTATCTGCCTGAAGATTTACTTTTCTTTAGAACAACTTTGAAACTGTGTCATAGTCGGATAAAAGCTGCAAAGAAACTCTATTCTGATTCCCAGATTGAGTGAGCTAAAGCTAACTCAAAAACTTTTTAAAATCACAAATACTTTTTTGCGTCCTCAGGCTCTAAACAGAGAGACCCCTCCCTCTCAAAAGCTGTGTGATCAAATTGCTAACTTCTTCAATGAGAAAATACAAACCATCAAACAGAGCTTCAGAATTAATCTGTCCCTAAAGAACACAATGGGAATTCCATCTCCTAAAACAGGTGATAAAACGTTGATAACATTTTAAAAAAATGAACGTGGAGCAAACGTGACAAGCCATATTCTCCTGTAAATTGGGATCACCAAACGACCTTTGCACCACATCCATCGTGGATACAGTTGTTGACATCGTCAACCCAGTAATTAATAGTATCTTGAACACCTCACTAAAGAATGTGGAATTCCCACTTGATTGGAAATTGGCCATCGTAAAACCACTGCAAACAAAAAAAACTCTACCTGGTCCTACAACATTGTCCAATCTTCACCCCATTTCTCTCCTCTTTTTTCTGAGCAAGGTTATAGACAACTGGCAACCTTCCTTGAAGATACTATCAGCCTCCATCTGCTGCAGTCTGGTTTCTGCCCGGGGTACTCCACGGAGTCTACTCTGATGGAAGTTGCTGAAACCCTGAAATTCATTATGGGCGCTGGAAAAAATACAGTGTTGATCCCACTAGACTTATCCGCTGATTTGGATACCATCTCTAATGATATCCTAGTCCAACGAATTGAAGACTGTTGGAGCTCCCATCACGCTTTAGCAGGATAAAAAATTTCTTGGACAACCATAGACAAATCATTAGGTCCTTTCTCATCCTCACAAAGGACAGTGACATCAGGAGCTGCACAAGGCTCGCCATTGAGCCCTGCTCTATTTAATATCTACACGGCTCCCCTGATCACACTTATTTCGACCTTTGGCACGAGACCTCTCGTAAGTGGGCGACAGGCAGCTGATCCTTTCATCGGACACAGCATCTTGTGGCTCCGAAACCAACTTTAAAAATGGCCTCTTTGCAGTCATTCGGTGGATGCAACCTAATCATCTAAAATGCAACTCCGAAACAACTGTGATCATGCTGCTCATAAAATCAAACACTTTTGTACCAGCTAAATGGTGGCCTTCTTCAGTGCCCCCCCTACCTTCCACTGTAGAGGTGGTGAAAAATTCTAGGGGGGGGGGAATTTTACACTTATTTATCCTTTCGACCTCAATCGCTAGCAGTGGCCTGTATGTGTTTTAATCTATTAAAGTCCCTGAGGAATTTCTTTGATTTACTCCCATTGGCATCTAAAAAGACCTTTGCCTTTATAGTCTCTATGAAGGGTTATCTAAACAAACCATTCAGAAACTTCAGGTGGTCCAAAACGCAGAAGCTAGACTTCTTTTACAACTCCCCAGATGTTCATCGGCCTCAGCAACCCTAAATGCCCTTCACTGGCTTCCAGTTCACAAGAGAATCTTGTTTAAGACTCTTCTGCTCACTTTTAGAGTGTACAGATCTATGGGGCCCAGTTACCAAAGGGAAAGATTCACTCATTATTCCTCTATAAGAACTATGAGGTCTTCTTGTGTGATCCTCCTTAGGCCACCCTCTTTAAGACTCAAAATGCGAGGTGGAAAATCCTTTTCGCTTCTGGACCCCAAGGCTTGGAACAAGCTCCTCCAGCATTTAAGATTTATCACTGTTCAAAAAACAAATAAATACATGGATTTTCCCAGCATCAGATGCCGTCTGCCATTTTTTAATTCTTGGAGGAAGAATCTTTTAGCATCTTTGCAACCTCTCAACAGGGTCAGATCTATCTGCATAGCGCCAAGATGCTCCAGTGGGAGTGGTAGTGTGCTTTACAGGAGGCATTTATTCATTGACTGAGGACTGCTAACCAGACCTCAGTGACAGTGTTTTGACTTTATACAAATTTCATGTCGATTTGGATACACACCAGTTGGCAAGGACTGACTTACTTATAAGTCCCTAGTATATGGTACAAGTGGTACCCAGGGCATCGAAGGCAGAGTGTCCACTCAGGGCTGCAGCACTGGTTGTGCCAACCTGTGTGTGACAAAGAACAAAATGGCTCCCAGCCTGCCATGGCAGACCAGAAAGGCAGTGCTTTTGCTGCCAGTTCGACTTTGGCATTCACTTTAATGGCAAAGCGCCGTATCCCTTAACACTATATATAAGTCTCCCCTAACGAAGGTCTTGAAAGCCCTATGGCAGGGAGCGGTATATTGTTAAGGAAGACATATATTTTTAATATGTTTTAACAGCAACACTACAAATTTGTTGTTTTGCTTAACACAGGGTTACCGGTTGGCACCCCAACTCAGCTAACGTCTGACATGGACTACTTAACTATGTGAAGTAATGTATCAAACTAATCATGGCATTAAACCCGACCCGATGTCCAGGTCGAATTTATTACCAGTATTAAAGATAAGTTACTTGGCCGCCTTTGTGGGGGAAGTAGCACCAACACCTCTGAACAGGATGCCTTTTTTCCTCCAAAGTGGAGACGGGGTCAAGCAAGAGAAACTCGCCCCTAAACCGGTTCTAACATTGGTGTGTAGTCCTCTGACTGAAAAAGGATTGCCTAGCTTCCCTTGGACCAGTACGAAGCAGCTGCACTTTATGAAGTACTGCGTCTGATGCACTTTGGACTAGCAAATTCTGGGCTCTGCCTGCGGCTCCTTGCTCGGGAGAAGGCAGATTACCAGCCCCAAGCTACAGCAGTGACTCCAAGAATCAGTGGGCTGCACTCCTGCAGCCATTGCAGATGTTTTGCCGCTACCAGTCGTCAGGCACCCAAGGGGACAAATACAAGATACCCAAAAGTTACACCAGAGTCTGCCTGACCCGGGAGTGCTATTCTAGTTCGGCTTTGTTGCACCCAAGGGACACTAGTCTCCATCTAAGGATGTAGCTCCAACCACAGTGCAGAATGACCAGTAACCCAGCATTGGCTGGCCTGCTACTGCAACGTAGCAGACTTAAAAGGCATCCAGATTCTCTGGCGAAGGTCGCCCCACTTCATCCATGGACTGAGGAGCACCCTGTGTCAACCACACCACAACTGGAGCAGATGTTCCCTGCATCCCTTAGCATTAGGACCTCTCGAATGAAGTCTATGGCGGCTGTCCTGTAAAGTTTGGATTTTGCTTCAAAAATACTTTGGTGGCTAGGTAACTGTCCGAATTGTCCACTATGGCCCCCTAACCTCTGCCCCACCAGAATTGGTTGCCTAACCCCTGCCAGAGTAGCTGAACTGTTTCAAACTTTTCAAAAGCTTCCTAAGTGTTTGTTGACCAATGCTTGTTTGCGTTTGCATTTAAATGTGATAATATCAATTTAATGGTTAAAGAGCACATACTACCCAGAGGCGTACTTACCAGCATCTGGTAAATTCCAAGTTATCTAGCCCTAGAGAGCTGGGAAGATAGCTGACAAGTGCGTACGCACCAGGGTATTCAAAAAGATAGGGGCAAGTTGAAAAAGTTAGAAAGAGTCCCCAAACCATCCCAAAGGGGAGCCCAGGGTCACATCCCAATCAAAGGGAAATAACTTAGACCCTTCAAAGGCTAGGTTATGCTCTGATTGCAGGTTGCCAGGGCACAAATGGGGTGATCACTCCAAATTGGATAGCCAGTGTAGAGATTGTGGTGGAAGTTGTCTATGGGGATTGCAAGGGGTACACCAACGCCACATTAGTTTCCCTGGGTGGTGAGGAAGTTGAACCTTTGGCCGACTGGCCTGCCAGTATGGTAAAGTACACGCAGGGGCCAAAAAAAGGTGGTGGAAAGTTCAGTCCTTGTGGCATAATCATTGTGATGGCCAAGCTGGTTTCCACAAACCAGCTCTTACCAGAAGAGGTGCATGAGATCGTCAACTATGACAATGCTAAACAGTTCCATCCCACAGCTGTGGCAGACTGAGGGGGGAAGGGGTTATGGGCCCTAAGAAAGTAGCTATCTCCCCTGCCATCCCAGTGGAGTGTCTACTGGCTAATGATCTTGAAACATCTGCCTTGGCAGAGGTGGAGAGATGGACTCAAGCAGCAATGCTGGGTCTTCCGGAGTGGATTTAGGTCTCCACTAGAGCACGGAAGGCCATAAGGAAAAGTAAAGGGACTGTGTATCCTGATACATTAGAACCTATCCCTAGTACCAAGAGGAAGGGCAGGGAGCCAGGTAAGGCTTCTGGTAAAAGTCCACAGAGCCAGAAGGAGCCTAACCCTCAGGTGGAGGGCCTGGTTTCTGAAGAGGAGGGTGCTGCCATGAGAGGCTTGTCTGATTTGGCAGAACCTCAAGGAGCCAGTGGTCCCTTCAGAGAGGAGTTGAGCCAGGGACAGAAGACTTGTCCCACTCTTGAGGGCCAGAGACAGCTGGCTTTCAAAAGGGAGGAAGGAGATGTCAGTGGTACCCATAAGGTATACTGGGAGGAGAAAATTCTGTACACTGATGCAAGGGACCCCAAAGTGGGGGCAACCAGGAGAGTGATGGTCTCCTAACAGTACAGAGAATTCCTCCTTAACCTGGCCCATGGCATCCCCTTAGCTGGACATTTGAGACAGACCAAAACCTGGGGCAGGTTAGTTAACCATTTTTATTGGCTTCAAATGTCTGACAAAGTGAAGGAGTTTTGTTGCTTCGATCTCATCTGCCGAGCCAGTGGCAAGGCTGGTGGCAAGTCCAAGGCTACTCTGATACCACTACCACTGGGTTTTAGAGACTGTGGCACCCAAAGCCTTCCAAGACAAATGGGCTGGGCTTTACCTCATCTTGGAAAAGAAGGGGGGGAAGTCCCAAACTGGGTAGACTTGGGTACCTCAAGGAACCCTCATAGGGGGATACATGTGCATAGGCTCAAGTTACATCATGACAGAGCAGGTATCACAATGCTCATGGTGACAGATGGTGGAGAAGCGGAGGAAAGCAAACTTCTCCCATACCTGATGTCAAAGACAGTTCCGTGGAGGGAGTAGTTTTCTATTTCACTTTGACAAGCCAGCAACAGACAAACTGTTACAACTTGCTGGGCTGTTTTCCTTGACTGCAAGACCGACAACATGGTGTACCCATGATGTAGACTACGGAGGTCTTAATGCAGTCCCCAAGACTGATGCTCACCCCATACCCAGAGCGAGCTGATGAGCTCATAGACAAGATGGGAGCTGCAAAATATCTGAGTATCTTTGACACGACTTCAGGTTATTGGAAGATAGTCCTCACACCAGCAGCCAAGGAGAGGTTTGCCTTTTTAACCCCAGAAGGCCACTTTCAGTTTAAGGTGGTGCCTTTTTGGTTACAAAAAATGCACCTTCCAGAGGTTGGTTAATAAGAGTACTTTCAGGCCTGGAAAGCTTCAGTGCAGTACAGTTCGATTACATTGCTAGTACCACCCGGGAGGATCACCTGATCCACCTCAAGGAAGTGTTTCAAGCCCTTCAAAAGGAAGGGCTGACTATTAAAACCAAAAAGTGCCAGACAGGGCAAGGGTCTGTATGTACTTGGACCACCAAGTAAGAGGAGGCCATGTGCATCTTCTTCAGCCCTAAAGCCAGGCAATTATGGCCTGAGAAGCTCCAAAAACCCAGGCCCAGGTCAGAGACTTTTTAGAAGTGAGCGGGTACTACAGGAGGATTCTAAAAGGATATACCATCATAATGGCACCTTTACAGAGTTAACCTCCGAAAAGCAGCCAAGGAAAGTCATATGGACTGACTTCTGTCAAAAGGAGTTTGACACCCTTAAGGGCACCTGGCTTTAGAAAAGGGTTTGCTGTCCAAACAGATGCTTCAAAACATGGGATTGGAGCAGTTCTGTGACGACTAAATGACCAGGGTCTAGATCAACCAGTTGCCTTTATCAGCAGGCCACTCCTCCCCAGAAAGCAGCATTGTATTATCATTGGTAGGGAGGCCTTTGCTGTGGTTTGGTCCCTGAAGAAGCCAAGACCCTACTTGTTTGGGAGTCACTTCACAGTTCAAACTGACCACAGGCCTCTCAGATGGTTGATGCAGAGAGGAGAGAACCCCAAGTTACTGAGGTGGTCCACTTCCCTACAGGGCATTGACTTTACAGCGGAACACAGACCTGGTACTGACTATGCCAATGCAAATGGCCTTTCCAGGGTATCCCACTTAGATGATGAAAACCACCAGGTTAAAGGTTAGTTCCTCTTCGACGTTTGTCTGGAGGGGGGCCATGAAAAGAAATGCCTGTTTTGGCATGTTCACCCCTACATTTTTTGACTGATGCTGCTGGTTTATCTTCTCCGAGAGTGCACGGGGGCTTACTAACCAGACCTCAATGTCGGTGTTCTGACCTTATATAAATTGCATGTTGAGTTGGATAAACCCAATTAGCAAGCATTGACTTACTTTTAAGTCCCTGGTATATGGTACCCAGGGCATGTAAGGCAGATTATCCGCTCAGGGCTGCAGCACCGGTTGTGCCACCCTGTGTGTGACAAAGTACAAAATGGCTCAAAGCCTGCCAAGGTAGACTGGAAAGACAGTGTTTTCACTGGCAGTTTGACTTTGCCATTCACTCCAATGGCAAAGCCATCCTATCTCTTAACACTGTATATATGTCTCCTCTAAGGAAGTACTATAGAGCCTTATGGCAGGGAGCTGTATTTTATTTTTGTTAAGTGAGAGATATATTTTTAATATGTTTTAACAGCAACACTTCCAAATTGTCGTTTTGCTGTGGATAAATTGAGTATCCCCATTAGCCACAGGGTTACCGGTTGGCACCCTAATCCGGCTAACTCCTGAATGGGACTACCAAATTGGGCCATGTAAGATATCAAAGACACTTTCCTGGGGTAAATATGGCACCCCTGGCACTCTGACCGTAAGATCACTATGGAATCGAAGAGTAGACCAAAGAAGGACAGCCCAGCTGCCACTCGACCCGCACAAATTGAGGCTGCACTGTTGGAAGGACTGCATCTGCTGCACCTTGGGCTAGCAAAACTTGGACTGTGCCTGCAACTCCTACTTTGTGGGAAAACTGATTCCCAGCCCCAACCTACAACAGTGACTACGTAGATCAGTCAACTGATCTCCTGGAACCAACTCAAGGGTCACAAGAGGTGAAGTAGCCCAAACCAACAAGCTGGTAGTCACCACAGAACTTTTTCCGTTACCAGTCGCTGGGCATCCAAGAGGACAAATCCGAGATAGTCAAAAGTTACACCCAAGTCTGCCTGACCTGGGACTGCTATTCATGTCCGGATTCATCAAACCATGGTGCAGGATGTCCAGTAGCCCAGCATCATCTGGCTTGCTACTGCAACGTAGAGGACTTCCAGGGACCCTGATCTGTGTGGCCAAGTGCGTCCCACTTCACCTGTGAACCGAGGAGCACCCACAAAGGCACTCCTTTCAACTTCACCACAATTGAAGCATTCTTTAAGCATCTTTTGCCTGCATCCCTCGGCATCAGAATCACTCCACTGATGTCTATAGTCGTTGTCCTGTAAAGTTTGGATTTTGTTTCACAAATGCTCTGGTGACCAAATACCTGTCCATAGTATCCACTTTGGCACACTAAACCTTTGTCCTGCTGGAATTGGTCACCAAACCTGGACTGGAGTAGCCAAACTGTTTCAAACGTTTCCAACATTTCAGAAGATTTTGTTGACTGTTTGTTTTCAGTGGCATTTAAAAATGATAATTTATTTTAAAAGCTTTATCTCTGGCGTATTGTGTTCACCACGGTCTCTAAAATTTCATAAAAATATAATCTATTTTTATAAATTAGTGTCTTCTTTCTTTTGTGTGTCATTGCTTTATTTTGTTGTTTGGTGCTGCTAAATGCTTTGGACACAGTTGCTTTGCTAATCCTTTCTGCTCACAGCCGAAGCTACCCAGGGATGAGCTTGAGGTTAAATAAATGAGCATGACTGGACCCAAGACAGTATTTGTGAGTGTACTGCAGGATGGGCCCCACCAGCCATATCATATAGTACACCCAAATCCTCACTAGCACCTACCTTTTGAAGTAGGAAAAGAATCCTTACCTCAATTCTCTTTTTAACTTTTCTATAGGATCCATTCCCTTATGTTAAAACTCTTGTTCCTAGAATACAGAGTACATCCAAATGTTTGTGAAGGCATTCATGCATTTGTTTGTATTGAGTAAAAGAAAGTATGGTGTTTCAAAATAATACTGGCATCATTCACAAAATATCTCAAGCCTCTCTTGCTTACATTTACGTGTCCAATCATCTAAAATGAGTGACATTCATTATTACTTCCGACAGGTAGTCAAATATTTGCTTGCCTAGGCACCAGGATAATTAATTAATAATGTGTTCTTATGCTCTGTAAAGGTACTATGCCTACTATATTTCCATATCTTTCAGGTGTTCATGTGCTGGGACCCAGTACCCCCCTTGCGCTTAAAGACATGCTTCTCAAACTCCTTCTGATCAACCCTTTGGACAACTCATGTATCCTAAGTTACTCCTAGCAACTATGTACCAGTTTTCTTCAGACCAGCCTCTGGTGAACGTCCCTCCCTTGAATCTCTTAGCCAGAGCAGGGGGATGTTTCAAGAAGCCAAAATCCTTGGCCCTTATTCTTTTCTTCCAGCCTTCCCAATTTACTTTAGTCAGACACAACCAGGTTTCAAAATAGACCCCCATCTCCAAGAGATTTCCAACCGTTTGTTTTATACAGGGATGGCGTCAGTCCAACACTTGGATCACAAAATCTTTCATGTTTCTGTACAGCAACATACCATCTCACTCAATTGTAACAAGGCCTAATTCATTCATTCATAAATCTTTATTCAGCATTACCGCCATAAAAGAATACCACAATATACAATAGTATAAAAACGATGAAAGGGGCAATAACAATAACCAGCCATATACCATAATGATGAATTGAACCCCTCTGCAATAATTGCTACCCCAATCATATCTATCTCGCAGATCTAAAAACAAGCGTTTGCAATGCAATAGATTTCGAATGTCCTTGAGTTGGAGCTATTGGCATTGTAAATTCATAACTGGAATTCTTTTGCCACATTAATTGGTCAACCCTGCGCATATTTTGGTCCTTTCTGCCACATAATTCCACTGGCCCTTCATATAGCTAAAGGGCTAGAAGGCCTACTGGAATATTGTTCTCAAACAAGGCGCTTAAAACACAAACTACTCCCAGGTGCAAAACAAAACTTCCAGCCACAAGAGAGCTTACTAATACATTGAGTGGTGGGATGGGTTATTATTTTGGTGTCTCAAGTAACCTAGTGTGGGGTACCAGAGATGACAGAAAGAGCATGTTGTTGTGAACATTGTGGTGGTGATCCCATTGTCCTAGGACCACCACAGGCTGAGTTATGTGCAAAAATGTTTTGTTAAAGAATGCTTGCAAAGCATTATGGGGCAAGTTTCCGAGTGCTGCAAATACTGTAGTATTTTGACTGTAATGCTCATGTCAGCCCCTAGAGGACACCACAATAAACAAAGCATTCATAAGGAACATGAACATGTAACCATATAGTAAGCCAACAGAAGGCATAACCACATGAAAACAGAATGGCAGAAAATATTGCAGTGTAAGCTAGAGGGCATAGTGCATTATACATTTTCAGGGCTGGCAGGCCTACTGAAATGATATTACAAATAAGGCCCTTAAATCATTAACTACTCTCAGATGTAAATCAAAAATTCTAGCCAGGAGAAAGCTCAAAGAGACACTGAATGGTGGGAGAGGTTATGATTTTGGGGTCCCCACTAACCTAGTGTGGGTGCCCAGAGATGTCCTATACAGAAAGAATGTGTTGTGCTGAACGTTCTGGTGGTGGTCCCATTGGCCTAGGACCACCCCAGTCTGAGTTATGGGCAACAATGTTTTGCAAAAGAATGCTTGCAAAACATTATGGGGCAAGTTTCTCGAGTGCAGTGTCAGGAGAGCCACTTTGAGGATTTCTGTGTTTTTTTACCTAAACCATTTATCAATTACAAGTGCTTTTGTGAAAGCTATGGAGCGTGAAGGAGAGAGCCAAAAGAAATGACTCTGATTAGGTAACAGTGTGAACAATGTGACCAGCGCTTCAATACCACAGATGGAGTTAGCGCTGCTGTTCTGTGCTGTGAGAGCCGTGGCTGTCATGGAGCACAAAGTGGAGGGACAAACAAAAAAAACAGTTTGCCCACGCTGAAGTAAATCGGAAATCGTGCAATAATTCATGTAACAGAGTCAGTCTGCAAGGCTGCCCCACAGTGGGACAAGCGTAAAGCATTTACCAATTACATCAAGGGATTTTTGAAAGGCAAGCCAACAAATGAGTGAAAGTGATGGGCGTGAGATGGCCGTGGTGAAAAGCAGAATACTTACAACAGGTCCAAAAGTGCTTGCGCACTCGACCTAACAGAGGCAGTCAACAGGGGAAGCCGTTTTACAACTCTTCAGAAGGCTAACTATTTTTGCTTGAGCCTCCACATATGCAATAAGAAGCGTGAGACAGCTAATACAATGAATTGTCTGGCATCACTTCTCAGGATCCTAATAGCTGTCCTGCAGTCCCTGATTCCCAGGTTACAGCATAGCAGTAGAATACACTTCCTTCTGTACCCATGTGTAGGAAGTTGGCTCTGTATGTGCTATTTCAAAGTAAGGAATAGCATGCACAGAGTCCAAGGGTTCCCCTTAGAGGTAAAATAGTGGTAAAAATAGATAATACTAATGCTCTATTTTGTGGTAGTGTGGTCGAGCAGTAGGCTTATCCAAGGAGTAGTGTTAAGCATTTGTTGTACATACACAAGGCAATAAATGAGGTACACACACTCAGAGACAAATCCAGCCAATAGGTTTTTATAGAAAAATATCTTTTCTTAGTTTATTTTAAGAACCACAGGTTCAAATTCTACATGTAATATCTCATTCGAAAGGTATTGCAGGTAAGTACTTTAGGAACTTCAAATCATCAAAATTGCATGTATACTTTTCAAGTTATTGACAAATAGCTGTTTTAAAAGTGGACACTTAGTGCAATTTTCACAGTTCCTGGGGAGGTAAGTTTTTGTTAGTTTTACCAGGTAAGTAGGACACTTACAGGGTTCAGTTCTTGGTCCAAGGTAGCCCACCGTTGGGGGTTCAGAGCAACCCCAAAGTCACCACACCAGCAGCTCAGGGCCGGTCAGGTGCAGAGTTCAAAGTGGTGCCCAAAACACATAGGCTAGAATGGAGAGGAGGGGGTGCCCCGGTTCCGGTCTGCTTGCAGGTAAGTACCCGCGTCTTCGGAGGGCAGACCAGGGGGGTTTTGTAGGGCACCGGGGGGGACACAAGCCCACACAGAAATTTCACCCTCAGCAGCGCGGGGGCGGCCGGGTGCAGTGTAGACACAAGCGTCGGGTTTGTAATGTTAGTCTATGAGAGATCTCGGGATCTCTTCAGCGCTGCAGGCAGGCAAGGGGGGGGTTCCTCGGGGAAACC
This sequence comes from Pleurodeles waltl, assembly GCF_031143425.1. Taxonomy (NCBI): domain Eukaryota; kingdom Metazoa; phylum Chordata; class Amphibia; order Caudata; family Salamandridae; genus Pleurodeles; species Pleurodeles waltl. Next base: position 283,945,835 of record NC_090443.1, read on the forward strand.
TCCACTTGGGCAAGGGAGAGGGACTCCTGGGGGTCACTTCTCCAGTGAAAGTTCGGTCCTTCAGGTCCTGGGGGCTGCGGGTGCAGGGTCTCTCCCAGGCGTCGGGACTTTTAGGTTCAAAGAGTCGCGGTCAGGGGAAGCCTCGGGATTCCCTCTGCAGGCGGCGCTGTGGGGGCTCAGGGGGGACAGGTTTTGGTACTCACAGTATCAGAGTAGTCCTGGGGTCCCTCCTGAGGTGTTGGATCGCCACCAGCCGAGTCGGGGTCGCCGGGTGCAGAGTTGCAAGTCTCACGCTTCTTGCGGGGAGCTTGCAGGGTTCTTTAAAGCTGCTGGAAACAAAGTTGCAGCTTTTCTTGGAGCAGGTCCGCTGTCCTCGGGAGTTTCTTGTCTTTTCGAAGCAGGGGCAGTCCTCAGAGGATGTCGAGGTCGCTGGTCCCTTTGGAAGGCGTCGCTGGAGCAGGATCTTTGGAAGGCAGGAGACAGGCCGGTGAGTTTCTGGAGCCAAGGCAGTTGTCGTCTTCTGGTCTTCCTCTGCAGGGGTTTTCAGCTAGGCAGTCCTTCTTCTTGTAGTTGCAGGAATCTAATTTTCTAGGGTTCAGGGTAGCCCTTAAATACTAAATTTAAGGGCGTGTTTTAGGTCTGGGGGGTTAGTAGCCAATGGCTACTAGCCCTGAGGGTGGGTACACCCTCTTTGTGCCTCTTCCCAAGGGGAGGGGGTCACAATCCTAACCCTATTGGGGGAATCCTCCATCTGCAAGATGGAGGATTTCTAAAAGTTAGAGTCACCTCAGCTCAGGACACCTTAGGGGTTGTCCTGACTGGCCAGTGACTCCTCCTTGTTATTCTCATTATTTTCTCCGGCCTTGCCGCCAAAAGTGGGGCCTGGCCGGAGGGGGCGGGCAACTCCACTAGCTGGAGTGTCCTGCTGGGTTGGCACAAAGGAGGTGAGCCTTTGAGGCTCACCGCCAGGTGTGACAATTCCTGCCTGGGAGAGGTGTTAGCATCTCCACCCAGTGCAGGCTTTGTTACTGGCCTCAGAGTGACAAAGGCACTCTCCCCATGGGGCCAGCAACATGTCTCGGTTTGTGGCAGGCTGCTAAAACTAGTCAGCCTACACAGATAGTCGGTTAAGTTTCAGGGGGCACCGCTAAGGTGCCCTCTGTGGTGTATTTTACAATAAAATGTACACTGGCATCAGTGTGCATTTATTGTGCTGAGAAGTTTGATACCAAACTTCCCAGTTTTCAGTGTAGCCATTATGGTGCTGTGGAGTTCGTGTTTGACAGACTCCCAGACCATATACTCTTATGGCTACCCTGCACTTACAATGTCTAAGGTTTTATTTAGACACTGTAGGGGTACCATGCTCATGCACTGGTACCCTCACCTATGGTATAGTGCACCCTGCCTTAGGGCTGTAAGGCCTGCTAGAGGGGTGTCTTACCTATACTGCATAGGCAGTGAGAGGCTGGCATGGCACCCTGAGGGGAGTGCCATGTCGACTTACTCGTTTTGTCCTCACTAGCACACACAAGCTGGCAAGCAGTGTGTCTGTGCTGAGTGAGAGGTCTCCAGGGTGGCATAAGACATGCTGCAGCCCTTAGAGACCTTCCTTGGCATCAGGGCCCTTGGTACTAGAAGTACCAGTTACAAGGGACTTATCTGGATGCCAGGGTCTGCCAATTGTGGATACAAAAGTACAGGTTAGGGAAAGAACACTGGTGCTGGGGCCTGGTTAGCAGGCCTCAGTACACTTTCAATTGTAAACATAGCATCAGCAAAGGCAAAAAAGTCAGGGGGCAACCATGCCAAGGAGGCATTTCCTTACACAACCCCCCCCCAAACGAAAGAGGATGAGACTAACCTTTCCCAAGAGAGTCTTCATTTTCTAAGTGGAAGAACCTGGAAAGGCCATCTGCATTGGCATGGGCAGTCCCAGGTCTGTGTTCCACTATAAAGTCCATTCCCTGTAGGGAGATGGACCACCTCAACAGTTTAGGATTTTCACCTTTCATTTGCATCAGCCATTTGAGAGGTCTGTGGTCAGTTTGAACTAGGAAGTGAGTCCCAAAGAGGTATGGTCTCAGCTTCTTCAGGGACCAAACCACAGCAAAGGCCTCCCTCTCAATGGCACTCCAACGCTGCTCCCTGGGGAGTAACCTCCTGCTAATGAAAGCAACAGGTTGGTCAAGGCCATCATCATTTGTTTGGGACAAAACTGCCCCTATCCCATGTTCAGAGGCATCAGTCTGCACAATGAACTGCTTAGAATAATCTGGAGCTTTGAGAACTGGTGCTGAGCACATTGCCTGTTTCAGGGTGTCAAAGGCCTGTTGGCATTCCACAGTCCAGTTTACTTTCTTGGGCATTTTCTTGGAGGTGAGTTCAGTGAGGGCTGTCACAATGGATCCATATCCCTTCACAAACCTCCTGTAATACCCAGTCAAGCCAAGGAATGCCCTGACTTGAGTCTGGGTTTTTGGAGCTACCCAGTCCAGAATAGTCTGGATCTTGGGTTGGAGTGGCTGCACTTGGCCTCCACCTACAAGGTGTCCCAAGTAAACCACAGTTCCCTGCCCTATCTGGCATTTGGATGCCTTGATAGAGAGGCCTGCAGATTGCAGAGCCTTCAAAACCTTCCTCAGGTGGACCAGGTGATCCTGCCAGGTGGAGCTAAAGACAGCAATATCATCAAGATAAGCTGTGCTAAAGGACTCCAAGCCAGCAAGGACTTGATTCACCAACCTTTGGAAGGTGGCAGGGGCATTCTTTAAACCAAAGGGCATAACAGTAAACTGATAATGCCCATCAGGTGTGGAGAATGCTGTCTTTTCTTTTGCTCCAGGTGCCATTTTTATTTGCCAGTACCCTGCTGTCAAGTCAAAGGTACTTAGAAATTTGGCAGCACCTAATTTATCAATGAGCTCATCAGCTCTTGGAATTGGATGGGCATCTGTCTTGGTGACAGAATTGAGCCCTCTGTAGTCCACACAAAACCTCATCTCTTTCTTTCCATCTTTGGTGTGAGGTTTGGGGACTAAGACCACTGGGCTAGCCCAGGGGCTGTCAGAGCGCTCAATTACTCCCAATTCCAGCATCTTGTGGACTTCCACCTTGATGCTTTCCTTAACATGGTCAGACTGTCTAAAGATTTTGTTCTTGACAGGCATGCTGTCTCCTGTGTCCACATCATGGGTACACAGGTGTGTCTGACCAGGGGTTAAGGAGAAGAGTTCAGGAAACTGTTGTAGGACTCTCCTACAATCAGCTTGCTGTTGGCCAGAGAGGGTGTCTGAGTAGATCACTCCATCTACTGTACCATCTTTTGGGTCTGATGACAGAAGATCAGGGAGAGGTTCACTCTCTGCCTCCTGATCCTCATCTGTTACCATCAACAGATTGACATCAGCCCTGTCGTGGAAGAGCTTAAGGCGGTTTACATGGATCACCCTCTTGGGGCTCCTGCTTGTGCCCAGGTCCACCAAGTAGGTGACCTGACTCTTCCTCTCTAGTACTGGGTAAGGGCCACTCCATTTGTCCTGGAGTGCCCTGGGAGCCACAGGCTCCAGAACCCAGACTTTCTGCCCTGGTTGGAACTCAACCAGTGCAGCCTTTTGGTCATACCAAAACTTCTGGAGCTGTTGGCTGGCCTCAAGGTTTTTGGTTGCCTTTTCCATGTACTCTGCCATTCTAGAGCGAAGGCCAAGTACATAGTCCACTATGTCCTGTTTAGGCTCATGGAGAGGTCTCTCCCAGCCTTCTTTAACAAGGGCAAGTGGTCCTCTTACAGGATGACCAAACAGAAGTTCAAAGGGTGAGAATCCTACTCCCTTCTGTGGCACCTCTCTGTAAGCGAAAAGCAGACATGGCAAGAGGACATCCCATCTCCTTTTGAGCTTTTCTGGGAGCCCCATGATCATGCCTTTTAATGTCTTGTTGAATCTCTCAACCAAGCCATTAGTTTGTGGGTGGTATGGTGTAGTGAATTTATAAGTCACTCCACACTCATTCCACATGTGCTTTAGGTATGCTGACATGAAGTTGGTACCTCTGTCAGACACCACCTCCTTAGGGAAACCCACTCTGGTAAAGATACCAATGAGGGCCTTGGCTACTGCAGGGGCAGTAGTCGACCTAAGGGGAATAGCTTCAGGATACCTGGTAGCATGATCCACTACTACCAGGATATACATATTTCCTGAGGCTGTGGGAGGTTCCAGTGGACCAACTATGTCCACACCCACTCTTTCAAAGGGAACCCCCACCACTGGAAGTGGAATGAGGGGGGCCTTTGGATGCCCACCTGTCTTACCACTGGCTTGACAGGTGGGGCAGGAGAGGCAAAACTCCTTAACCATGTTGGACATATTGGGCCAGTAGAAGTGGTTGACTAACCTCTCCCACGTCTTGGTTTGTCCCAAATGTCCAGCAAGGGGAATGTCATGGGCCAATGTTAGGATGAACTCTCTGAACAGCTGAGGCACTACCACTCTCCTAGTGGCACCAGGTTTGGGGTCTCTGGCCTCAGTGTACAGGAGCCCATCTTCCCAATAGACCCTATGTGTTCCATTTTTCTTGCCTTTGGACTCTTCAGCAGCTTGCTGCCTAAGGCCTTCAAGAGAGGGACAGGTTCTTGTCCCTTACACAGCTCCTCCCTTGAGGGTCCCCCTGGGCCTAAGAGCTCAACCTGATAAGGTTCAAGCTCCAAAGGCTCAGTTCCCTCAGAGGGCAGAACTTCTTCCTGAGAAGAGAGGTTCCCTTTCTCTTGCTGTGTTGCAGTTGGCTTCCCAACTGACTTTCCTGTTCTCTTGGTAGGCTGGGCCATTTTTCCAGACTCCAGCTCTACTTTTTCACCCTGTGCCTTGCACTGTGCTCTTGTTTTCACACACACCAGTTCAGGGATACCCAGCATTGCTGCATGGGTTTTTAGTTCTACCTCAGCCCATGCTGAGGACTCCAGGTCATTTCCAAGCAGACAGTCCACTGGGATATTTGAGGAGACCACCACCTGTTTCAGGCCATTGACCCCTCCCCATTCTAAAGTAACCATTGCCATGGGATGTACTTTTTTCTGATTGTCAGCGTTGGTGACTGTGTAGGTTTTTCCAGTCAGGTATTGGCCAGGGGAAACCAGTTTCTCTGTCACCATGGTGACACTGGCACCTGTATCCCTCAGGCCCTCTATTCTAGTCCCATTAATTAAGAGTTGCTGTCTGTATTTTTGCATGTTAGGCGGCCAGACAGCTAGTGTGGCTAAATCCACCCCACCCTCAGAAACTAGAGTAGCTTCAGTGTGGACCCTGATTTGCTCTAGGCACACTGTTGATCCCACTTGGAGACTAGCCATACCAGTGTTACCTGGATGGGAGTTTGGAGTGGAACCTTTCTTGGGACAGGCCTTGTCTCCAGTTTGGTGTCCATGCTGTTTACAGCTATGACACCAGGCCTTTTTGGGATCAAAGTTTTTACCCTTGTACCCATTGTTTTGTGAAGAGGCTCTGGGCCCACCCTCCTGTGCAGGTTTTTGGGGGCCTGTAGAAGACTCTTTACTATTTTTAGTTTTGGTTGTCTCATCACCCTTCTGCTGGGGAGTCTTTGTGACCCCTTTCTTTTGGTCACCCCCTGTTGAAGTCTTGGACACCCTTGTCTTGACCCAATGGTCCGCCTTCTTTCCCAATTCTTGGGGAGAAATTGGTCCTAGGTCTACCAGATGCTGATGCAGTTTATCATTGAAACAATTACTTAATAGGTGTTCTTTCACAAATAAATTGTACAGCCCATCATAATTACTTACACCACTGCCTTGAATCCAACCATCTAGTGTTTTCACTGAGTAGTCTACAAAGTCAACCCAGGTCTGGCTCGAGGATTTTTGAGCCCCCCTGAATCTAATCCTATACTCCTCAGTGGAGAATCCAAAGCCCTCAATCAGGGTACCCTTCATGAGGTCATAAGATTCTGCATCTTGTCCAGAGAGTGTGAGGAGTCTATCCCTACACTTTCCTGTGAACATTTCCCAAAGGAGAGCACCCCAGTGAGATCTGTTCACTTTTCTGGTTACACAAGCCCTCTCAAAAGCTGTGAACCATTTGGTGATGTCATCACCATCTTCATATTTAGTTACAATCCCTTTGGGGATTTTCAACATGTCAGGAGAATCTCTGACCCTATTTATGTTGCTGCCACCATTGATGGGTCCTAGGCCCATCTCTTGTCTTTCCCTCTCTATGGCTAGGATCTGTCTTTCCAAAGCCAATCTTTTGGCCATCCTGGCTAACTGGATGTCCTCTTCACTGGGGCTATCCTCAGTGATTTCAGAGGTGTTGGTCTCTCCTGTGAGGGAACCAGCATCTCTGACTATTATTTTAGGAGTCAGGGTTTGAGGGACCCTGTTCTCCCTAGATAGGACTGGTAGGGGGGAATTTTCCTCCAAGTCACTATCCTCTTCCTCTGAGTTGCCACCCTCAGAGGGGTTGGCCTTTTCAAACTCTGCCAAAAGCTCCTGGAGCTGTATTTTGGTAGGTTTGGGGCCCATTGCTATTTTCTTTAGTTTACAGAGTGACCTTAGCTCTCTCATCTGTAGATGGAGGTAAGGTGTGGTGTCGAGTTCCACCACATTCACATCTGTGCTAGACATTATGCTTCTAAAAGTCGGAATACTTTTTAAGAAACTAAAACTGGTTCTAGAATCTAATTCAAACTTTTAACAAACTTTTAAACTCTAAAAGAAGTGCTAAACAGGATCTAACACAAGGCCCTAGCAGGTCTTTTAAGAATTTAGAAAACTTTTCAAATTGCAAAAATCAATCTCTAATGACAATTTTGGAATTTGTCGTGTGATCAGGTATTGGCTGAGTAGTCCAGCAAATGCAAAGTCTTGTACCCCACCGCTGATCCACCAATGTAGGAAGTTGGCTCTGTATGTGCTATTTCAAAGTAAGGAATAGCATGCACAGAGTCCAAGGGTTCCCCTTAGAGGTAAAATAGTGGTAAAAATAGATAATACTAATGCTCTATTTTGTGGTAGTGTGGTCGAGCAGTAGGCTTATCCAAGGAGTAGTGTTAAGCATTTGTTGTACATACACAAGGCAATAAATGAGGTACACACACTCAGAGACAAATCCAGCCAATAGGTTTTTATAGAAAAATATCTTTTCTTAGTTTATTTTAAGAACCACAGGTTCAAATTCTACATGTAATATCTCATTCGAAAGGTATTGCAGGTAAGTACTTTAGGAACTTCAAATCATCAAAATTGCATGTATACTTTTCAAGTTATTGACAAATAGCTGTTTTAAAAGTGGACACTTAGTGCAATTTTCACAGTTCCTGGGGAGGTAAGTTTTTGTTAGTTTTACCAGGTAAGTAGGACACTTACAGGGTTCAGTTCTTGGTCCAAGGTAGCCCACCGTTGGGGGTTCAGAGCAACCCCAAAGTCACCACACCAGCAGCTCAGGGCCGGTCAGGTGCAGAGTTCAAAGTGGTGCCCAAAACACATAGGCTAGAATGGAGAGGAGGGGGTGCCCCGGTTCCGGTCTGCTTGCAGGTAAGTACCCGCGTCTTCGGAGGGCAGACCAGGGGGGTTTTGTAGGGCACCGGGGGGGACACAAGCCCACACAGAAATTTCACCCTCAGCAGCGCGGGGGCGGCCGGGTGCAGTGTAGACACAAGCGTCGGGTTTGTAATGTTAGTCTATGAGAGATCTCGGGATCTCTTCAGCGCTGCAGGCAGGCAAGGGGGGGGTTCCTCGGGGAAACCTCCACTTGGGCAAGGGAGAGGGACTCCTGGGGGTCACTTCTCCAGTGAAAGTTCGGTCCTTCAGGTCCTGGGGGCTGCGGGTGCAGGGTCTCTCCCAGGCGTCGGGACTTTTAGGTTCAAAGAGTCGCGGTCAGGGGAAGCCTCGGGATTCCCTCTGCAGGCGGCGCTGTGGGGGCTCAGGGGGGACAGGTTTTGGTACTCACAGTATCAGAGTAGTCCTGGGGTCCCTCCTGAGGTGTTGGATCGCCACCAGCCGAGTCGGGGTCGCCGGGTGCAGAGTTGCAAGTCTCACGCTTCTTGCGGGGAGCTTGCAGGGTTCTTTAAAGCTGCTGGAAACAAAGTTGCAGCTTTTCTTGGAGCAGGTCCGCTGTCCTCGGGAGTTTCTTGTCTTTTCGAAGCAGGGGCAGTCCTCAGAGGATGTCGAGGTCGCTGGTCCCTTTGGAAGGCGTCGCTGGAGCAGGATCTTTGGAAGGCAGGAGACAGGCCGGTGAGTTTCTGGAGCCAAGGCAGTTGTCGTCTTCTGGTCTTCCTCTGCAGGGGTTTTCAGCTAGGCAGTCCTTCTTCTTGTAGTTGCAGGAATCTAATTTTCTAGGGTTCAGGGTAGCCCTTAAATACTAAATTTAAGGGCGTGTTTTAGGTCTGGGGGGTTAGTAGCCAATGGCTACTAGCCCTGAGGGTGGGTACACCCTCTTTGTGCCTCTTCCCAAGGGGAGGGGGTCACAATCCTAACCCTATTGGGGGAATCCTCCATCTGCAAGATGGAGGATTTCTAAAAGTTAGAGTCACCTCAGCTCAGGACACCTTAGGGGTTGTCCTGACTGGCCAGTGACTCCTCCTTGTTATTCTCATTATTTTCTCCGGCCTTGCCGCCAAAAGTGGGGCCTGGCCGGAGGGGGCGGGCAACTCCACTAGCTGGAGTGTCCTGCTGGGTTGGCACAAAGGAGGTGAGCCTTTGAGGCTCACCGCCAGGTGTGACAATTCCTGCCTGGGAGAGGTGTTAGCATCTCCACCCAGTGCAGGCTTTGTTACTGGCCTCAGAGTGACAAAGGCACTCTCCCCATGGGGCCAGCAACATGTCTCGGTTTGTGGCAGGCTGCTAAAACTAGTCAGCCTACACAGATAGTCGGTTAAGTTTCAGGGGGCACCGCTAAGGTGCCCTCTGTGGTGTATTTTACAATAAAATGTACACTGGCATCAGTGTGCATTTATTGTGCTGAGAAGTTTGATACCAAACTTCCCAGTTTTCAGTGTAGCCATTATGGTGCTGTGGAGTTCGTGTTTGACAGACTCCCAGACCATATACTCTTATGGCTACCCTGCACTTACAATGTCTAAGGTTTTATTTAGACACTGTAGGGGTACCATGCTCATGCACTGGTACCCTCACCTATGGTATAGTGCACCCTGCCTTAGGGCTGTAAGGCCTGCTAGAGGGGTGTCTTACCTATACTGCATAGGCAGTGAGAGGCTGGCATGGCACCCTGAGGGGAGTGCCATGTCGACTTACTCGTTTTGTCCTCACTAGCACACACAAGCTGGCAAGCAGTGTGTCTGTGCTGAGTGAGAGGTCTCCAGGGTGGCATAAGACATGCTGCAGCCCTTAGAGACCTTCCTTGGCATCAGGGCCCTTGGTACTAGAAGTACCAGTTACAAGGGACTTATCTGGATGCCAGGGTCTGCCAATTGTGGATACAAAAGTACAGGTTAGGGAAAGAACACTGGTGCTGGGGCCTGGTTAGCAGGCCTCAGTACACTTTCAATTGTAAACATAGCATCAGCAAAGGCAAAAAAGTCAGGGGGCAACCATGCCAAGGAGGCATTTCCTTACACAACCCCCCCCCAAACGAAAGAGGATGAGACTAACCTTTCCCAAGAGAGTCTTCATTTTCTAAGTGGAAGAACCTGGAAAGGCCATCTGCATTGGCATGGGCAGTCCCAGGTCTGTGTTCCACTATAAAGTCCATTCCCTGTAGGGAGATGGACCACCTCAACAGTTTAGGATTTTCACCTTTCATTTGCATCAGCCATTTGAGAGGTCTGTGGTCAGTTTGAACTAGGAAGTGAGTCCCAAAGAGGTATGGTCTCAGCTTCTTCAGGGACCAAACCACAGCAAAGGCCTCCCTCTCAATGGCACTCCAACGCTGCTCCCTGGGGAGTAACCTCCTGCTAATGAAAGCAACAGGTTGGTCAAGGCCATCATCATTTGTTTGGGACAAAACTGCCCCTATCCCATGTTCAGAGGCATCAGTCTGCACAATGAACTGCTTAGAATAATCTGGAGCTTTGAGAACTGGTGCTGAGCACATTGCCTGTTTCAGGGTGTCAAAGGCCTGTTGGCATTCCACAGTCCAGTTTACTTTCTTGGGCATTTTCTTGGAGGTGAGTTCAGTGAGGGCTGTCACAATGGATCCATATCCCTTCACAAACCTCCTGTAATACCCAGTCAAGCCAAGGAATGCCCTGACTTGAGTCTGGGTTTTTGGAGCTACCCAGTCCAGAATAGTCTGGATCTTGGGTTGGAGTGGCTGCACTTGGCCTCCACCTACAAGGTGTCCCAAGTAAACCACAGTTCCCTGCCCTATCTGGCATTTGGATGCCTTGATAGAGAGGCCTGCAGATTGCAGAGCCTTCAAAACCTTCCTCAGGTGGACCAGGTGATCCTGCCAGGTGGAGCTAAAGACAGCAATATCATCAAGATAAGCTGTGCTAAAGGACTCCAAGCCAGCAAGGACTTGATTCACCAACCTTTGGAAGGTGGCAGGGGCATTCTTTAAACCAAAGGGCATAACAGTAAACTGATAATGCCCATCAGGTGTGGAGAATGCTGTCTTTTCTTTTGCTCCAGGTGCCATTTTTATTTGCCAGTACCCTGCTGTCAAGTCAAAGGTACTTAGAAATTTGGCAGCACCTAATTTATCAATGAGCTCATCAGCTCTTGGAATTGGATGGGCATCTGTCTTGGTGACAGAATTGAGCCCTCTGTAGTCCACACAAAACCTCATCTCTTTCTTTCCATCTTTGGTGTGAGGTTTGGGGACTAAGACCACTGGGCTAGCCCAGGGGCTGTCAGAGCGCTCAATTACTCCCAATTCCAGCATCTTGTGGACTTCCACCTTGATGCTTTCCTTAACATGGTCAGACTGTCTAAAGATTTTGTTCTTGACAGGCATGCTGTCTCCTGTGTCCACATCATGGGTACACAGGTGTGTCTGACCAGGGGTTAAGGAGAAGAGTTCAGGAAACTGTTGTAGGACTCTCCTACAATCAGCTTGCTGTTGGCCAGAGAGGGTGTCTGAGTAGATCACTCCATCTACTGTACCATCTTTTGGGTCTGATGACAGAAGATCAGGGAGAGGTTCACTCTCTGCCTCCTGATCCTCATCTGTTACCATCAACAGATTGACATCAGCCCTGTCGTGGAAGAGCTTAAGGCGGTTTACATGGATCACCCTCTTGGGGCTCCTGCTTGTGCCCAGGTCCACCAAGTAGGTGACCTGACTCTTCCTCTCTAGTACTGGGTAAGGGCCACTCCATTTGTCCTGGAGTGCCCTGGGAGCCACAGGCTCCAGAACCCAGACTTTCTGCCCTGGTTGGAACTCAACCAGTGCAGCCTTTTGGTCATACCAAAACTTCTGGAGCTGTTGGCTGGCCTCAAGGTTTTTGGTTGCCTTTTCCATGTACTCTGCCATTCTAGAGCGAAGGCCAAGTACATAGTCCACTATGTCCTGTTTAGGCTCATGGAGAGGTCTCTCCCAGCCTTCTTTAACAAGGGCAAGTGGTCCTCTTACAGGATGACCAAACAGAAGTTCAAAGGGTGAGAATCCTACTCCCTTCTGTGGCACCTCTCTGTAAGCGAAAAGCAGACATGGCAAGAGGACATCCCATCTCCTTTTGAGCTTTTCTGGGAGCCCCATGATCATGCCTTTTAATGTCTTGTTGAATCTCTCAACCAAGCCATTAGTTTGTGGGTGGTATGGTGTAGTGAATTTATAAGTCACTCCACACTCATTCCACATGTGCTTTAGGTATGCTGACATGAAGTTGGTACCTCTGTCAGACACCACCTCCTTAGGGAAACCCACTCTGGTAAAGATACCAATGAGGGCCTTGGCTACTGCAGGGGCAGTAGTCGACCTAAGGGGAATAGCTTCAGGATACCTGGTAGCATGATCCACTACTACCAGGATATACATATTTCCTGAGGCTGTGGGAGGTTCCAGTGGACCAACTATGTCCACACCCACTCTTTCAAAGGGAACCCCCACCACTGGAAGTGGAATGAGGGGGGCCTTTGGATGCCCACCTGTCTTACCACTGGCTTGACAGGTGGGGCAGGAGAGGCAAAACTCCTTAACCATGTTGGACATATTGGGCCAGTAGAAGTGGTTGACTAACCTCTCCCACGTCTTGGTTTGTCCCAAATGTCCAGCAAGGGGAATGTCATGGGCCAATGTTAGGATGAACTCTCTGAACAGCTGAGGCACTACCACTCTCCTAGTGGCACCAGGTTTGGGGTCTCTGGCCTCAGTGTACAGGAGCCCATCTTCCCAATAGACCCTATGTGTTCCATTTTTCTTGCCTTTGGACTCTTCAGCAGCTTGCTGCCTAAGGCCTTCAAGAGAGGGACAGGTTCTTGTCCCTTACACAGCTCCTCCCTTGAGGGTCCCCCTGGGCCTAAGAGCTCAACCTGATAAGGTTCAAGCTCCAAAGGCTCAGTTCCCTCAGAGGGCAGAACTTCTTCCTGAGAAGAGAGGTTCCCTTTCTCTTGCTGTGTTGCAGTTGGCTTCCCAACTGACTTTCCTGTTCTCTTGGTAGGCTGGGCCATTTTTCCAGACTCCAGCTCTACTTTTTCACCCTGTGCCTTGCACTGTGCTCTTGTTTTCACACACACCAGTTCAGGGATACCCAGCATTGCTGCATGGGTTTTTAGTTCTACCTCAGCCCATGCTGAGGACTCCAGGTCATTTCCAAGCAGACAGTCCACTGGGATATTTGAGGAGACCACCACCTGTTTCAGGCCATTGACCCCTCCCCATTCTAAAGTAACCATTGCCATGGGATGTACTTTTTTCTGATTGTCAGCGTTGGTGACTGTGTAGGTTTTTCCAGTCAGGTATTGGCCAGGGGAAACCAGTTTCTCTGTCACCATGGTGACACTGGCACCTGTATCCCTCAGGCCCTCTATTCTAGTCCCATTAATTAAGAGTTGCTGTCTGTATTTTTGCATGTTAGGCGGCCAGACAGCTAGTGTGGCTAAATCCACCCCACCCTCAGAAACTAGAGTAGCTTCAGTGTGGACCCTGATTTGCTCTAGGCACACTGTTGATCCCACTTGGAGACTAGCCATACCAGTGTTACCTGGATGGGAGTTTGGAGTGGAACCTTTCTTGGGACAGGCCTTGTCTCCAGTTTGGTGTCCATGCTGTTTACAGCTATGACACCAGGCCTTTTTGGGATCAAAGTTTTTACCCTTGTACCCATTGTTTTGTGAAGAGGCTCTGGGCCCACCCTCCTGTGCAGGTTTTTGGGGGCCTGTAGAAGACTCTTTACTATTTTTAGTTTTGGTTGTCTCATCACCCTTCTGCTGGGGAGTCTTTGTGACCCCTTTCTTTTGGTCACCCCCTGTTGAAGTCTTGGACACCCTTGTCTTGACCCAATGGTCCGCCTTCTTTCCCAATTCTTGGGGAGAAATTGGTCCTAGGTCTACCAGATGCTGATGCAGTTTATCATTGAAACAATTACTTAATAGGTGTTCTTTCACAAATAAATTGTACAGCCCATCATAATTACTTACACCACTGCCTTGAATCCAACCATCTAGTGTTTTCACTGAGTAGTCTACAAAGTCAACCCAGGTCTGGCTCGAGGATTTTTGAGCCCCCCTGAATCTAATCCTATACTCCTCAGTGGAGAATCCAAAGCCCTCAATCAGGGTACCCTTCATGAGGTCATAAGATTCTGCATCTTGTCCAGAGAGTGTGAGGAGTCTATCCCTACACTTTCCTGTGAACATTTCCCAAAGGAGAGCACCCCAGTGAGATCTGTTCACTTTTCTGGTTACACAAGCCCTCTCAAAAGCTGTGAACCATTTGGTGATGTCATCACCATCTTCATATTTAGTTACAATCCCTTTGGGGATTTTCAACATGTCAGGAGAATCTCTGACCCTATTTATGTTGCTGCCACCATTGATGGGTCCTAGGCCCATCTCTTGTCTTTCCCTCTCTATGGCTAGGATCTGTCTTTCCAAAGCCAATCTTTTGGCCATCCTGGCTAACTGGATGTCCTCTTCACTGGGGCTATCCTCAGTGATTTCAGAGGTGTTGGTCTCTCCTGTGAGGGAACCAGCATCTCTGACTATTATTTTAGGAGTCAGGGTTTGAGGGACCCTGTTCTCCCTAGATAGGACTGGTAGGGGGGAATTTTCCTCCAAGTCACTATCCTCTTCCTCTGAGTTGCCACCCTCAGAGGGGTTGGCCTTTTCAAACTCTGCCAAAAGCTCCTGGAGCTGTATTTTGGTAGGTTTGGGGCCCATTGCTATTTTCTTTAGTTTACAGAGTGACCTTAGCTCTCTCATCTGTAGATGGAGGTAAGGTGTGGTGTCGAGTTCCACCACATTCACATCTGTGCTAGACATTATGCTTCTAAAAGTCGGAATACTTTTTAAGAAACTAAAACTGGTTCTAGAATCTAATTCAAACTTTTAACAAACTTTTAAACTCTAAAAGAAGTGCTAAACAGGATCTAACACAAGGCCCTAGCAGGTCTTTTAAGAATTTAGAAAACTTTTCAAATTGCAAAAATCAATCTCTAATGACAATTTTGGAATTTGTCGTGTGATCAGGTATTGGCTGAGTAGTCCAGCAAATGCAAAGTCTTGTACCCCACCGCTGATCCACCAATGTAGGAAGTTGGCTCTGTATGTGCTATTTCAAAGTAAGGAATAGCATGCACAGAGTCCAAGGGTTCCCCTTAGAGGTAAAATAGTGGTAAAAATAGATAATACTAATGCTCTATTTTGTGGTAGTGTGGTCGAGCAGTAGGCTTATCCAAGGAGTAGTGTTAAGCATTTGTTGTACATACACAAGGCAATAAATGAGGTACACACACTCAGAGACAAATCCAGCCAATAGGTTTTTATAGAAAAATATCTTTTCTTAGTTTATTTTAAGAACCACAGGTTCAAATTCTACATGTAATATCTCATTCGAAAGGTATTGCAGGTAAGTACTTTAGGAACTTCAAATCATCAAAATTGCATGTATACTTTTCAAGTTATTGACAAATAGCTGTTTTAAAAGTGGACACTTAGTGCAATTTTCACAGTTCCTGGGGAGGTAAGTTTTTGTTAGTTTTACCAGGTAAGTAGGACACTTACAGGGTTCAGTTCTTGGTCCAAGGTAGCCCACCGTTGGGGGTTCAGAGCAACCCCAAAGTCACCACACCAGCAGCTCAGGGCCGGTCAGGTGCAGAGTTCAAAGTGGTGCCCAAAACACATAGGCTAGAATGGAGAGGAGGGGGTGCCCCGGTTCCGGTCTGCTTGCAGGTAAGTACCCGCGTCTTCGGAGGGCAGACCAGGGGGGTTTTGTAGGGCACCGGGGGGGACACAAGCCCACACAGAAATTTCACCCTCAGCAGCGCGGGGGCGGCCGGGTGCAGTGTAGACACAAGCGTCGGGTTTGTAATGTTAGTCTATGAGAGATCTCGGGATCTCTTCAGCGCTGCAGGCAGGCAAGGGGGGGGTTCCTCGGGGAAACCTCCACTTGGGCAAGGGAGAGGGACTCCTGGGGGTCACTTCTCCAGTGAAAGTTCGGTCCTTCAGGTCCTGGGGGCTGCGGGTGCAGGGTCTCTCCCAGGCGTCGGGACTTTTAGGTTCAAAGAGTCGCGGTCAGGGGAAGCCTCGGGATTCCCTCTGCAGGCGGCGCTGTGGGGGCTCAGGGGGGACAGGTTTTGGTACTCACAGTATCAGAGTAGTCCTGGGGTCCCTCCTGAGGTGTTGGATCGCCACCAGCCGAGTCGGGGTCGCCGGGTGCAGAGTTGCAAGTCTCACGCTTCTTGCGGGGAGCTTGCAGGGTTCTTTAAAGCTGCTGGAAACAAAGTTGCAGCTTTTCTTGGAGCAGGTCCGCTGTCCTCGGGAGTTTCTTGTCTTTTCGAAGCAGGGGCAGTCCTCAGAGGATGTCGAGGTCGCTGGTCCCTTTGGAAGGCGTCGCTGGAGCAGGATCTTTGGAAGGCAGGAGACAGGCCGGTGAGTTTCTGGAGCCAAGGCAGTTGTCGTCTTCTGGTCTTCCTCTGCAGGGGTTTTCAGCTAGGCAGTCCTTCTTCTTGTAGTTGCAGGAATCTAATTTTCTAGGGTTCAGGGTAGCCCTTAAATACTAAATTTAAGGGCGTGTTTTAGGTCTGGGGGGTTAGTAGCCAATGGCTACTAGCCCTGAGGGTGGGTACACCCTCTTTGTGCCTCTTCCCAAGGGGAGGGGGTCACAATCCTAACCCTATTGGGGGAATCCTCCATCTGCAAGATGGAGGATTTCTAAAAGTTAGAGTCACCTCAGCTCAGGACACCTTAGGGGTTGTCCTGACTGGCCAGTGACTCCTCCTTGTTATTCTCATTATTTTCTCCGGCCTTGCCGCCAAAAGTGGGGCCTGGCCGGAGGGGGCGGGCAACTCCACTAGCTGGAGTGTCCTGCTGGGTTGGCACAAAGGAGGTGAGCCTTTGAGGCTCACCGCCAGGTGTGACAATTCCTGCCTGGGAGAGGTGTTAGCATCTCCACCCAGTGCAGGCTTTGTTACTGGCCTCAGAGTGACAAAGGCACTCTCCCCATGGGGCCAGCAACATGTCTCGGTTTGTGGCAGGCTGCTAAAACTAGTCAGCCTACACAGATAGTCGGTTAAGTTTCAGGGGGCACCGCTAAGGTGCCCTCTGTGGTGTATTTTACAATAAAATGTACACTGGCATCAGTGTGCATTTATTGTGCTGAGAAGTTTGATACCAAACTTCCCAGTTTTCAGTGTAGCCATTATGGTGCTGTGGAGTTCGTGTTTGACAGACTCCCAGACCATATACTCTTATGGCTACCCTGCACTTACAATGTCTAAGGTTTTATTTAGACACTGTAGGGGTACCATGCTCATGCACTGGTACCCTCACCTATGGTATAGTGCACCCTGCCTTAGGGCTGTAAGGCCTGCTAGAGGGGTGTCTTACCTATACTGCATAGGCAGTGAGAGGCTGGCATGGCACCCTGAGGGGAGTGCCATGTCGACTTACTCGTTTTGTCCTCACTAGCACACACAAGCTGGCAAGCAGTGTGTCTGTGCTGAGTGAGAGGTCTCCAGGGTGGCATAAGACATGCTGCAGCCCTTAGAGACCTTCCTTGGCATCAGGGCCCTTGGTACTAGAAGTACCAGTTACAAGGGACTTATCTGGATGCCAGGGTCTGCCAATTGTGGATACAAAAGTACAGGTTAGGGAAAGAACACTGGTGCTGGGGCCTGGTTAGCAGGCCTCAGTACACTTTCAATTGTAAACATAGCATCAGCAAAGGCAAAAAAGTCAGGGGGCAACCATGCCAAGGAGGCATTTCCTTACACCATGGTATATTGGACAAAACATTACAATATGTTCTATGGTTTAGCTCAGCTGGGGACAGAAGGAACAGAAACCATCAGACTCTTTGGGTGCATGCAGCCATGTTGTCATGCCTGAACAGAGTGGCAAGGTCCTTACCTGAAATTTCCTATATAATGATTTGGCTATGGGAAGCTCAATGTTATCCAAATATCCTTCTATGATGTAATCATATTTGAACTCAAGAAAAGAGGCAGTGAGGGTGCCCCCCCCAGCATGCACTATAGTCAAACTATCAATATAGCGCTAATATATATCCTTCAGTGATTCTTTTGGGCCCCCAGTGGCTTCAGTGGGGTGGACCAGAGATTCCCACACCCTATCTCGGTCAGGCGATGATTTACAAAACCTAAGTCAGGGGATCTTAGAAGTCCCAGGTAGCCCCAGAACATCCTCCAGGTCCCGTCGGTATGGCATTAGTTCAGGGGTCACCCAAATCTTACACAAGTACAATATCTGTCTAAGACGCACTTTATCAGAAAAGATCTGAGGCCCAGGTCAAGCGGTAAGGGAATAAGCGGGGTACTGACAGGGAGGTTAATAAGGAGTCGCAATAAATGATTTTCGACTATCTCCAGGCTGCTTACATCCTTGTGGCACCAGAGTTCCCCACCACAGAACGTCACCCCAAGAGCTTGAAGAATATATATTTGGAGGGCTGGGGATAGTGGATGAAAAAAGGAGCCTTATTGTGACCTCACAATACCCCAAGCGTATTGCTCGAGCTTGAGTCTACACTTTTGAATGTGGGTAGACCCAGTCAAACTGCTCCTTGAGCGTAACCCAGAGATAATCAAATATGTGTAATCTCTCCATTTAAAGTTGGATGGAAACAAGCCGTCGGGCAAGGATTAAAAACCATATACTTAGTTTTACTGAAAATAATTACCAGTCCCTTTACTCGCAGAAGATCCCAAATTGGTCCAGGAGCTTCTGTATCCCCATCGGAGATTTTGAAATCAAAAGAATATTGTCTGCAAACAGAAGGGCCGGAACGTTTTGATTGCCTAGACTCGGGGCATCATTCTCACACAACCCAAGCTGGAGCACTAAATCATTCATATATAAAAGAAATGGGGTTGGGGCTAGCACACAACTTTGCCACAGGCCAGAGTGATGGTACGGGGACTGTCACTTCACCCTGAGGTCTACATCTGATCTGGGCGAAGTTGTTAGTGTGGAGCCTATTAATAACATCAAGGATGTATTTCTGGGCAACTATTTCCACCATAACCTTCCACAAGGACTTTCTGAATACAAAATCAAAAGCGAACCGGATCTCCACAAAGATCACATATAAGCATCCACCCCGCAAGGTAACGTATTTCCAATAAATCAATTGACGATGAAACACCTGCTCAATAGTGCTAATACCATCCCTAAAGCCGGCTTGCATTGGAGACAACATTTCAACATCAGCTATCCAGTCAACCAACCTTTCCAGTATGATTCGGCTAAAAGGTTTCTGGGAACTGTTGATAAGGCTGATGGGCGTGTAATTCGATAGATGTGACCTAGAGCCCTTTTTAAAAACTGGGATTATCTCAGCCCCAGCCCATGACGGAGGCATGGGAATGCCGCTCAATATGGCTTTAAAAAGCAGTGCAAGTTAGGGACACCAGATATCCTTTTCAACCTTAAAGAGGCCCCCAGGGAACTTGTCTAGCCCAGGTGCTTTGTTAGGGATTATCCAATCTATTGCTTTGTTAAATTAATTTCGCCGGTAGAAATAGGCCTAGCTTCTAGGGCTTCAAGCCCTGGGGAGGAGGATACCGGTGAAGCACTAGCTGTGATGCTACCCCCACCAGCAACCAGTGACCCAACAATCTCACGCTCAGGGGGTTCCCGGCCTACATCACAAGAGTACAGATTTGAAAAGTGCTTGGCCCAGGCAACTGCAGAGATGTTACTGTCAATTGATGTATAGATGTCTGGGTCACTACTTACAAGGATGTGCCAAAAGGAATAATGGTTCTTTCCCTTGACTGCGTTTAACATAGCATCTCATTTTCCATACTCCCAACCTCTTTTAGCACATAAAAAAGCAGATTTAAAAGAGAGCCTGGCTTCTTGGACCAGATTCCTGTTCCCATCTTTGATGGCGACAGACAGGGCTCATTTAGTGATTCAACAAGATTTGGAGTACCAAGAGGCCTCTTTCTTCCTCTAGGGAAGTGTCCTAGACTCCATCTAGAACAAACTTCTTAAGGAGGGAAACACTGTGTTATGGATATCATTGATTTTCTTCAGGGAGTCAGGTTGCAACAAATACACCCCCAGAGGCTGCACAGCTTCAAGGCAAGTGACAACCCCCTCAGAAACCCAACTCAGAACTGCTGGAGAATCTGCCACTGAGCTCCACTTTAACCTACGACAATTGCTAGTAGGAGTGAGCCTTTTATCAAAGGGTTCAGAAATATTAGTGCCCAGAGAACTGAGTATTAGATCCAGATCCTTGAGATCACAGTCATGTCAGGGCGTCCCAAGCATGTCGATCATTATGGACCATAATCCAATGTCCAAAAAATATAATCAATAAGGCTAGTGCTATGATTAAACTTATGCCTCCTCCCGGACGTGGATCTCCCGTTACAAGCTCAAAGGCCACTGATCAAGGTGAAAGCGTTTAACTGTGAAGAGGCAGCTATCCACTTCTTAATAGATGAGAGAGAAAGCGCAGGAACTGACCAAGTTTGATCCTCCTCACCAAACAGGACTTCAGAGTTAGTACTGAGAGGTTCACAGTTACAATTAAAATAACTTGCCACAATTTTAAAATAACCAACAGAAAAATTCACCAAAGGAGCATTAATCAGATCAATGATTGGCATTTAAACTCTGCTACCCACTTGCCAGTAATAAACACTGTATATATAATTAAAAAAACACCAGAGGGGTGCTGCAGGGTGGCATACTGTACAACTGGAGAGCCAAATCAATAACTTTGATCACACACAGCAAAGTGTTTTTTATCCATATTGCTAACCACCCAGATGGTCGACTTTTCCCTGAGGAGATTGCAGCCTGAGTGAAGTTAACAAACCCAGAGCGAAACTGTTGGGACACGGCCCAGGTCTTCAGAAAAAGAAAGAAGTAAAATTTAGCAATAAACTGACACCAGTCCTGCCAGAGGAGCAAAGAGGTGGTACTCCAGTCAGGATTGCCACATATGGGCAGCAGTCAAAGGGAAGGTTCAAACCAAGCTTGTTGGGGAAGGGATCGGACTAAGAGTTACATTCTTGATTATGCAGTCCGCTCACAATGCTAGCTGGACCTAGTTTTGCCGCCACAGGCCTTCTCCACTGCCCACACAGCTCTATACACCCACACCCTGTAAAGGCATGGGCTGACCATTGTTAGTGGGGGGTACACCATGCGAGGGTAAGAGCCTTATGTTGGGCGCAGGACTTGCAACTCTAGGCCTGGCCTGTCTAGTGGTAAGTGGCTGAGCAAGGGCCGGCTGCACCATGGAAAGTTTACACATAGCAGATAACTGCAAAATGGTATCTTCTAGGATACAAATCCTGTCCACCAAAGGAGTAACACACACGTCCACCAATGATTTAAATTTCTCCAGAACACATTCCCAGTGGGTGTTGAAGGCCTCAGAGTCCCCACTCCCCTTCTGGGCAGCAGAAAGAATCAGACCAGACTGCAACAAAGTGGACCCAGCAGACTTGATGGATACATCAATTCACCATTAAGGGTTGATATCGCAGTAGAGTTGCTGCGTGCTCAACAAGGCCTAGCTCCTGAACATATCAAGCAAGCTTAACATTTTTAAAAAGCAAAAACATCTACTCCAACGAGTATGATGGTATAAACTCCCTGGGAACATTAGACCCACAAAGGGACTGACTACCTACGGTAGTGACCAGTGCATTAAATAGCTCTCTTTAACTCCAGCTACTTACCAAAAATTGTGTTAGCTGCTAGCCTCTCACTTTGCAGCTCCCTAACATTCACCTTTCCAGTTCTTTTCCTCTCTTGTTCATTCCCCTCCTTCAACCCCTTTATGCTGCCCTTTTGCCTGCTGCTTATCCAGGCATCTCGATAGGTCAATCTAACCATTTCCAGCTCAATATCTCTAGCTTTGAAAACTTCTTGGGCTTTACCTCAAGAAATCTTAGTTCTAACTTCTTGAGCTCCAATGCCTCAAATGGAGTTAGACTCACTCAAACTAGGAATTACTGAGAAAGGAGAGTAAAGTAGACATGATGGGGGCATGCAGGGAAGCCTTCCCAAGAGGACACTGGACTAAGAGCCCAACCTTCTGGGGCTAATACTAGCACTGAGTTGGGAGTTCAGGCTGGCTGACCTTTGATAGAGAAGCATTTTTATATTATAATACAGTGAACATTTATCTCTAATT
The DNA here is from genome assembly GCF_031143425.1 of Pleurodeles waltl. Lineage (NCBI taxonomy): Eukaryota > Metazoa > Chordata > Amphibia > Caudata > Salamandridae > Pleurodeles > Pleurodeles waltl. The sequence goes on from NC_090443.1 coordinate 283,967,590, forward strand.
CCCTCATTTCTTGCACTTCATATTCCCCCAGAACCTTCTCAGTTATTTCCTATGTATACGGTATCTGTTACAGCTAAGTTTTATTAGATGCTATCGAGTTTCTCCAGAGACTGGATGCTATGTATCCCACCATTGTGAGACCTTTTCTTTGGGTCCAAGGCAGTTACGGGTTATTGGACATTATCTTTTACAGATAATGTTTACCACTTGTATTGCAGGGCTGCAATCATGCTATACTCAAAACTGAATAACCATGATGTTTCTTTTAGACATCAGACTTTCTCAGGGTAGCGAGGGATTGTAAACACAACTTTCCCCAGGAGGTTTGGGGAAGAAGTTGGTATGAGAAGCTCAGAACACTAAATAACACAATAGATAACTTTTACTCACTTCAATCTAAAGTCAATAATTTAAAAAAGAAAGGAACTTTAATAACAGGTATGTAAAACTAAATAACATACAAAGAAAACCAGGTCTTATCACCTTCTGGGCCTACACAACCCTTAAGGTCATTACAGCTACTTCATGCTAAAATTCTGTTGGACATCAACCACCACTACAACTAGTGGTAAATTAGGGAGGTTTTCAATGTGCACCTTAGCTTTGTGTATAGTATAACTTTCTTGTGTTTATTATATTAAAGTATTTTTCTTTTATAAAGTAAAGCACTGACTTGGACATTGATCTTTTTAGCTGGTATTACTGTGTAAACTGTAATTCTGAGTGTCTAACTCACGCCACCTCCTTGACAAGCTTTGGAGTGTGGCCTCACAGCAGCCATGGTGGATAACTAGAACTGATGCAGCTGGAGCTCCGTAACCAGACTGCCCTGGTTACCCACGAAACCAGTGGTCACAGTAGGTAATATGAGAGCCAGTAAGACTGTGCCTCCTGATTATTGAGCTTGCTCACGCAGGACATACAGGTATTATTACCTCAACAAAAAAAAGGCCACGTTTACACTATTATGGCCAAGAATGGCTAACTCAGGGTGTTTATAGGATTCTGTGAGGAATGTCAGACAACTGGTAAGCAATAGGTTCATTGCAGTACTCCCATGTCATGTAGTTGAATGTTGGCTTAGGGAAAATTAACATCACTTTTATGGGACACATATCTGTGTGGCCTGCTGGGAGAAGATATGTTATTGTTTTAGTTGCATATGATTCCAAGGGGGTTTACTATACTTTTATGCATGCTCCTTTTCACTCTTGGATTAATGCAATTTGTATGTGATGTTTTGACTTCTATGGGTTTATTGAAACCTTTCTCTCTAATTATGACACTTTTAAATTGCAGGGGGTTAGTAGAAAGGGCCAATACAAGGACGGTCTGAAATAGGCGACTGTGCTTGGGGTTGAGAAAGGAATTGTAGATAACAAGTGAAATAGATGGAAGTCAGGAGTAAAGCAATCTTTACCAACAGTATGTCAAAATACACACATTTGGGCTGGGGACTGGGTGGAGATAAATCTCCTGGATTCAAGAATGGACATTCAAAGTGCTATGTTGTGTGATGGTGGTTTCTAAAAACGTGTTTCTTCATGTTGGAAAAAGTGCAAGGTAGTTAAAAAATTGATCATTTTATTAAAGTGATGGGTGGTGTCCAAACTGATGGAGGCTTAGTTGAGAATGGTATAGGTGGTGTATAAAATTTTGGTGGTGCTTACATTTTGCATGCTGATGACAGTGTTGAAAAATCAGCAGACTCCTCAAAACAAAGGATTTGTGCACTAGTGGATGAGAAGACGAGGATGCTACTTACACAATTGCATAGTTGGAATGGATCTGTCTAAAGTACATGATGGTAGTTTTGTAACATTGGGAGATAATTAAATGGGGGGTACAAGTCTCAGAACTAGCCATTCACCAGAATACCTAGGTGTTTATTTAAGATATTAACTTCCATTTTTGCTTTTGTTTTTTTAAGTACTTTCATACTAGCGGTAGTTCCATTGTTTACAAGTATTTGTAGCTGTTGATGGAGGGGATGATGTGTTATATTTGTGGGACTTCTTGTACCAAGTTAATGTTCATTATTTGCGTTAAAAACGTATCATATTTGCAGAATGTTTCTCTTGTGATGTGCTCTGTGCTGACATTCCAAAACCAGCTCTGCTGTTAAAATTGGTGGTCCTAGCTTGCTGTTGGCAGATGTATCTCTTATGGGCTCTTGTTCTTTAGTAAACATGATGCATAAACTATTATTATAACTGACCGAGTCTATACTTCATTCTGAAGCAGCAAAGAAGGTCAGCAGGTGCAATGTAAGGGCACAAGATGGAGGAATGATGACGCAGGCTTATCTTTCTGATGCCCTGAAGGTGATGAAGAAATGACAGTGATTTAAGGGAAGTCTTAGTTCCTTGAGATGCCCTGACTGCAGTCCTTCCATCAGCAAGGCCTTCCAGAATCCAAGTAGGTGCAGCCTACCACCTTGTGTATGAAAGTAGGTTTTCCTGCCCTAAAAAATCAATCAGCAATGAATGCCTGCAGGGATCCCAGACCTGTGCCCAGTATGGAGAGAGATTGGCAATGAAAAAGAGGTTCCATTTCTAGTCGTTGTGTTCCTCTTAACAGGTGGGTAAGCCAACTATATTTTCCTGCCAATAGAGATGAACCGAGTAATGGCTCAAGATGCCATCATTTATTCTCCCCTGATGGCACAAGGTAGACGAACAGAGACATTTTTAAGATGAAAGAGTTCCTCCAGTCCTGCAGGATTTTTTTTTTCTTACCACTGTTTCCCAAATGTGTGGGCTTCTTTCCCTGGTGGCGAAATTGAGACCAATTTGGACAGCTCAAGAATGTTGTATATTGTCTTTCATCTGAACTGCAATTGTGAGGAGGGGTGGCCACAACACATGAAACAGTGGAAGAGTCAGTTTTAATCTGGTAGGGGAAACAGAGCTGACACAAAGGAACTGGTTGAATAACTCTCCCAACCACCAGGTACACTAATTTTAAGTAGAGGATCAGGCGACTGAGCAGTCTGGACTGTCTGTGATGGACATTTCCAGCCCAGCTCAAATGTTCTATCATGCATGTAACTATGGATATTAAAATGGATTATCTCCAAGGGAGGGCCGGTAGGCAGACTTCCCACAGGGGTAACTGAAAAACGCATGTGCCCCTAACTTTAAATCAGCCTGCCGCTGCCATCAAACAAAGCATAGCCTGGGTTGAGAGGGGCGTAGCCAGCATCACTCAAAAGAAGGTATGCTTTGTGTGCCCCCTTGACATCAGAGTCCAGCTTTTAGGTTACACACAAGGAGCATCTCTGGCAGGCATGCATGACTGTTCAGCTTTGCAGAGGAAGAACACACAGGGTTGTCTAGAAAGTATACACGGGAGGGTGGCACAACTTCACATAGCAAGCAGAGAACTTTTGTCATAAATGTAACCCAACCTCATCAACAAAGAAAACTGTCTGAATGCAAAATTTACCATTGTACGAAACCCCAATGGCTTAGCCAAACCCAAACAACATACCTAATTCTATATGTTTATGAGTCCATTTGTGTTGGCACCTCTATTGAAGAACCACACCAAACACTATTACTAAGGCGATAGATGGGCAACTTTAACCTCAAGTTGATGACAATAATATCTTTCCATGTAATCAGTTTTTCATCCTTGTTGCTGTGCTGAGTCTGTCACTCTTCTGATGTTAAACAACACCTTGTACTTCATGGCAGGTGAAGGGGCGGATCTGCTTGTGCATCTTGATCACATAGCAGCTTTAATATGCTTGTCCTCGGAGCATGGTTTTCCATGTTCTTCTACATGCATGTGGTTGTCCTGGTCTGGTTTTCTTCCTACCTCCGTTAGTCTGTTTCCTCTAAGGAAACCCAACCCCACCCCACCCCAACCTGTGCCCACCAGATGTCAAGTGTCCAGGAGGTGTATCTTTTCTTCTGTGATCATATACCGAAACAAAGAATTGCTGCAGGATGCGTTACTTGACAACGACTCACCAGGCATCAATACACCAGCAATACCCAACTAAACCTTAAAGTGTCATCGCTGAAGGGAGTCCACCAAGGAAGGTTTCCATCAATCCACAGAAAAACAAACATCTGCTCTTCTGATGTAAGTACAATTTCTTCCCCATTATTATCTCAGTACCATAAAGATTTGCTGTTAGACTGTTAGTTTTCCTCTGCTAGTATGTAGAATAGTACAGAAATATTTACAAGAAAGATGAAACCATGGTTCCGGTCTCATCCACCTCAAACCATTGTTTGGACATTGTTCCAATTTCAAACTGATGGAGACAATGCTCTGATTGTTGGGTTAACTCAACCTGGCTGCTACTCCTTAACCATTTAACTATTTGAGAATCTCATCCTGTGGTACTGTAATCATACTAAGTGCTTTTTGATGGAAGCCTTCCAACTTGAGTCTTCAAGTTTCATGAAGCTGTGATGCGTTTCACACTGGAGAGGTTTGAGGAGAGTAGGGGAAGCACGTGTAGGCACAACATCAGGTGTCCTGGATTTCACTCAGTGTGTTGGGCTATATAAGTACCCAAATATTGGGCCATGGAACCTTTGCATTAGGTTGTTGGCTTCAGAAGCCCTTTTGGGCAACTCTCATGTTTGAACTTGACCCCGATTCTATGTCAGGACCGGAGGCTTCAGATTATGCTTTAACATTCTCCATTTTATAGCTCAGCAGCCCATCAACTTCAAACAAATAAAACACAAGGGTTTACAAATCCCAAGAGTCCTAGCGGGTTCAACATTCCACCAATCAGGCAGCTCGGAGACACCATAAAAATCACCTTGAAGGAAAATAACTCCTTCTTTCTTTGCTGCTCAGCAGACAGATAAGTGTTTTCCTTGAATTTGATTTATCAGTGGGCTATTGCAAGTTGGGGATTTTAAAGGGAATTGTGGTATTCTACTGAGGCTTTATGCCTTCAGCTTGTTATATTTACTGGGTCACATTCTTTGTCTATCTGCCATTTAATTCAGCTTTGCCTTGGACCCTCATTACTGCTTCTCACTTCACTTCTCACTCTCATTGGCAGCTTTTCTCCTTTATCGCTGGCAGAAAGCGTTCCCCACCGATGGCAAAGCTAGCCTCAGTTCCCACCTCCCCACCTCCTCAAACTGTGTCACGGTTTTTGGATCTTCGCAGGCTTCTCCTGCAGTTTGCACAGTCCACACCTAGATGACACCAATGTCCCGACATTAGCATCCCGATGACGCTCACACTTGAGTCTCTATTCCCACCAGTATACTATTGGAGAAGTACCAGCACGGGCAGTGGTTAACCCCCAAATTAAGGTTGCACTTTGTAAGACTACACCAGGTTAGCAGCGATACGTCTGAATGCTACAGCGGGACTATAAACTGGAGTGCTGGGTCTCTGCAGATATTGTTTGATTAAGGGGAATTTGATTAATGCTTCAGGCGACATTATGGTGCTTTGACATGGTGAGGCTCTGCTCACATATCAGGCAAGCCTCTGATCTCATCCTTTCTAATTTTTGCTTTAAGGTGTTTATTACCCCTTATAAACCATGGCAGGTAGAATGAATGGGAACCAAACTAGTTTCAGGGAGGGTCAGTTTCCACAGATGATTATTTGTGGACTCTGTGGATGCCATAGTGCCACTAAGCCTCTAATCAGGCAGATTTTGATGGTGGCTGCTCAGCATAGCAGTGGGAAGCAGTGGCACAATGGCAGCCTCAGGAGCCTTTCACGGCGGACAACTCAGGCAGAGCTAAAAACTAAATAGGCGCCAAGGCCCATGGGTCCTTCCTCACCCCGACACCCTTGCACGGCTCAAGTAAACATTCCTGAAATGCCAAGCTTCCACCCCTTTGCATTCTATTGATTCTAGTCTACCTGGGCTTACTCCCATGGATGACAAGGGGGTACACTTTGGGGACTAATACAATAGGGAAGGCTTAGGAATGCAGGCCTCCGATGACAACTCCTATACCAAGCAGGGGCCTAGTAGACCCTGAATACTGGGTGCCGGTCCCAAGCGTCTCAGGGTGGATAACCCTTGTAATGACAATGCCTCAGGGGCTCATGATACTGAAGGCATGTTGGACTCAGATGATATCTATCACCCTGATTCGGCAGATTGGGTCCCAGGCCCTAGAGTAGCAAAGAGTTAGAGGCCGACATAGGGCAGAATGTCCTTCCTCATGCCGCAACAGGAAGGTTGCCCTGACACCAGAGATTGATGACAAATGGCCACTTTTATCACCAGATTTGTGAAAGACCCAAGAAAGGGCTAGATCGCTCCAGGAAAGCCTGCCCGGATAAATTACTGGGCTTTCTAGGTCCCTTACCTAAAATACTGGATATGGCCAAAGAGGCCAAAAACACAGGCCGTTTGATTCCCCATGAAATTTTGTCAGGCTGGGCACAAAGGGCTTATATGCTTCCTGGATACATTCGAATTGTCCTCTTTCATCAGAAAGAAGATGGTCCCTCCCTTCTCATTAAAAAAGATCCCAAGTTAGGGAAGCTATATAACTCAGAAGCCGATTCGGCAGCCAATGGGGATCTCTTTAGGGGCCCATTTATAATGGAGCAGAGCAAGTTTGTCACAATTTTCTTTGTTGGACAGGGTCCAACAGACCATGAAATGAGTGTTCTGCAAACTTGTTTTTGGAGGGTCTGTCAGGGGGAGCTCTTCTGGCTGTTCCTTCTCCCCACCTACCAGAGATTTACAGGCTGCAGCTGACAACAATTCCAGTATCAAGACCAGAAGCGGTTTGGTAGTTTCTTCCCAACCTAGGGCAGAGGTTGCGGAAACCGGGCAGCATCCATGAAGCAGCTAACACCCATGGTGGCACCTCAGGTAATACGTATCCCTTCTTTCCTACCAAATGTGGGAGGCCGACTGGGTCTATTCCTTCACATTTGGAGGGAGGAGACTGAGGACACATGAGTGCTGTGAACCGGTTCAGGTATCCACATAGAGTTCTACAGAATTCCAGTTTAGGCCCATCAGCCTTGTTCTACAGGCCATTCAGTGGCAGCCAGTATTCTCATCTCCCAGGAGGTAAGTTCTTTCTTAAACAAAAAAGCCATAACTTCTACAAAATTAGACCCCTGCCGGTTCCTCTGTAAATTGGTTCCTAGTTGAGGAAAAAGGCCAGGGAGTGCAACTGGTGATCAACCTACAGGAGTCCAACCAATGGTTAGTGTACCTTAATTTCAAGCTAGAGGATCTCCTTTTGTGGGATATTTTTCTGTTGAACAATTGAATAGTGAGGCTGGAATTCAAAGACGCATATTTCACCATACCAATCTCCCCCTCACCGCAGGTTCTTGCAATTCACCTAGGACAGTCAGGTTTACGAGTTTATAGCCCTTCCCTTTGAGCTCTCATTGGTCCCTTGGTGCTTCACCAAGGTCATGTGGCCTGTGGAAGTTCTGCATTTCAGGGGCATCAGATTAATCATTTACCAGGACAACATTCTGATCCTTCACCAGGATCCTACATCCCTTCTTCAGCATCTGGATTTGTCTCAATCCATCTTTCAGAGCTTGGGCTTCAATATCAACAAACAGAAATCAGAGTTCATTCCCACTCAATCAACCTGTTCCACAGGCTTTGTCATAGTCTCAATTCAATAGTTCCACTAACTTCCTCACAAGAAGTTGTCACTGATAAGGAAGGGGTAGAGGTGCACAACAGCAAAGACGTTTGTCTCTCCTTTCTGCATTCTACCTAGACCATCAGCTTACACTCTTCTTCAGCTAGAGGCCAGATCCCCTGGCAATAGTGACATACAATTTCATGTAAGATTGGTGTCAAATTTGTGGGGGTACACATTCTCACCCTTTTCAATGATAACCAGGGTCTCCGCTTAGGTCTGGAGCCAGACCCCATCCTTGATTCTGGGGACTGATTTGGAGATCTCAAGCGGGATCTCGAGTTCTTCTGGAGCTTTGTATGAACACGATTTCCAACATGATTTTCCCAGTCAGTCCATGGTGACAAATGGCGAGTGCCTCTCGCACAAGCTTGTCCTGGATGGTGCTCTCCATCTCATGGCATGGAAGATTACAAGGCTACTGGGGGATCCCAGGCCTTTCTGAGAAAGCTTCATAGCTCAGAGAGCGTCAGCAGATTTCACTACTTTACAGTATGGCTCTGCTTGGCTCCTATGGGTCAGTGGTGCCCGGGATGGAATCTGGATCCCGAATGGGCAGATTTAGTGCATGTTTTGAATTGTTTGTCAGAGGTTTCTCAAAAGGGGCTGGCCTACCATGCAATCAACATGCTTAGATCAGCAATCTCTTCTGGCCATGAACAGTGGCATGAGGTCCCAGTGGGGAGCATACCCTGATCTGTAAGTTATTAAGATGTATACACCTCTCCAAACCACCCTGTGTCGATACTCTTGCTTATAGGACATAAATTTGGCGACTCTGTCATGGTTGGATAATATTTATCTGTCTTGGAAGCAGTTTACAGGTATGTTAGCAATGTTTTTATGTTTGCTCTCTTGCAAGTGGGTGTCAGATGTGAAGGCTATGAATTTGTCTTCCAGGGTTTGTACGCCTGTGGGCATTACTTTTACAGTATCTCAAAACACCAAGACCACAATTAGGATAGTTCAATACCCCTCCTTTCCGGATCATCCCAAGCTCTGTGTGGCAAGATGTACTCAGACTTATGAGGCCCTCACGGAGGAGGTCAGACTGGCAGGTGCCCAGCCGTTGTTGATTTCACAGAACAAAAACAGTTAAACCACTTACTCCTCACTTGATTGCCAGATGAATTCGTTGGGTGATGTCTGAGGCAGGCATTGATATCATTATCTTTGGGTCACATTCAACCACAGGAGAGCTGGCTTTAAAGGCCTTTAAGGTGGGAGGCTGGTTGATGGATAGCTGCAGGGCACAAGACTGGTCTTCGGACTCTACTTTTAAATACTTTTACTTTAAACCCATTATGGATACTGCAAATCATGGCGTTGAGTGAGCTTTCAACAAGCATAACCTGAAGCCTCCACAACAAAATGAAAAATATCCTACCTATTGTGAAGAAAAGTTTCAATTCTATTAAGGACACAGAGGCGAAGATTATCCCACCCAAAGGGAAATTGATTATTTCTTCCCACCATCAAGCTGGTACGCTTGTGAATATGTTGGGATAGGCATGTAATTGGCTCTGGATTTTCAGGTGGTAATCTGAATATAGATGGTCATGTATTCTGTTATGTTATGTTGATTTCATTGCAATGGTTAGAAAGATAAAGTGCTTTTCTCGAAGAGGGTTTCATTGTGTGCCTGGGCTGCCTAATTGGTGGACTGCTGAACCTCCTGGAACTCTTAGGATTTGCAGTCCCTCACATTGGTTTATTTGTTTGAAGTTTATGTGCTGCTGAGCAATAAAATGGAGAAAGCTGAAGCATAACCTTTGCCTCCGTGTCCTTAACAGAATTGGCACTTTCCTGCTTAATAGCTAGGAAATTGTTCGTTCAGGAGTACTCCAAGTGCTAGACAGTACTGACCTCCTGGTGTCTCCTCAAATGGAAGTAAAAAGGAGAACAGTACATCTCATCTTTTTTGCCCCAAAAAATGTTCAATTAAATAGAAAGAAGGAGTAGCCAGCTACCAAGTTCTTCTTGTAGGCCAAGGCATGAAAATGATCGCACAGTGTTCCAAAGTTTTCTGAAATCAGAGCACATGGTTCCACACAGAGCTCGACCAGAGGAAGTCACCGATCTAAGGATGTGTGGACTGCATGCCGACTCCAGGAATCTAAATCCGCTGCTGTGGTGGTCATAGGCTGAGAACTGCAGTCTGCCAGAGCTGCATTCATTGTTAGTTATTTAGGTACAATTCTAACTGCAGGACTGAGAGAAGAGGGAAATGACCACTGAGTATGTTCACTTTGCTGAAAAGCTTCTTGTTCAGTCACAGAAACAGAAGACCACAAATGTGCCATCTTTTGCATGGGTCCCAAACTAGTCTATTAGGGAATTTGGGAGAATGAGCCTTGTTGTCAAGGCTTAAAAGCCCCCAGACACTTAATATCCTTCTCTCTATGCTTTTGATAGAGAGGAGATGTAAGAGGTGTTGACTGAGTCCCATCCTCTTCTCTCCCTTTGAGCTATGCAGGTTCTGCAGCATTTCTCTGTGTGTGATTTTAAGCACTTCAACATGGAGGAAGCAGCTGTGGGGCCGATGGTGTGGAAACGCTGAGATCAGCAGCAGCACAGAGTTCCCAGAATGAGCCAAAGTGGATGAAGTACCTGCATGAAACAAGGACAGCTTTTCCTCATATTACACATCAAATTGAAGAACCCCCATCCAACTAGTGGCAAGCACTTTGGGCAGTCGTGGTGCTTCATCCCACAGTTGTCCACGCATCATGCTCTGAGAGTAGTGCAACCAACCAAACACTGTGAGCGCTCCCGACTTTAACACCACGGTATTCGAAGATTCAAGTAGTACATCTGCAGGGATAATACACACATAAGGGGAGGGGGACATGGAAAATAAAACTAGAATACATAGAGCACGATGCTGAGAACCCACCTCTCTCTCTTTGCAGTAAATTGAGGGTTACAGATATAGTTACTCAAATAAAGGGTCTGATTTAGAGTTTGTCGGATGGGGTTATTCAGTCACAAATGTGACGGATATCCCGTCTGCCGTATTACGATTCCATTATATGCTATGGAAATCAATACGGCGGACGGGCTATCCATCATGTTTGTGACGTAGTAACCCGTCCGCCACTCTCTAAATAAGGCACAAAGTGTCCATGGAACCATCAACTTATACTTGATCTCAAGATGGTCAAGCAAATCCACTAAATGGAGCTGTCCCTCTGGGATCCCCCCAAAAGAATACACCAACTGTCACCATCTGGTATGGCGGTATGTGCAATGTAAACTAGACATAAGTGAAAATATGTGAAATCTGTGTGCCCTTATATGAAAATAAGCATGAGGGGTATGGCAAAACTACTAAGGTGTATAGGAGGTGGTATGAGCTGTGTGTGTTGCACTACAGTGAGATGGTAACTACTATGTGAGTTGCACTAAAGTGAACAGACTGGAGGATAGAAACTTCATCCAGAAAGCATAAACACTCCCAACATCTGTCCTCACAACTTCCTTCGTCTTCCCTCTCTCACCACAACCCCAGTCACTTACCTGCCATTCACTGGCCAGGTGCGAGTGATGTCACTCACGTAACAGGAAGCCTCGCAGCCCCCATCCAGAAGCACCATCTCACCGTCCTGCAATGGGAGACAGGGAAGAGGGTGTTGTGACTCTCACCTTAAAACAGGAGTAGGGTGAATTGGCACAGCTGTGTGTCATTCTCAGTACTGGAAATGTAAGGGGCTGACTGAGGTATATATGTGGGCTGATGTATTGAAATGGCTGTCAGCAGTGGAAGTGGCCAGGAGAAATAAATATTTCCTAAGAGCTGCATGAAGTCCCAGTACTAGAGTTCCATGTCAATGTTTATTGGCACTGGCTGAGTCCTGTGAGGGTTCCTTGTCCTTGAAGAGCAGGGATAATGTAGGTGAGGATGGAGCTGAATTAGCTGAGCAGTGTGTGGGTGCCCATGCTTGAATGATAGTCTGCAGCATGATTCTGGAAAGCTGTGCTGCCCTAACCTTGAATGTTTTCTGATGTTTTACCCCAGTGAGCTCATTAATCATGCAAGCCCACAAGAGGTGCTCTGTGTGTTTTACATTTTGTCCAACCTCAACAGCAGGGCACTGATGTCAGGCAAAAACCAAAAGTGTAGCCCTCAATCTGAGTAAGAGTAGCGGCCACCATCTCAACACAGTCCATGTAGTGACTGACTATGGCTGCAGTGAGATTCGAGCCAGAACAACTGGACTTTTTACATGGATCCCTGTGATGAAACTCTCTATCTGCTCTCCCCCCTGTACAATGATTCTTCAGTCACCATAACTGGAATATCTGGGCTCATCATATATGGGCATATAGGAACGATACATACTGTCTGTTTTGGGATGTCTGGCTTACTAAAAGACTTGAGAGGGCTAGGACCCACTGAACTTCATCTGTACATAATGTCTTAAATGTTGGTTTTCTTTGTACTGGGATGGTCATGTCCATTTGGGTAATCCCAGACTGTACATATACTCTTCCTATCCCACTACCATCCATTTAACTGGTGGATGGGGGAGGTGACCAGGCCATTTCACTTTGTCACTAGAGTAGGATACCCCTGCCTTAATGAAACACAGACTCTGCCTTTCAGACAGAGGCCAATATGCATCACACCTAAGCCAAACTGAAGTGGTCTTAACTTACAGACAGAAAGCCAATTAAATTGGCCAGCAACAGAAAGTTCCTACAAAACTAGAGAAGCCTTCAAACATTTAAATGTTACAGAACATGGTTGGCTCAAATATGCCACCTTGGTGACTCAATAGTATATTTACATCCTCCTCCCCCTCAAGCAGTATTTTCCTCTACTTCATCACAAAGACAAGGAGACCTCGAGAAGGCATGTAGATCAGTGCAGGAAGAAGTCTACAGGACATCTACCAGACTGCTACCCACTGTCCAGACTGAGCGTATGTCACCTGGCTGAAGAAACAGAAGACCTGCTTGCCTGTTAACCACTTCGCTGCCAGGCCTTTTCCCCCTCCTGTGCCAGGCCTTTTTTTGCCTATTTGGGGCAGTTCGCGCTTAGGCCCGCATAACTTTTTGTCCACATAAGCTAACCAAGCCAAATTTGCGTCCTTTTTTTCCAACATCCTAGGGATTCTGGAGGTACCCAGACTTTGTGGGTTCCCTTGAAAGAGGCCAAGAAATTGGCCAAAATACAGGGAAAATTTTGTTTTTTTCAAAAAAATTGGAAAAAGTGGCTGCAGAAGAAGGCTTGTGGTTTTTCCCCTAAAAATGGCATCAACAAAGGGTTTGCGGTGCTAAACTCAGCAGCTTCCCAGCTTTCAGGAACAGGCAGACTTGAATCCGAAAACCCAATTTTTCAACACAATTTTGGCATTTTACTGGGGCATACCCCATTTGTGCAATTTTTTGTGCTTTCAGCCTCCTTCCAGTCAGTGACAGGAATGGTCATGAAACCAATGCTGGATCCCAGAAACCTAAACATTTCTGAAAAGTAGACAAAATTCTGAATTCAGCAAGGGGTCATTTGTGTAGATCCTACAAGGGTTTCCTACAGAAAATAACAGCTGAAAAAGAAAAATATTGAAATTGAGGTGAAAAAAACATCAATTTTTCTCTACTTTTTACTCTGCAACTTTTCCCTGCAATGTCAGATTATCGAAAGCAATATACCGTTACGTCTGCTGGACTCCTCTGGTTGCGGGGATATATAGGGTTTGTAGGTTCATCAAGAACCCGAGGAACCCAGAGCCAATAAATGAGCTGCACCCTGCAGTGCGTTTTCATTCTATACCGGGTATACAGTAATTCATTTGCTGAAATATAAGGAGTAAAAAATAGCTATCAAGAAAACCTTTGCATTTCCAAAAAGGGCACAAGATAAGGTGTTGAGGAGCAGTGGTTATTTGCACATCTCTGAATTCCGGGGTGACCATAGTAGCACGTGAATTACATGGAATTTCTCAAATAGATGTCTTTTTTACACACACCCCTATATTTGGAAGGAATAAATGTAGAGAAAGACAAGGGGCAATAACACTTGTTTTGCTATTCTATGTTCCCCCAAGTCTCCCGATAAAAATGATACCTCACTTGTTTGGGTCGGCCTAGCGCCCGCGACAGGATATGCCCCAAAACACAACGTGGACACATCACAGAAAACAGAGCTGTTTTTAGCAAAGTGACTACCTGTAGATTTTGGCCTCTAGCTCAGCCGCCACCTAGGGAAACCTACCAAACCTGTGCATTTCTGAAAACTAGAGACCTAGGGGAATCCAAGGAGGGGTGACTTGTGTGGCTCGGACCAGGTTCTGTTACCCAGAATCCTTTGCAAACCTCAAAATTTGGCTAAAAAAACACATGTTCCTCACATTTCTGTGGCAGAAAGTTCTGGAATCTGAGAGGAGCGACAAATTTCCTTCCACCCAGCATTCCCCCACGTCTCCCGATAAAAATGATACCTCACTTGTGTGGGTAGGCCTAGCGCCCGCGACAGGATATGCCCCAAAACACAACCTGGACACATCACAGAAAACAGAGCTGTTTTTAGCAAAGTGACTACCTGTAGATTTTGGCCTCTAGCTCAGCCGCCACCTAGGGAAACCTACCAAACCTGTGCATTTCTGAAAACTAGAGACCTAGGGGAATCCAAGGAGGGGTGACTTGTGTGGCTCGGACCAGGTTCGGTTACCCAGAATCCTTTGCAAACCTCAAAATTTGGCTAAAAAAACACATGTTCCTCACATTTCTGTGGCAGAAAGTTCTGGAATCTGAGAGGAGCTACAAATTTCCTTCCACCCAGCGTTCCCCCAAGTCTCCCGATAAAAATGATACCTCACTTGCGTGGGTAGGCCTAGCGCCGGCGACAGGAAACACCCCAAAGCGCAACGTGGACACATCCTAAATTTTGGAAAAAAACAGAGGTGTTTTTTGCGAAGTGCCTACCTGTAGATTTTGGCCTCTAGCTCAGCCGGCACCTAGGGAAACCTACCAAACCTGTGCATTTCTGAAAACTAGAGACCTAGGGGAATCCAAGGAGGGGTGACTTGCGGGGCTCGGACCAGGTTCTGTTACCCAGAATCCTTTGCAAACCTCAAAATGTGGCTAAAAAAACACATGTCCCTCACATTTCTGTGGCAGAAAGTTCTGGAATCTGAGAGAAGCTACAAATTTCCTTCCACCCAGCGTTCCCCCAAGTCTCCCGATAAAAATGATACCTCACTTGCGTGGGTAGGCCTAGCGCCGGCGACAGGAACCACCCCAAAGCGCAACGTGGACACATCCTAAATTTTGGAAAAAAACAGAGGTGTTTTTTGCGAAGTGCCTACCTGTAGATTTTGGCCTCTAGCTCAGCCGGCACCTAGGGAAAGCTACCAAACCTGTGCATTTCTGAAAACTAGAGACCTAGGGGAATCCAAGGAGGGGTGACTTGCGGGGCTCGGACCAGGTTCTGTTACCCAGAATCCTTTGCAAACCTCAAAATTTGGCTAAAAATACACATGTTACTCACATTTCTGTGGCAGAAAGTTCTGGAATCTGAGAGGAGCCACGAATTTCCTTCCACCTAGCGTTCCCCCACGTCTCCCGATAAAAATGATACCTCACTTGTGTGGGTAGGCCTAGCGCCCGCGACAGGATATGCCCCAAAACACAACGTGGACATATCACAGAAAACAGAGCTGTTTTTAGCAAAGTGACTACCTGTAGATTTTGGCCTCTAGCTCAGCCGCCACCTAGGGAAACCTACCAAACCTATGCATTTCTGAAAACTAGAGACCTAGGGGGATCCAAGGAGGGGTGACTTGCGGGGATCGGACCAGGTTCTGTTACCCAGAATCCTTTGCAAACCTCAAAATTTGGCTAAAAAAACACATGTTCCTCAAATTTCTGTGGCAGAAAGTTCTGGAATCTGAGAGGAGCCACAAATTTCCTTCCACCCAGCGTTCCCCCACGTCTCCCGATAAAAATGATACCTCACTTGTGTGGGTAGGACTAGCGCCCGCGACAGGATATGCCCCAAAACACAACGTGGACATATCACAGAAAACAGAGCTGTTTTTAGCAAAGTGACTACCTGTAGATTTTGGCCTCTAGCTCAGCCGCCACCTAGGGAAACCTACCAAACCTATGCATTTCTGAAAACTAGAGACCTAGGGGAATCCAAGGAGGGGTGACTTGTGTGGCTCGGACCAGGTTCTGTTACCCAGAATCCTTTGCAAACCTCAAAATTTGGCTAAAAAAACACATGTCCCTCACATTTCTGTGGCAGAAAGTTCTGGAATCTGAGAGGAGCTACAAATTTCCTTCCACCCAGCGTTCCCCCAAGTCTCCCGATAAAAATGATACCTCACTTGCGTGGGTAGGCCTAGCGCCGGCGACAGGAAACACCCCAAAGCGCAACGTGGACACATCCTAAATTTTGGAAAAAAACAGAGGTGTTTTTTGCGAAGTGCCTACCTGTAGATTTTGGCCTCTAGCTCAGCCGGCACCTAGGGAAACCTACCAAACCTGTGCATTTCTGAAAACTAGAGACCTAGGGGAATCCAAGGAGGGGTGACTTGCGGGGCTCGGACCAGGTTCTGTTACCCAGAATCCTTTGCAAACCTCAAAATTTGGCTAAAAATACACATGTTACTCACATTTCTGTGGCAGAAAGTTCTGGAATCTGAGAGGAGCCACAAATTTCCTTCTACCCAGCGTTCCCCCAAGTCTCCCGATAAAAATGATACATCACTTGTGTGGGTAGGACTAGCGCCCACGAAAGGAAAGGGCCCAAAACACAACGTGGACACATCACATTTTTTTATAAAAAGCAGTGCCTACCTGTGGATTTTGGCCTGTAGCTCAGCCGACACCTGAGGAAACCTAGCAAACCAGTGCATTTTTGAAAACTAGAAACCCAGGGGAATCCAAGATGGGGTGACTTGCGGGGCTCAGACCAGGTTATGTTACCCAGAATCCTTTGCAAACATCAAAATTTGGCCCAAAAAACACTTTTTCCTCTCATTTCGGTGACAGAAAGTTCTGGAATCTGAGAGGAGCCACAAATTTCCTTCCACCCAGCGTTCCCCTAAGTCTCTCGATAAAAATGGTACATCACTTCTGTGGGTAGGCCTAGCGCCCACAAAAGGAAATGGCCCAAAACACAACGTGGACACAACATATTTTTTCACAGAAAACAGAGGTGTTTTTTGCAAGGTGCCTACCTGTGGTGTTTGGCCTGTAGCTCAGCCGGCCCCAGGGGGGGGGGCAGAAATGGCCTAAAATAAATTTGCCCCCCCAACCCCCACCCTCCCCCGCCGGGAGCGACCCTTGCCTACGGGGTCGCTCCCCCTGCGTGACATTGGCACCAAAAAACAAATCCCCGGTGCCTAGTGGTTTCTGCCCCCTTGGGGGCAGGTTGACCTAAACTCAGCCAATCTGCCCCCAAGGGGGGCAGAAATGGCCTAAATATAATTTGTCCCCCAGGGGAGCGACTTTTGCCTGATGGGTCGCTCCCCATCTCTAAAAAAAAAAAAAAAAAAAAAGAAAAAAATGAAAAATTCCCCTGGCGCCTAGAGGTTTCTGCCCCCCCCCCCCCCCCGGGGGCAGATCGGCCTAATAATAGGCCGATCTGCCCCCCGGGGGGGCAGAAATGGCCTAAAATAAATTTGCCCCCCCAACACCCACCCCCCCCCCCGGGAGCGACCCTTGCCTACGGGGTCGCTCCCCCTGCGTCACATTGGCGCCAAAAAACAAATCCCCGGTGCCTAGTGGTTTCTGCCCCCTTGGGGGCAGATTGACCTAAAATTGGCCAATCTGCCCCCAGGGGGGCAGAAATGGTCTAAATACAATTTGCCCCCCCAGGGGAGCGACCCTTGCCTGATGGGTCACTCCCCATCTCTAAAAAAAGAAACAACAAAAAAAAAAAACACACAAAAAAAAAATTGCCCTGGCGCCTAGAGTGTTCTGCCCCCCCCCCCCCCGGGGGCAGTTCGGCCTAATAATAGGCCGATCTGTCCCCCGGGGGGGCAGAAATGGCCTAAAATAAATTTGCCCCCCCAACCCCCACCCCCCCCCCGGGAGCGACCCTTGCCTACGGGGTCGCTCCCCCTGCGTGACATTGGTGCCAAAAAACAAATCCCCGGTGCCTAGTGGTTTCTGCCCCCTTGGGGGCAGATTGACCTAAAATTGGCCAATCTGCCCCCAGGGGTGCAGAAATGGTCTAAATACAATTTGCCCCCCCAGGGGAGCGACCCTTGCCTGATGGGTCGCTCCCCATCTCTAAAAAAAGAAACAACAAAAAAAAAACACACAAAAAAAAAATTGCCCTGGCGCCTAGAGTGTTCTGCCCCCCCCCCCGGGGGCAGTTCGGCCTAATAATAGGCCGATCTGTCCCCCGGGGGGGCAGAAATGGCCTAAAATAAATTTGCCCCCCCAACCCCCACCCCCCGCCCCCCGGGAGCGACCCTTGCCTACGGGGTCGCTCCCCCTGCGTGACATTGGCGCCAAAAAACAAATCCCCGGTGCCTAGTGGTTTCTGCCCCCTTGGGGGCAGATTGACCTAAAATCGGCCAATCTGCCCCCAGGGGGGCAGAAATGGTCTAAATACAATTTGCCCCCCAGGGGAGCGACCCTTGCCTGATGGGTCGCTCCCCATCTCTAAAAAAAAGAAAGAACAAAAAAAAAAAAACACACAAAAAAAAATTGCCCTGGCGCCTAGAGGTTTCTTCCCCCCCTGGGGGCAGATCGGCCTAATAATAGGCCGATCTGCCCCCAGGGGGGGCAGAAATGGCCTAAAATAAATTGCCCTCCCCCCCAGGGAGCGACCCTTGCCTAAGGGGTCGCTCCCTTTGCGTGAAATTCACGCAAAGAAAAAACTCCCTGGTGTCTAGTGGTTTCTACCCCCCTTGGGGGCAGATTGGCCTCATCAAAATAGGCCAATCTGCCCCCAAGGGAGGCAGAAATGGCCAAAATATAATTTTCCCCCAAGGGGAGCGACCCTTGCCTAAGGGGTCGCTCCCCACCAAAAAAAAAAAAAGGTCCCTGGTGCCTAGAGGTTTCTGCCCCCCCTGGGGGCAGATCGGCCTAATAGTAGGCCGATCTGCCCCCAGGGGGGGCAGAAAAGGCCTTCCCGAAAATATGCCCCCCCTGGGAGCGACCCTTGCCCAAGGGGTCGCTCCCTTTTGTCAATAACAATAATAAAAATAAAAAAAACCCTGGTGTCTAGTGGTTTCTACCCCCCTTGGGGGCAGATTGGCCTCATCAAAATAGGCCAATCTGCCCCCAAGGGGGGCAGAAATGGCCAAAATATAATTTTCCCCCAAGGGGAGCGACCCTTGCCTAAGGGGTCGCTCCCCACCTCAATAAAAAAAAATGAACCAAAAAAAAAAAAAAAATGGTCCCTGGTGCCTAGAGGTTTCTGCCCCCCCTGGGGGCAGATCGGCCTAGTAAGGCCGATCTGCCCCCAGGGGGGGCAGAAAAGGCCTTTTCAAAAAAATGCCCCCCCTGGGAGCGACCCTTGCCCAAGGGGTCGCTCCCTTTTGTCAATTTCAATGAAGAAAAAAAAAAATCCCTGGTGTCTAGTGGGGTTTCAAAAGCCGGATTGCAAGCAATCCGGCTTTTGAAACCCTCGGAGGGACTTCAAAGGGAAGGAAATACTTTTCCTTCCCTTTGAAGCCCCTCCGGGCCTCCCAAGTGATTGAAAAAGAAATGCAAAAGCATTTCTTTTTCAATCGCGCTGGAAGCAGAGCTTCCAGCGCGACTAGGGAGGCCCCTGTGACAAATCAGCGCGCGCTCGCGCGCTGACGTCACAGGGGGGGGGTGGGGGGGGTCGGGGGTGGAAGGGGAAGGGATTCCCCGGTCAGCCCTGACCTGGGGGGGTGGGGCGGCGTCCCTCGGGAGGAGCGCTAGCGCTTCTCCCGAGGGAAGCATTCAGGACGTAATGGTTACGTCCATGGCGCCACACGGGCGCTGCCATGGACGTAACCATTACGTCCGTGGCGGGGAAGGGGTTAAGGGACTAGACTGCGTCCGCCAGGTCTTTTAGCACAAACCCTAGCACCTATTAACTACAAACATAGAAGGCAATGTGCTTCTAGGGATTCTGGCCTAAGGATGCCTTCACAACTATTGGGATGGATTTGCGTAATTATTACTTCTGTTTTATTTTGGATTGAATGATGAAAAAAATCCTTTTAATTCATTCTCAGACACCGTTGAGCACTGTGGGAGTTATTATTGGCTATTTGGAGGAAGTTTTGCTCTTGCAAGCCATAAAGTTACTGAGAATTGTCTGCAGGGGTGAAATTGACCAGTGCTGCAGAACCCCTGAGTGAACTGGTTTTAGTTCAGAAATGAAAGAGGCAAGCTGAACCGCTCAAGTAATGTCTGTAAAGAAAGGTTGACACTACGTAATTCGACTTAAATTCCACATTCTGAAAAATACTGGGCACTTAGCTGCCAGTCAACAGTGTTGAACACAGTGGATAGAGCCAACAAGATCAGTAGGCTGACGCTGCAGTGATCTTTCGTTTGTCAATAACAGAAATCTCCACCACCTCCACTCTCATTCCAAACATAAAGCATGTGTGGAAATCATCAAGTTATCAATTAGCCTCCACATAATGATGAATCCGCAGAGTTAAACCTTTACCTAATAATTTTGCAGGGTTTAGAAGTAAGGAAATAGGACTGAAAGGGCTGGATGTTTGGTATCCAGTGATGTTTAATCAGAGAGCATACTTTTTCTCCCTTAAATTCCACAGGAACTGTCTCTATACTAAAAGATGAGTTGACTAAGTTGAAAAGAAGCAGAGCTACTTCTCATTATTACAGAAAAGGGAGCCTATGAAAACAGACCATCAGAAAGGGACACCACTACCTTACTTATACCCAAAAGATCTTTCAAATCTGACAAACAACATTGCTGACATTTTTCAAACATTAGAGTAAATAAAGTTACACTTGTTATACAGTGAGATTCAGTGGACTCACTAGTAACTTTCAATCTGATATCCTCATGGATCTTTCTAATTGTGCCAAGGAAGACTTGGGAAGGGCTACCAACCACTGGTTGCTAGGAATCCATCTCATTAGAACAGGCAGTCAGTGTTAATTGTTTTCAAAGTCTTAAAAATCTCTTTTGGCCTGAGCTCTCAGGAGAACATGCTTTCTCAGAGCTTTGGTGCAGCTCCAGCCTTGGGTAGATTTGGCTATCATGGGCAAACAAGTGACCGTCTGGTTACTGACTAGGTAGCAGAAAGCGGTGATGCAGGTTTGGAAACTGAAAGAAATGTGTCTGCCCTGTGACCCAGCTAATAAAGAGAGTTGTGGTCTACTCGCAGAGCTGCAGAGGTGATGGGCTACAGCAGATGACTTGCTTGTCTTAGAATATGTAAGACCAAGAGAAACGTGATCGCAAGACAACCAGAGGGAAACGGGGGGCAAATTTGAGCACCTGGATATTGCCCCAGCAGCTGACCACTGAAGTGGCTTAGAATAGCTCTAGCCCTTCCCCTGACTGAACAGTATTTAACTTTGGATTAATAAGGGTGAGGGAGAGACATAGGGCCTCATTATGACCCTGGCGGGCGGCGGAGGCCGCCCGCCAGGATGCCGCCCTCCAAAATACCGCGCCGCGGTCAAAAGACCGCGGCGGGTATTACAAGTTTTCCCCTGGGCTGGCGGGCGGTTGCTGAAAAACCGCCCGCCAGCCCAGGGGAAAACGACCTTCCCACGAGAATGCCGGCTCGTAATCGAGCCGGCGGAGTGGGAAGGTGCGACGGGTGCAGTGGCACCCGTCGCGTATTTCAGTGTCTGCAAGGCAGACACTGAAATACTTTGCGGGGCCCTCTTACGGGGGCCCCTGCCGTGCCCATGCCATTGGCATGGGCACGGCAGGGGCCCCCAGGGGCCCCGCGACCCCCCCCTACCGCCATCCTGTTCATGGCGACTTTCCCGCCATGAACAGGATGGCGGTAGGGGGGGTCAGAATCCTCATGGCTGCGGAGCGCGCTCCGCAGCCATGGAGGATTCACACGAGCAGCGGAAAGTCAGCGGGAGACCGCTGACTTTCCGCTTCTGACCGCGGCTGAACCGCCGCGGTCAGAATGCTCGTTGGAGCACCGCAAGCCTGTTGGCGGTGCTCCCGTGGTCGGTGGCCCTGGCGGCCACCGGCCGCCAGGGTCAGAATGACCCCCATAGTCTGGCAAGATCGCTGCTTAGATGCTCCGAGCCCGAGCTCTGTCGCCCCACTGAGCTATCCTACGACATCATCCCTGCAGGAGCAACAAAATGAACTCCATTTAAGTTGCATGGACTACTGAAACTGTCCCAAATATCCCGATACCCCTAGATAGGGGTTTGAGTTCATACTGCTGTTTTAACCCCAATGGTTTGTGCGGCTGCCCGGCTGAAGAGGTTGCACGAAAAGAAGGCGTGGCTGGGACCGCTGCCCGAGACAAAGGATGGTGGATGTGGTGCAGGGTGATGACTGCCGACTCCCCCCCCGAGTCAGAGGGAGTGGTGCGGCACACTGGAGGAGAGCAGGCAGCTGGACTGCCCGCGAATGAAGAATGGGGTCGCTGGAGGTCCAGGGACATGCTGCTGGTACCCCTATTGGAGAGAGAGCCCTGGCCCCCTCTACCCAGAGTGGCAACGCTGTGGTAGTGAGTCCTGCCCCTCCACCACAAGGTAAACATCAGGGATGCTTGACCCCCACCCCGTGACTACTGCTGAGAAGAGCGAGGCTCTGAAATGTGGAGAGTAGGGCTCCTGTGGCGTACTACAGGCCTGGGATGGGCGTCACCACCAAACCATTATCCCAAACCAGCAATCGATGAGTTTTTTGCGAGACTAGTAGAAGCCCAATACATAACTACTACCGATCTAACTAAGGGGTACTGGCAAGTTCCTTTAAGACCTGAGGACAAAGAGAAGATAGCCTTCTTTACACCTTATGGATTGTATCATTTCACAGTACTTCTGTTTGGATTACACAGAGCCCCAGAGTTCATTATGAGAGGGATGCTGTAGGAAGTTGGCTCTGTATGCACTATTTCAAAGTAAGGAATAGTATGCACCGAGTCCAAGGGTTCCCCTCAGAGGTAAGATAGTGGCAAAAAGAGATAATACTAATGCTCTATTTTGTGGTAGTGTGGTCGAGCAGTAGGCTTATCAAAGGAGTAGTGTTAAGCATTTGTTGTACACACACAGGCAATAAATGAGGAACACACACTCAGACAATTCCAGGCCAATAGGTTTTTGTATAGAAAAATATCTTTTCTTAGTTTATTTTAAGAACCACAGGTTCAAATTTTACATGTAATACTTCAAATGAAAGGTATTGCAGGTAGGTACTTTAGGAACTTTGAATAATCAAAATAGCATGTACACTTTTC
Source organism: Pleurodeles waltl (assembly GCF_031143425.1). Lineage (NCBI taxonomy): Eukaryota > Metazoa > Chordata > Amphibia > Caudata > Salamandridae > Pleurodeles > Pleurodeles waltl. The sequence continues at coordinate 283,990,583 of NC_090443.1, forward strand.
AAATAAATCACATATAGCTATTTTAAAAGTAGACAGTGCAATTTTCAACAGTTCCTGGGGGGGAGTAAGAGTTAGTTAGTTTTTGCAGGTAAGTAAACCACCTACGGGGTTCAAGTTTGGGTCCAAGGTAGCCCACTGTTGGGGGTTCAGAGCAACCCCAAAGTTACCACACCAGCAGCTCAGGACCGGTCAGGTGCAGAGGTCAAAGAGGTGCCCAAAACGCATAGGCTTCAATGGAGAAGGGGGTGCCCCGGTTCCAGTCTGCCAGCAGGTAAGTACCCGCGTCTTCGGAGGGCAGACCAGGGGGTTTTTGTAGGGCACCGAGGGGACACAAGTTAGCACAGAAAGTACACCCTCAGCAGCACGGGGGCGGCTGGGTGCAGTGTGCAAACACACGTCAGGTTTTCAATGGAAATCAATGGGAGACCAAGGGGTCTCTTCAGTGATGCAGGCAGGCAAGGGGGTGGCTCCTCGGGGTAGCCACCATCTGGGCAAGGGAGAGGGCCTCCTGGGGGTCACTCCTGCACTGGAGTTCCGATCTTTCAGGTCCTGGGGGCTGCAGGTGCAGAGTCTTTACCAGGCGTCGGGATCTGGGAGTCAGGCAGTCGCGGTCAGGGGGAGCCTCGGGATTCCCTCTGCAGGTGTCTCTGTGGGGGCTCAGGGGGGGCAACTCTGGCTACTCACGGTCTCGCAGTCGCCGGGGAGTCCTCCCTGAAGTGTTGTTTCTCCACAAGTCGAGCCGGGGGCGTCGGGTGCAGTGTAGCAAGTCTCACGCTTCCGGCGGGAGATGTAGTTGTTTTAAAGTTGCTCCTTTGGAAACAAAGTTGCAGTCTTGGGTGAACAGGGCCGCTGTCCTCGGGAGTTTCTTGGTCCTTCTACAGCAGGGCAGTCCTCTGAGGATTCAGAGGTCGCTGGTCCCTGGGGAGAGTGTAGCTGGAGCAGTGTCTTTAGAAGTGGGGAGACAGGCCGGTAGAGCTGGGGCCAAAGCAGTTGGTGTCTCCGTCTTCTCTGCAGCGTTTTTCAGCTTAGCAGTCCTCTTCTTCTTAGGTTGCAGGAATCTGAGTTCCTAGGTTCAGGGGAGCCCCTAAATACAGAATTTAGGGGTGTGTTTAGGTCAGGGAGGGCAGTAGCCAATGGCTACTAGCCCTGTAGGTGGCTACACCCTCTTTGTGCCTCCTCCCAAGGGGAGGGGGTCACATTCCTATCCCTATTGGGGGGATTCTCCATCTGCAAGATGGAGGATTCCTAAAAGTCAGAGTCACTTCAGCTCAGGTTGCCTTAGGGGCTGTCCTGACTGGCCAGTGACGACTCAATGAGAAAAACAAGATCTCCTCCGGCCTTGCCGCCAAAAGTGGGGCCGTGGCGGGGGGGGGCGGGCAACTCCACTAGCTGGAATGCCCTGGGGCGCTGTAACAAAGGGGGTGAGCCTTTGAGGCTCACCGCCAGGTGTTACAGTCCTGCAAGGGGGAGGTGATAAGCATCTCCACCCAGTACAGGCTTTGTTACTAGCCACAGTGACAAAGGCACTCTCCCCATGTGGCCAGCAACATGTCTCGAGTGTGGCAGGCTGCTAAAACCAGTCAGCCTACACGGGTAGTTGGTTAAGGTTTCAGGGGGCACCTCTAAGGTGCCCTCTGGGGTGTATGTTACAATAAAATGTACACTGGCATCAGTGTGCATTTATTGTGCTGAGAAGTTTGATACCAAACTTCCCAGTTTTCAGTGTAGCCATTATGGTGCTGTGGAGTTCGTGTTTGACAGACTCCCAGACCATATACTCTTATGGCTACCCTGCACTTACAATGTCTAAGGTTTTGTTTAGACACTGTAGGGGCACAGTGCTCATGCACTGGTGCCCTCACCTATGGTATAGTGCACCCTGCCTTAGGGCTGTAAGGCCTTCTAGAGGGGTGACTTATCTATACTGCATTGGCAGTGTGAGGTTGGCATGGCACCCTGAGGGGAGTGCCATGTCGACTTACTCGTTTTGTTCTCACCAGCACACACAAGCTGGCAAGCAGTGTGTCTGTGCTGAGTGAGGGGTCCCCAGGGTGGCATAAGACATGCTGCAGCCCTTAGAGACATTCCCTGGCATCAGGGCCCTTGGTACCAGGGGTACCAGTTACAAGGGACTTACCTGGATGCCAGGGTGTGCCAATTGTGTAAACAAAAGTACAGGTTAGGGAAAGAACACTGGTGCTGGGGCCTGGTTAGCAGGCCTCAGCACACTTTCAAATCAAAACATAGCATCAGCAAAGGCAAAATGTCAGGGGGTAACCATGCCAAGGAGGCATTTCCTTACAGATGCTCTCCATCTACTAAAGACGAAGGGACCCACTAGCTCCATGCGAGCCTCTCAACAAGGCAATGGAGGGGCCTAAGGACATGGAAAACATACTGGGGGGACATCAGGCTGCACGTGGGCTGGCAGCGGAACCTGGGGGCTGGAGGTGGATGATCGGGCATGAAAGGTGAGCTGAGAGAGAGAGAGCAACGGGGTCATCCTGGTGTTTGGATTTGAGCAGCCTGGGTCTGGCAAGGGACCATGACAGCAATGACACTTCATCATAACATGGCTGGGGGAAGGGGTGGGAGTGAGGACTGGATATGATCGCCCTCTCACTGTTGTGACTCTGTCGTCCCATTTCTAGGGGGCGGTGTAAGGGGACTCTCGGGTAGCCTGGGAATCACCTTGAACACTTATCTAGAGTCCCTTGCTGACTCCTGTTTGTTTCTCTTTTCGCCATGGTATACTTGTGTAGTACTACATTTGCTTCCTGGGACTGCAAATCCCATAATGCACAGCCTGATAGTCAGGAAAGCCTGGATTCTGTTTCCCATTGTTTTCCATGGGAGAAGCCCAGTTGCTCCTTTTCACTGGATCCTCTCCTCCAGGACATGCAAGTGTCTGAAATTATACACACCTGCGACCTCTCCTGTGCAGCCCAGCTTGGAACTGCTTATAAGCAGCCATTTCCTCAAGATCCCCGTTGTGCATTGGAGTTCGATTCCTTTGTGTTACAGACTCCTTATCGGATCGTTTTCCAGTCTTGCTCCTGTTCCTGATCTGTTCCAGCCTGAACCTGTTTCCTGTTTCTCTACCCTGTTCCTGATTGTTCCAGCCAGAGTCTGCTCCCTACCTCTTAGCCTTGTACCTGTTTGTTTTTTCCAGAGCCTGCTCCCTGTTTCTTTGTCCTGCTCCTGCCTTGTTTCAGCCTGAACCTGCTCTCTGTTTCTCAGTCCTGTTTACTGCTTTTCCTACTCCCTGTATTCCAGCCCTGTCCTTGTCTGTTCCAGCCAGAGCCTGCTCTAAGTTTGCCAGTCCTGTCTCTGTTTGTCCCAGCCAGATGTTTGGGCCCTGTTTTCCAGTCCTAGTCCTGCCTTTGCTTCAGCCTGAGCCTGTTCCCAGATCCTGCCTCTGTCTCTTAGTTTGTCTCTTCTATTTCTGTTTCTTCTTGGTTATTTGTGTCTGGTAAATGTTCTATCAGTCTTCACCAGTGTATAAGTGTCATCCTTTGTAATGGGGTTGGCTCCTGATTTCCAGGAGGCAATTCCAGCCCCCCCATCCTTGTCTAGTGTTACACGTTGTCTTTCGTGCCTAACAGTGACACTTCTGCTGCCTCCTTTCTATGGGGCTGGCAGGGTGACTATCTGAAAGAGCAAACTGCACAGAGGCATTGACATTCCCTGTCACTGTGGGAGGTTCTGCGCCTTACTCTGTGTACAACCCCAGCGTGTTTGTCCATTAGAAATCCATTTCCTATTTGTTCACACAATGGTTGCTCTGCTTTTACTTTCCTGTTTCCTGTGCCTGTCTATAGCTGTCCTTTCTGTGTCTGCCTTTAGCTGCTCTTCTGCCCCAGCACACTACCTCTTTAGGATATTCAGTGACCTCAAGGGGTGTCCCAACCAAAGTCCTGATCAGAACCGCCCGAAACTGTGACACTCACCTGTGTGTGACAAGCACTAGAAGTGGCTGAGGTATGAGGTGGCAAACCGGGCCTACAGTGGACCTAAGCACCAGAGGAATGTAGCTGCTCCAGCAGAGGTCTGATACAGGGAGCAAGATCTATAGGGTCCTGACTGTGACCCCACGGGGTTCAAAATAAGTGTGCACCACAACCGACATACGGTGTGAATAACGCTGACAACTGAACGCACACCGGAGACTGATGGCGTGGGACACCCTGAGCTAATTATGGGGAAGAATAAAGCTCCAAAAGGCCAGCAGAACAACACGATCACTCAGTATGCACTGCTGCAGGGTCTGCTGCAAGGCAGTACACACCAGACGGGCACGCAAGTGCCAGAATCAGAGTAGGAATCATCAAGCGTGGCACTGATGGAGGGGTCCCGCATGGTATTGGAAGGCAAGATAGACAGTGGCCATTCAGGTGGGACTCCTGCGCACAAGCTTCCACAAAAAGTCAGCAAGAGCGACAGTGAATGAGCAAACGATTGGTAACCTGGGCCAGTATGTCACCAACCTAAAGGAACAAATTGTGAAATTGACAGCTTCAGCAGAGACGCTAGAAGACAGGGCAGAGGATCCAGAACACCGGTCCCGTCATAACATCCTGCGACTAGTGGGATTCCCAGAAAGAGTGGAGAGAAACTCAGCAGGATCCTTCCTAGAGAACAGGGTCCACACCACCCTCAAGCCAGAGAGGCTATCCCACATGTTCGCAGTGGAGCAAGCACAGTGCACTGGCGATGCACCCTCAACCAGGGGCTCCACCGATAGCCCTGATTGCACGGATCTTTAACTACAGTGACAGGGATTGCATCCTTAAGGAGGCCCGGGAATTAGGAACACTGAAATTCAAGAATCACAATACTGCTGTCTTCCCAGGCTATACCCCAAAAGTCCAGTCCCAGAGAAAGTTGTCTGTAGAAGTCAAGCAGAAACTTAGGGCAATGGGGCTGTAACACATGTTGCTGTTACCGCGAGGATCCAGGTGATCACATAGGGTAAGACCCAGTTCTTTGATCAACCAGAGAATGTTTGGGCCTGGCTTTAAGAACGGGACAAAGTGCCGCATGGAGAGAAAGGCTCTATGAGAACTGGCCTGGGTAGACAAATGGGGTGGGAGTCGGACGGACGGATGACACCTCATGGAGCGTATCACAGGGACAATCGACGGCAGGAGGAGATATCCAATTCAGGATTGAAGTACAGTAGGACATCATGCTCGGAGATGTGCAGATGGAAAATACTGGCCTAACAACACCCAGAGCAGTGGGGAGGAGGACACGATTCCTACCCCAACAGGAACTGCAGACTCACAGACTGGTTCATGTGGCCAACTGACATGTGGTGGGACTGCCTGGCCATGGTCATGGTATGCAAGTACTTTTAGGGGAAGAGGGTACATGAGCCGGAGGCACTGTGGGTTGTTCAGGAACACGAGTATCAGGGTACTCAACATGAACCGTGAGTGTTATGTGCGTTTGGCAAGCACTACTATTGCATCTTCGCTCCTGCGGGGTAACCATTAAGGGCATTGTTAGGGCAGCCGGGGCAACACCTGGTGTGGAACTCTACCCTGTTCAGGGTGGGGAAAAAAATGCCATTACTCGCTTCTGCACTTCATGGGGAACAGTTTAGTTTACTATGCAAGAGTCCGGGACTGCCCCTAGAGACCAAGTGCCAACTAGTAAGATCACAGTGGGGTGGTGGCAGGGGATGGTGGGCAATCATGATTGGTTTGTTTACTGTTATAAGATTGTCTGGGGCTGGAAGGGGAGACGTGGTTATGAAGGTGTTTTAGTTATGGTACATGTTATGCTATACATTGTTCGAGTGATGTCTGCAGGGATGCTGTAGGAAGTTGGCTCTGTATGTGCTATTTCAAAGTAAGGAATAGCATGCACAGAGTCCAAGGGTTCCCCTTAGAGGTAAAATAGTGGTACAAATAGATAATACTAATGCTCTATTTTGTGGTAGTGTGGTCGAGCAGTAGGCTTATCCAAGGAGTAGTGTTAAGCATTTGTTGTACATACGCATAGACAATAAATGAGGTACACACACTCGGAGACAAATCCAGCCAATAGGTTTTTGTATAGAAAAATATATTTTCTTAGTTTATTTTTAAGAACCACAGGTTCAAATTCTACATGTAATATCTCATTCGAAAGGTATTGCAGGTAAGTACTTTAGGAACTTCAAATCATCAAAATTGCATGTATACTTTTCAAGTTATTCACAAATAGCTGTTTTAAAAGTGGACACTTAGTGCAATTTTCACAGTTCCTAGGGGAGGTAAGTATTTGTTAGGTTAACCAGGTAAGTAAGACACTTACAGGGCTTAGTTCTTGGTCCAAGGTAGCCCACCGTTGGGGGTTCAGAGCAACCCCAAAGTCACCACACCAGCAGCTCAGGGCCGGTCAGGTGCAGAGTTCAAAGTGGTGCCCAAAACGCATAGGCTAGAATGGAGAGAAGGGGGTGCCCCGGTTCCGGTCTGCTTGCAGGTAAGTACCCGCGTCTTCGGAGGGCAGACCAGGGGGGTTTTGTAGGGCACCGGGGGGGACACGAGCCCACACAGAAATTTCACTCTCAGCGGCGCGGGGGCGGCCGGGTGCAGTGTAGAAACAAGCGTCGGGTTCGCAATGTTAGTCTATGAGAGATCTCGGGATCTCTTCAGCGCTGCAGGCAGGCAAGGGGGGGATTCCTCGGGGAAACCTCCACTTGGACAAGGGAGAGGGACTCCTGGGGGTCACTTCTCCAGTGAAAGTCCGGTCCTTCAGGTCCTGGGGGCTGCGGGTGCAGGGTCTCTCCCAGGCGTCGGGACTTTAGGTTCAAAGAGTCGCGGTCAGGGGAAGCCTCGGGATTCCCTCTGCAGGCAGCGCTGTGGGGGCTCAGGGGGGACAGGTTTTGGTACTCACAGTATCAGAGTAGTCCTGGGGTCCCGCCTGAGGTGTCGGATCTCCACCAGCCGAGTCGGGGTCGCCGGGTGCAGTGTTGCAAGTCTCACGCTTCTTGCGGGGAGCTTGCAGGGTTCTTTAAAGCTGCTGGAAACAAAGTTGCAGCTTTTCTTGGAGCAGGTCCGCTGTCCTCGGGAGTTTCTTGTCTTTTCGAAGCAGGGGCAGTCCTCAGAGGATGTCGAGGTCGCTGGTCCCTTTGGAAGGCGTCGCTGGAGCAGGATCTTTGGAAGGCAGGAGACAGGCCGGTGAGTTTCTGGAGCCAAGGCAGTTGTCGTCTTCTGGTCTTCCGCTGCAGGGGTTTTCAGCTGGGCAGTCCTTCTTCTTGTAGTTGCAGGAATCTAATTTTCTAGGGTTCAGGGTAGCCCTTAAACACTAAATTTAAGGGCATGTTTAGGTCTGGGGGGTTAGTAGCCAATGGCTACTAGCCCTGAGGGTGGGTACACCCTCTTTGTGCCTCCTCCCAAGGGGAGGGGGTAACAATCCTAACCCTATTGGGGGAATCCTCCATCTGCAAGATGGAGGATTTCTAAAAGTTAGAGTCACCTCAGCTCAGGACACCTTAGGGGCTGTCCTGACTGGTCAGTGACTCCTCCTTGTTTTTCTCATTATCTTCTCCGGCCTTGCCGCCAAAAGTGGGGCCTGGCCGGAGGGGGCGGGCAACTCCACTAGCTGGAGTGTCCTGCTGGGTTGGCACAAAGGAGGTGAGCCTTTGAGGCTCACCGCCAGGTGTGACAATTCCTGCCTGGGGGAGGTGTTAGCATCTCCACCCAGTGCAGGCTTTGTTACTGGCCTCAGAGTGACAAAGGCACTCTCCCCATGGGGCCAGCAACATGTCTCGGTTTGTGGCAGGCTGCTAAAACTAGTCAGCCTACACAGATAGTCGGTTAAGTTTCAGGGGGCACCTCTAAGGTGCCCTCTGGGGTGTATTTTACAATAAAATGTACACTGGCATCAGTGTGCATTTATTGTGCTGAGAAGTTTGATACCAAACTTCCCAGTTTTCAGTGTAGCCATTATGGTGCGGTGGAGTTCGTGTTTGACAGACTCCCAGACCATATACTCTTATGGCTACCCTGCACTTACAATGTCTAAGGTTTTGTTTAGACACTGTAGGGGTACCATGCTCATGCACTGGTACCCTCACCTATGGTATAGTGCACCCTGCCTTAGGGCTGTAAGGCCTGCTAGAGGGGTGTCTTACCTATACTGCATAGGCAGTGAGAGGCTGGCATGGCACCCTGAGGGGAGTGCCATGTCGACTTACTCGTTTTGTCCTCACTAGCACACACAAGCTGGCAAGCAGTGTGTCTGTGCTGAGTGAGAGGTCTCCAGGGTGGCATAAGACATGCTGCAGCCCTTAGAGACCTTCCTTGGCATCAGGGCCCTTGGTACTAGAAGTACCAGTTACAAGGGACTTATCTGAATGCCAGGGTGTGCCAATTGTGGATACAATGGTACATTTTAGGTGAAGGAACACTGGTGCTGGGGCCTGGTTAGCAGGGTCCCAGCACACTTCTCAGTCAAGTCAGCATCAGTATCAGGCAAAAAGTGGGGGGTAACTGCAACAGGGAGCCATTTCTTTACAGATGCCTTGAGGATGGAGAGGACCGCTGGGCCTCTGGGGAAGTGCGATATCAAAAGACAGTGGGAAAGGGGGCACTAACCACCAATATGGTTCAGAAATATAAGATAATCATATGGAATGCTAGAGGCCTGGCTAGCTATGTGAAAAGATATAGGGTGCACTCCTATTTGAGAAGCACTGTTGCGAGTATTGCTTGTCCAAGAAAAACACTTCACAGAGAACGAAGTGGACAAATTAAAGAAAAGATGGAGGGGGTAATTGACTGCGTCCACCTTTTTCTCCTATGTGCACAGGCTGGTGGGTTGAGTGGCTCCCTGGGTCACCTTTAAACCACTCTCCACAGAGGCGGATATGCAGGGTCGGTATGTCCTGGCACAGGAAGTAATGGACGAGGTGGACATAACTATTCTAAACACATGCCCCCAATGTAGATGATAGGGAATTCTTCTCCAAAATGTAGTCCCTACTAACGGATAATACGGTTGAGAGGCTGTTATTGGTGGGGGATTTTAATTGTGTCTTGGATGCAAATACAGACAGACAACCCCCCAGAGCCACAACTAAACGTAGAATAGTAGAGACACTGACTGAAGACATGCATAATCTGGGAAGCTAAGCTGTGTGGTGGGAAAGATGACCGCAGGGTAGTACTCCTATTGTTCAGCAACTCGTGACACCTACAGCCGGCTGAAATGGGCTCTGGGTACAGCGAACAGGGGAGCAGATATTCAGAGGGTTGCCTATCTGTCTAGATTCGTATACGATCACTCCCTATTGTTGCTGGAGTGGAGCGGATCACAGATTTGGGATGGAAGGCGGTATTGGCAAATGAAGACAGATTCCCTACTGGATGCAACGTTCAGGCAGGACTTACTATTTGCTAGGGGCTAGCAAATAATAGGGGTACTATGTGGAAAGCGTTGAAAGCGGTCATTCAAGGGGAATGTCTGGTAAGGTGTGTGGTTTATGCCAGCAGTTTCAGAGTGAGCTTGGGAACCTGGAGAATGAGCTATCGAAAGCCCAAAGAGGGGATGCTGGGGAATGAGACCAAAGTGGCGCAGCAGTTGCTATTGAGAGCCATTTGGGAAACATGTGGGATAGGCTGGACAAGTTCATGCAATGGAAATATAGACAATGGTTGCATCAGGAGGGGGACAAGCCTAGTAGGTTGCTGGCCTGGCTGTTTAAGCAGGATGCAGACAGAATCCCTATAGTAACACTTCATCGACAGGACAGGACTGTAGCCAACACCCAGCAACTTATTAATGGCACGCTGGGGGACCACTTGCGGGACCCCTATGGGGGGGGAAACAGGGGGAGTTTAAGGGGGGTTAGCAGCAGATGCCACAATAGCGGCTGGATATCTAGGGGGTGTGGCTCTTCCTATGGTGCCGCCCTTACTACCAGACGAACTGGACGCGGACATCTCCCTGGTAGAGGTTAGGGAAGCGATTGGTAAAATTAATTGAGAGAAGTCCCCAGGGCTGATGGCTTTCCCGTAGATTTCTAAAAGGCTTATGTGGTGCAGCTGGCGTGTCCACTACTGGAGGTATTTTGTGAGGCACGGGAGAGTGATACGCTGCCCCCCACCCTCAGGGATAAAGTAACGGACTGTGCCCAAACCCAGGGCTAATGCAACGGACACTTCTTCCTACAGGCTCCTCACCATGCCCAACTTGGACACAAAGGTACAATATAAGGTCCTAGCGGAAAGGTTAACGGGTGTAGTGGGAACACTGCTGCATGAGGACCAGTGTGGGTTTATGCAGGGGTAAAGCACAGCCCTCTATCTACAAAGGCTTGCACATGTGCTACATGCTGTGCATGAAAGCAAAAGAATTGGCGCTGGCGTCCGTCACCAAGGCATTTGACACAATCAAGTGGCATTATCTGCAGCTTGTGCTCCGGAAGATATGGTTTAGGCCGGCTTCTGTAAGTGGGTGCAGATATTATATATGCCCCCACAAACTGGCTAACAAGGCACAAGAAATTTGAACGGAATTCCCGAACACACCCGACTGATGAACATCCTGCAGTTATTGCTAACTGTCTGGTTGATGAAACACATGGTGGCACACCTCTGTATAAAACACTCATGTCAGACAGGGAATGGACCAAGCCGGTGGCACGGCGGGCATGAAGGGAGGAGTTAACAGCACCCCTCACTGATCGGGAATAGAATGCGACCTGTGAGTTGAAGACAATCTTGTGCAATGCTAGATCTAAACTGGCTCATTTTAATCATGTACATTGCATGTATTTAATGGCGTTCAAACTTTGCAGCATGTATGCAAGTGGAGGGGGGAGGGGGCAGACTGTCCCAGGAGCAAGGGAGAAGGAACCTCCTTCTTACATACAGCATGAGAATGCTCAAGAGTTAATGACTATTGGCTACAGGTGGTAGCGAAACTGAGGGAGCTGACAGTGTTAAGTCAGAGAGGAATCACCACAGGTGTGCTTGCTTGGTATTATTAAAAAACCCAAAGCAGGCAAACAGTTGGCGGTTCCTACAGTTGGCCTTGGTACAGACCAAAAGGAGGGTGGCCATTGGATGGTTGAGTACCAGAGCCCCTTCCATCACATTGTGGTACAGGGACGTGGAAGAGTGGGCCATCTCTGAAGAAGTACTTATTAAACTTAATTGTAGGGACGACAGATTACAGGAGGATTAAGAAACCTCGGCTGGGCTGCACTGCTGGAGAACATGAACACAAGTCGGGGAAGTAATGATGAACAGGGTACACAATCACAGAGCTTGGAGTCCTCTAACACTCAAAGGCACGATTTCGGACATATTGGGACGGCAACGGCTGCTTCTCGGTGACAATGAGAGAAGGAATTTGGAAAGGGGGGGCGACTAGGGAGTGCCCCAGAAACTGGGTATGGCAGGGTAAGAGAGGGTACATAATGATTATTAGCTACTCCTGAATTTAAGGTACCAACCGGAACGCCTAGACTGGAGAGCGAATGAAGGAAGCAGTAAGACTGATTTCCTCATATTGTACAATGGATGAAAATGCAACTGTTCAAATGTTTTGTTATTATTACTGTTCATTTTTTTCTGCTTGTTAGAAATGGGGTCTTTAGTTGGCAATCGGTTTGCACCCTGTCCAAGTAGGGACCCTCACTCTAGTCAGGATAAGGGAGATACCCGCTCAGATAACCCCTGCTCACCCCCTTGGTAGCCTGGCACGAGCAGTCAGGCTTATCTCAGAAGTAATGTGTAAAGCATTTGCATATAACACGCAGTAATAAGTGAAAACACTACAAAAGGACACCACACCAGTTTTAGAAAAATAGCCAATATTTATCTATATAAAACAAGACCAAATAAGAAACAAATCCAACATCCAGGAGGAAAAATATTAATTCTGCAAGATTTACTCAAAACTACAGTTCCTTGAAGTCGATAGCTCCACCTGGGGCTATCACGGCGTCGTGATCAACAAAACCAACAGTTCAGGCCGGCCGCAGTGTTGCAGGCCAGCTACGGTGTTGGGAAGACCAGCCAAGAGTACCTTGGATTTGCAGGGTGTTGTGATCCTTGTGGTGAGCTCCAGAGAGCGGCGTCACTGAAGTCGCGGTGTAGGTTCCGGAGTCAGTGCAGGAGTCGTCAGGCCCTCGAGGTCACACACGTTGCAGATCGAACTCCAGGCTGATGAAGTCAGGGGCGCCGGCGTGGATGGCATCGTGGCTGCGGTGCGAAGCGGGACGATGTGACGTGCAGTGTCCACAGGTCACTGTGCAGGCAGCGGCTCTGTGACGGCATCCAGTGGCGTCGGTGAGACCAGGGCTGTGGTGTGAAGCGGGGCAGTGCGACGTGCGGTGTCCACAGGTCACGGTGCAGGCAGCAGCGGCGTCGTTGCTGAAGCACTGTCGTCTGTTGGCCCAAGCCAGCGGTGCGGGACAGGACGGTGCTTTGTGACCCTCACGAGTGGTGTCCAAAGGCCACGGTGCAGGCAGGATGCCTGGTGATGACACAGGAGTCGATGGTGCTGGCGTCGGTTGACCGGGGCTGTGGTGCGGGATAGGACGGTGCTTCGTTTACCTCACGAGCGGTGTCCACAGGCCACGGTGCAAGTAGCGGCACCTGTGTCAGCAGGAGCGTCGTCATCAGGGATGCCCAGGCTGCGGTGTGAGCAGGCGATGCCGGAGTGCGGGGCCCACAGGTCGCAGTGCGAGCAGCAGCTCGGTGAAGACGTCCGATGACGGCGTTGGGGAGACCAGGGTTGCGGTGCGTAGCGGGGCAATGCAACTCCGTGTGGCGTGGGCAGGTCACAGTGCAGGCCGGCGGCGTCGCAGTTGTTTCTCCTCTTGAACAGCACAAAACACACAGTTCCCAGTGCTGCAGGTCGAGGAAACTGAAGTATTGGTGTCCCTGAGACTTCCAACAGGAAGCAAGCTCTACTCCAAGCCCTTGGAGAATTTTCTCAAGCAGGACACACAGCAAAGTTCACCCTTTGCACTCTTTTCAGGCAGAAGCAGCAACTGCAGGCCAGTCCAGCAAAGCAACACAGCAAAGGGACAGTACTCCTCCTTCAGCTCTTCTCCTGGGCAGAGGTTCCTTGAGATTCCAGAAAGATTCTAGAAGTCTGGGGTTCTGGGTTTTCTTCTTATACCCAGTTCTGTCTTTGAAGTTGGCAAACTTCAAAGCAAAGTCTCAAGTGTTTGCAAGATCCTTCCTTGCCCAGGCCAGGCCCCAGACACTCACTAGGGGGTCGGAGAGACGGCATTGTGTGAGGGCAGGCACAGTCCTTTCAGGTGTGAGCGACCACTCCTCCCCTCCCCTCCAGCACAGATGGCTAATCAAGATATGCAGGCTACACCCCAGCCCCCTTTGTGTCACTGTCTAGAGGAGAGGTGTGAACAGCCCAACTGTCAAACTGACCCAGACGGGGAATCCACAAATAGGCAGAGTCACCGAATGGATTAAGCAATAAAATGCCTACTTTCTAAAAGTGGCATTTTCAAACTATAAATCTAAAAAACAACTTCATTAAAAGATGTATTTTTAAATTGTGAGTTCAGAGACCATAAACACCACATTTTTATCTGCTCTCAAAGAGAATCTGCGCTTTAAGGATATTTAAAGGCAGCCCCCAGGTTAACCTATGAGAGAGATAGGCCTTGCACAGTGAAAACCGAATTTGGCAGTATTTCACTGTTAGAACATATAAAACACACTAGTATATGTCCTACCTTAAACATACACTGCACCCTGCCCATGGGGCTACCTAGGGCCTACCTTAGGGGTGCCTTACATGTAGTAAAAGGGAAGGGTGTGGCCTGGCAAGTGGGTACACTTGCCAAGTCAAATTGGCAGTTTAGAACTGCACACACAGACACTGCAATGGCAGGTCCGAGTCATGTTTACAGGGCTACTAATGTGGGTGGCATGCTGCAGGCCCACTAGCAGCATTTGATTTACAGGCCCTGGGCACCTCTAGTGCACTTTACTAGTAAATCAAATATGACAATCATGGATAAACCAATCAACAGTTCAATTTCTATAGGGAGCACTTGCACTTCAGCACTGATTAGCAGTGGTAAAGTGCGCAGAGACAATAAACCAGCAAAAACAGACCTAAAAAAATAGGAGGAAGAAGGTAAAAAGTTTGGGGATAACCCTGCAAAAAAGGCCATTTCCAACACTGCTCATTGGTGGAGAAACACATAAACACACTTTATTAATGCAATATTTTGTACAGCCTCACAGTGGGCAAATGGCTGACCAATGACTAAAACGACAAAACAAAACCTTGGATTAATGATGAGACTAAAGAGTCCCTAAGAGCATGGGAGACTAACAAGTGTGCATCATAAAGACAAGAGTCAGTCTTTATATCCCTACCAGAAACTTGCAATCAGCCCACTGCTTCCTGGCAAAGATTCCTAAGATCCGGCACAGAAGAATAGGAGGAAGGACCTTCTCATACCTCTGACCTAGAACAAACTTTCACTGGAGTTGCGCCCAATAGCTACTGCTTTCCTGTTCAATAAAAAGCTGAAGACATGACTCTTTAAGCAGGTCTAGCCTAGGAGTGCTTTTCTGCAGTTCACACTGAAAACGCAGCGCCGGGACACTCCAGGAAGTGGCGTGGGCTTAATATGTCCTTTTTCATTACATTTGATAAGTGCTGGAGTGCTGAAGGACCACACTGCCCTACAGTTGTGCGCTTAAAATAAGGATTTGCTTAGCATCCTGATTTCAAGCTGGTATATACACTGTAAATGAAAACAGGAGGAGCAAGGCCAGCATCATCAAACCTGAAAAGATATAGACTATACCTTTCCTGAAGATGTACTTTGAGAAGGAAATGCGCTTAGAGAAGTTGTCCAGATATTTCTGAAGATTGCAAAAAGGTAGGGAAATTAAAGAAATTAAAGACTGCACAATCACTGTGTGGCACACAGTTCCCTGCCTTGCTTGGACAGTATTGAACTGTGCCATAAAATAAGACTACTGAGACCAGAATGTGTAGGTCTGCTGGCAAGCATGCCATGTAAAGGGCAAGTACTTGAGTGCTGGGGAAGTGTGTTGGAATAAAATGTTAAGTTCTTGGAAGATTAGATCCTGTGGGGCCTGTGATATCTAAGGCCCACAATCAGGTACTCCTGAGGTATTACTTCTGGTTGTAAAGTCCCACAGAAATTCTTTGAGTCCGTGGCCCTACATAGGCTCTCCACTTCACCTCCAGTTGGGACCTTCTTTTGTTTCTCTCTACAGCTGAACCAACATGCCCTTCCAGGATGTAAACTTGGGAAAGACAATTTCGCCCCGAGAACACGGTCATGCGAAATGGGGGGAGAAAGCAGAGAAAGACCTAACAGTCACCTGTGGATGTGGTCATTCAAAGGGAGTGGCATAGTCCTTGCAGCCATAGGGAACCTGCAGCAAACCACCTCTATTGTTGAACATGATGTACAAGGACAAGCACCAAGCCAAAATGCAGAAAGAGTTCAGAGTCAAAAGAGGAGTCCATGAGGTGCAGTAATGAAGAAGAAACGTGACAACAAGATTTCAAGATCTCCGTAATTTCTGCCCTATTACAGATGAAGTTTCAAACTGAGCATTAGAAGATACCCTACTAGCTGCCAACCAGTGGACAAGCTTATATAGCATTTGGAGGGAGAATCTCTCAAAATTGCCACCCTGAACAAAGAACTGAAAGGTATGGTCATTGCAGACTTTATCAATACTAGAGACAAAGAGAAGGTCCTGAATGAGGCTAATCAACACCATACAATATCAATTAGTTATGATCATACACTGTCCTTCCCTACTTATGGTTGGAGTTCACCTAGGAGGCAGCAGATGGTATGTGTTACAAAAGTACTGATAGCACTATGACTGGAGGTGTCACTGCAGCATCCAGCAAAACGTGGAGTGACCCATGCTATTATTCCCTCCCTCAACTGGAAGCACCCAAAGCTTTCCTGGAGTTGACACAATACCCATGCCCTAATTACAACTTCAGGGATAAATTGTTATTCCTGTAAAAATAAAGTCTGAACAGAGTTGTATGATAACCATCACACCCTCACATTTTCCATGAATGATTCTAGCAGATAAAGCCTTCACAAATGTATGAGGGAAAAGGTAACAAATGTAGAATTTGGTGCGTTGTATAGTAATTCTGCACGGTATGCCTCATTTTCAAGATGAACCCTCAGAATAGGAGGTATTTACTATATCTGGTAAGAACCTCACCCTAGAGTAATAGTGCTTACTGGGTGTAGTAAATACCACAATCTATTCTTCACAACGTGGAACCAGGAACTGGGTGTGGGTGGATTTCGTAAGTGACTGTTGTAGCTCATTTTGTTTAACTCAGGAAAGGTTATTGAGGGATGTAGCACTATACTACTATACAGCTGAAGGCTGTACCAAAGAGAGAGTCTGAATTAGTTCTGGTTAGCATTCTCTTCAGCACTACCCCTGTCCAATTTGCTATCAGACGGGAAAGTTGAGAGATGGCCAGTGATGGGACTTTCTGAAGCTGAGTAATATGTAATTTTTTGGGGTTTCTTTTCTTCGCCTTGTCCATGTCGGCAATCAGTTTTGAATTTTCACTTAAACTGAACAGAAACGATTGAAACATGAAAATCGCTTGTGACATTTCCTACTAAATTCATATTCTGGATACAATATAATTTGGTGCTGCTCTGACTAAAGTACTTTCCCTCCTTAGCTTGATGAAGGCAATGCCGTTCTTTCTGCTTATAATATGCCACTTAAACTTCAAAATTCTTAATTATGATTTTCAGCTTTTAGTTCAAAAGTGTACCATTTTCGTTTAATGCATTTATGAATTGTGGAGAAGAATTGTGCTGGTGACAAAAGATCCTAGATTGATGTTAAAATACCCCTGTACTTGGCCAGTTTCCCAGATAGCTCATTCAGGTCCTTTGTGTCACACAACATTGCAAGGGCATTACTGAGGCTATTGGCTAATCAATTTGGTGTTACAACCTTCCAGCTATGGGAGACATAATTTACAAACTATGATATTTTTACTATGAATTGGGACTTGCTATTTAACAGTATCAAAGATTATAAACAAGTAGTCGGTCAATAGGACCCCAATCGCAGAGTTGAATATCATGCACTTGTGAATGCTGAAAATCAAGTAAATGGCCCCCAAAATGTGTAGAATCACCACGCTCCAACTGGTAGTATGAATTGTAGTTCCACTCAGATTTTAAAATCCCATGCCATCATAAGTTTGTCAAACGAAGATTGACCATAACTGTCAGGTCATGTAACCAATCAATTTTGATTCAACAAAAACAGCAAACAGTGAGGCCACAATGAGCTGTCACACGTTTTTCTATTTACCATCAGTGATTTATGGAAGAGAACGGCCACTCTACCACATTTTTCGGACTACAACCATGTCACAGAATTCTATGATGCAATTGGACCATGTCCTCAATTGAAGACGTGCACTCAACAGAAAGTCAAGTTTCTGTGAGAAACAACAGCTAAAGGTGATGTTCCTCTCTGTGTGCAAGCTCCCTAACATTAATGAGGACAACGGTTTACTTTCCACCTGGTCACAGCGTTAAAATGCAGGTCCAAATTGCTCAGAGGGATTGGTTATTACAGATTGTCCTGCAGTAGGTTTACAGTTTACTTAAAATCATGAATAAAATCAGGGAAAATAAGGAAATCAAAAACTCACTTTAATAACAAAGGCAGTCCACTGATTGTTTCCAAGCATTGACGGGTGCAAATAGATGTGCATTAGGTGTACCTTTAGCGCTCTAGAGTATAATTTATGCCAGAGCTGCCATTAAGAAGTCTGCCAAAGGAGAAACGGCCCTAAGGAATTCCCAACTCCAGGTACCACAAAGTAAAACAAAGGAATAAAACTGCCAAATAAGGAAAACAAACAATATATTGAACAAAATGAAAGAGGCACAAAGCAAGACCAAATACCAGAGCAAAGGAAATAAATATTAATCTAATAAACAAAGCTAAAGAAATAACTTTAAGAGCGAGATGCAAGCACCTTTCTGTTCAATGTAGCACACAACAGTTAAAAGCTAACTAGATGTTCCAAAATTACATCCTTTGGGTATAAAACCAGTACCTCACACTCTATCTTACATCAAACTTATAAAAAAATGAGGTGTCCACACACTTCTCACTTCATAGATTTAACCAGAACCAAACAACATATAAAAATATTGGCCATAGGACACAATTCTAATGCATTCCCAGGGCCAGAGAACTAAAAAGATGGCTGCAAGAAGCCTTGGAAATTCCTAGGTCTCTATAGTTTTCACTGCCTACCTTGATTTTAAATATGCTATTTACTTAGTTGTTAATAAATGTCCCTTTTTGAAGAAGTACAGCACAAACAGGACATTCTGTAAGCTACTCTTTTGTGCTACTCTTTTGTGCTAAATCGGAGCCTGGAGTGCACCAACATTGAGCCACTGAAACACCAGTTGTATACACAGAATACTAGCCAATAACCTCTTACTGTTCTAGGAGCTTAGGAAAAGGCCTCACAGTCCACAATATTGAAACAGCTGGGGCACTACGCTGCATGATGGAGGTTCAGGGATGAGAAAAGGATTGGTGTGTATTTTTTGGGGAGGGGTTCCAGTACTGGATTATCAGAGGGTGCTGTGGATCTTAAATGCGGTGCTTTGGCAAAGGGATGTTAGGGTATCTCTTACCTTCACCTGTTGATTATTCTTCACATAGTGCAACGTGTTGGATCTGTTGCCCCCTGCCACAACAGGAGGGTAGGCAAGGATGTCAGCCCCACGAGCTCGGCATTCAAAGTCAAACTGAGATTAAGAAAGAGGGAGAATGAGAGAGGGAAGACATATTGGTGGGAACAGAAGCAAAGTTTAGAGCAAAGCGGTCACTGTATAACTGTTAATACAGAAGTGATCACCTCAAAGGCTTCCCATACATGCCAGTAGCCCCAAACCCTTACCTTGGCATACAGAAAGCTCTCCTCCACTGGAGCCTTGCTCGCACACATTGTTTCAATGAAAGCCTGTTAAGGAACAAGAAAGAGTGGTGTGAGAAAGCAGAAAGGGCCAACAATGGAAGCCCTCCCATACTAACTCCAGAGACATCACACTTGAATTACTTGCAAAGACATGCCCAAGCCAAATTATCCCCACGAAGATCCGCCCCCACAGTACACTAAGAAGAGGTACCATCATCTCTTACCATAGAGGGCATTCCATAAGAACCTTCTGAGAAAGTTTGACCCATATCACTATAAGTAGAATTGATACCCTAATTGATATCTGCTGTCACAACTTTTTATTTGAGGAAGAAGTTTTTCACCGCTTGTCAATCCTCGAAGATCGGTTCTGTGAGTTGAATTTTAAATTAGTCCAAAACCTGTGCTGTTTATGATGTGTGCAAAGTATCTCTATCTAGATCTATGAAAATATTCTATTCTTAGGAATAATAAAAAGGAAAAAATATATTTTTAAGTCTGTTGCACTATAAATAATGGAACTTACAATATTATTGAGATTTGACTGGGTCAAAGTACATCTGTTAACTGGTTTCTCCACAGAAAATGGACAGGGAAGGGCAGCAATCTACAACAAAGTTGATGATAAAGGACAATGGAAAATGCTACTGTAAAAAGGATCTGAACAGCTGTTTTTAAGTTAGCTGTAGTGAGTACCCATAGGACAGCCTCTGGGTGCAACCCTTCGCTCTGTAAATCTGATACTTGAGACGAAAGGTATCCTAGTACTCTTCCCCATCTTCTATCTCAAACAAGGATTACCTATAGTTACAGATTAAATGTTCATGATTTGCATTGTGAAACTTTTCTGGATACACATGCTGCGCACTAAGCCGCCATCTAGTGGCTGGGTCCATAATACTCATTAGTCCACTTCCTATTTTTTTTTTTGGGGCATTGTCTGCAGCCATTTTGTGCTATGTCCATCCCTCCATGACATCAAGGTTGCACCCCCGAAGCCTGTGGGTGGTTACTATCTTCAGACTCTGTTTTTCAGCCATTGGGTCTGGAAGTATTAACCAAAGGTCAACGGATGCCGAGAAGAAGAGGACAGAGGTTGACGGATCATTGAAGATACAGGGAAAAATAACCCACCGCAAAGGACATCTGTAGAGAGGGACATCGAAAAACACTGAAGATCACTGAAAAGTAAGTGCACCACATGGGTGGCCTCAAAAAATTACCAGTCAGGGGGCAGAATCCGTCAAGGGAAATGGGGAATACTCCTTTTTAGGTTCTGTCCCAATTGCCCCTATAAGCTGCCCAGAAAGACAACCACCAGGTCTGCAAACTCTGCTTGCCAGGGATCATAGTGCTGAGAGATGCAAGGCCTGTGCCAAATGTAGGAAAGTAGGATCTTTCCGACATGGTTGCCCCTACTTTGTGCCTGGTGTCAGTGTGTTTGACTGTAGTACACTGGGATCCTGCTAACCAGGGCCTCAGTGTTGGTGTTCTCTCCCCTAAATTTGGTTGGTAAGTATTTCTTGCACCCCACAATTGGCATACTGGTGTACCCGTAAGTCACCAGGGGTCCCCCATGGGCTACAGCATGTATTGTGCCACACACCTCAGATAGAACGTTTACCTTCTATCGTGGTCATTGCACTTTGCCCCTATTGGCCGCCCCTAAGGACGGCCCTTCAGCCCAAGGGCAGGGTACACGGTTCTGAGTGTGAGTGTACCCCTGCACAAGCAGAGGTACCCCTACAAACCCCAGACTCCATTTTCTGGGCTTTGTAAGTGCGGGGAAACCAATCTAAGATATCTCGTGGACTCTGGTGATTACAAGATGTCCAACTACATAATGGTTTCTCCGAACCTAGTCATGTCTGGTATCAAACATGTTGGAATCATGCAACATTATCCAGTATTAGTAGCATGATACCATGTACTTTGAGGATCCCCCATTTCTGCCTGCTCAGCACTGTAGGGTCTGTGTGCGAGCCAGTACTGCAGCCAACCCTAAACACTGTTCTGCCCTCCTGCTATTGAGCTTAACTCAAGCAGGGGAAGGCAGACCAAAATATTTCCTTTAGAGGATAGGTGTTACCCTGTCTCCTTTAGAAATAGGTGTCTGTGGGCTTGAGTGGGGGTGCTCCTGAGCGCCACCATACATCTTTGAAGGACACATTTGGTGCCTTTCTTCCAAAACAGATTCCTTCCAGTGTAGGAGCCCACAGGCTCCCGCTCTGGCGCAAAACACACAAAGGACAGGGGAGTGACAGGGGAGCGACAGCTGCTCCCCTCGGGGGTTACCAGAGTTCTGACAGGTGGGCACTTGATTCTGCCATCTTGGAAACAGGATGAGCAGAGGCCCCTGGGAACAGCTGACTGGTCAGTCCATTTGAGTAGCGTCCCTGACACCACCCTCCCCCCGATAGGTGGGTCACCGCAGTAGTCATCCAACCCCTTTCCTGGGTGATTTAAGGGCTACCCTGAAGGTGGGACCCCAGATTCGTATTTACAACTTCTTCTGCGACCTGGACACTGGATTCTGCTGCGGGACTTCACTGAGAACGAAAAAACAGGACTGCGACTGGTGGGAGGGTTCCTACAGTGACTTTGTCGTCAAGCACTGCAAGAACTCTGCAACATTCGTGGCCGTGCAACCTCCAGAGTTATAAGGACTTTGCCTACACTAAGGACATCCAGAAGGAATCTCCCATGGAGTGAACCAGTCACTCCCCTGCAACCGCAGGCATCTCGACATCTATGACCAGTTTGTGGATTCTGCTGTCCCACGGACTCCTCAAGGCTCTGCAACACCGGTGGTAGTTCTGCAGCTCTATAGTCTTCTGACCTGCCTTCTTTGCAACTGGTAAGACAGTGGTCCCTTGCTGGAGCTGCTGGAACGGAACCTCTGTGCACCAAGACTGTTGCCACCAAGGCTTGTTGGCTCTTCAGCTCAAAGACCTCCTGGCTCCAAGAAGCCCCAGCCTCAAGCCTCATACAGCTCCAAGGCCGGAGTCCTCCCTGCAACCTCTGCGACATGAGTGTCCATCTACTTTGTGGGGCTGTGGACTCTTTGCGACTCCCTGTGTTGGCTGCCAGAGGGTCCTCCAGGGGTATCCTTCGATTCCTGCTGGCTCTCCTCGCTGCTGAGGGCCAGTTCTGCCTAACCTGTAAAGGCGGAGTCCCTCGAACCTTGCTGGTCCCAACTACCGCAACTCTGTGCAACATTCCTTTTGCTTTTACCAAGGCTTATTGGTGATCCTACTGACCACTGACCCTTCTGCATTCGACAACCGGCATGGGACAGTATGTGGACGACTCCTGGAATCCTTTCGCATCACCTGGACTCCACAGCTTCATCTTCACGACAACCGTCAAACTGAGAAGCATCCATGAGAAGGGTGGGCACACCCTGGACATTTCCGGGTGGTTTGGACTCTATCCCTTCAATTCACAGGTGCTCCTTGCCCGGAATCCACACCTGGATTCCAACGACCTGATCACTGTAGCAGGTGGACAGGTGAGGTCCCCATTGACTTCAACAGGAGGTTCCGACACAATTCACCCCTATGCACCTGGGCTCCATGGTATAGGTACTCCACTTCTCTGGGTATCCACGGGTGGGGGCACTCTTGAACCTTCCTTGTCCCAAAAGGTTTCCGGGGGGGGGGGTCCTCTGGGAAGGGTGCATTTCCAACCTATTCCTAACTGTGACTTACCAAATGTTACCCTTTGGGTCACCCGACACTAGGTAACACCTCTACACATGGGCTCCTGGGGAATATCTGCTACTTACCTCTGGTGTTGTAGTACTTCCCTCGTCCTTAAGATTCTTGAGTGTTAGTCTTCGTTATTTGTGTCTTTATTAACCCATTTTTTAATATATGGTTTGGACCCTCCAAAGGGGTTCATTTTATTATTTGCTTGTACCTACCTGTTTTAAAGTATATTTTTTGGTGTCTATATCACTAGTTAGGAGATATACCACAGTTGGTTTAGTGCCAGTGTTATTAAACAATACTTTTTCCTACACTTGGTGTGGTTCTTTCTTGTGTGAAAATCATTGACTGACTGTGGTTATTGCAATTGCTTTACATCCTCTCTGATTAATCTTAGCTGCTCTCCAAAGCTACCTCTTTGAGAGCTTTGGTTTTTAGAAACCTCTAACACTATCACTAAGGGATGCCTGGACTCCGTGCAGGGGGTATCATCTACACTATATACTGCGGCAGCCTCCTACACCAAGTTACTCCCAATGATGCTGAGTAGTACAGCCAAGCAGAGAGGGGCACAATACACCAACCTGCAGACACAGAAGAAGAAGAAGAACCGGACCTTAAGAGAGCTTGGTCTGTTGCGCGAAGAGAAGGGCAATGTGGGCACAGAAGAAGGAAAGTCGAAACACTAAGAGCCTCACATGTCCTATCATAAAGATACTAGTGGTGGAGATCCAATGGAAAAGCACTCAACATTGAAAGATGAGCCGGAGAGGGTGAAGGAACCGACAGAATAGAAGGCCCAGTCCCAAAGAAGACTACAGACCACGATCAGCGTCACCAAGAAGGTGCTTGATGTCGCAAGAAAGAGACAACTAGAAGCCAAAATGAAGGCAATTCTGCAAAAGAAGAACGGTTTTAAGGCATCCCATTGTGAATTTCAAATCCTAATTTTGGGGGAACCAAGCTGAAAGGAGGCCGAGGAGGTCAAACTCGAACCACTGACCAAACTAGAGCCACAAGAGGAAGTAGAAGAAATGTTCTTCGAAGACCAAGCGCTCAATGAGGACGAGAGATTATTTCTAGACATCGAAAGGGTCGATGACCAGTGGGAAGTCCTTGACACCAATTCACAAAAGGAGGGAGTCAACTCCTACCACTCGAGGGCATCCCCTCCAGATGACTTTGCCATGTATAATTTGGTGGCGAAAAGGTAGGCGGAGCTCAAGGAAGAGAAGGCACAGACATGCTTTCTTCTTGAAACTCTTGTACCCTCACAAAGCAAGAGGCAATACCTTTCAATGTTCTCCAGCATTCTGGATCAGGGAAATAAGGCTTCCAGAAAGGCAGCAGCCTGCAAGGCTGTAGCACTAAAGGTTGAAAAGAAGTATAAACACTCCTCCAAGGACCCACTTAATATGCAGGGAAAACCAGTGACAGATGCTATAATCGTGGCCACTGCAAGAAAGAGAGAAAACAGCCACAGACCCATCACCGGAGAAAGAGCAAGAGAGTAGAAATGGTGGGGTGTAAAATAAAGAGAGGTGCAGCAACACAGTGGAGGATCGCTATCTCCAAAATCCTCCCAAACAGATATGCCCACTAACACTAGGAAAAAAAAGGACATCTGTTTATCTCGGGATGGATGACACACATCAGCAACTTAAGAAGGACAATGTCACAGCCAATGCCACAGGGGCGTTTCAGTTTTGAGATCACCAACGGATAGGGACAACCCTCAAGAGGAGACCAACTGGAAAGGGAAGTTTCAAGAGCCCACCCTGACAGGTGCCCTACCACCATGCAGCGAAACAGCAACCAGCAGCACAACAGGGCCAGTCCCAAAAAGCTCAATGCCAGCCCTTTCAGGGTAGAGCAAGAGGGAAAGGCCAGCCCTCCAGAGGAGCCAGCTCCTCAACCAAGTGACACCACTTACGAAGCACCTGATCACATAACACCAGTGGAAAGCACAGTATAGGCTTTCCTTATGAATGGAGGAGGATCATGTCAGACAAATGGATCCTCAAAATTGTCCAACAAGGATACTGCATACACCTTATCAAGGCGGAACCAGGGGTCGGACCAAAGAAAGGATCTTATTTAGATGAGGATAGGCATTGCCTGCAACATGAGGTGCAGGAACTCTTGGAAAAGAGAGCAACAGAGAGAGTGTCAACAGCAGAAATCAATCAAAGAAACTACTCAACATACTGCCTCGTACCAAAACTGGACAAGTTTCTTAAACCAATTCTAGACCTTTGTTTCTTAAATAAGTTCATAAAGAAGCAGAAATTCAAAATGACCGTTCTGCAGGAGGTCAACTCGCAGCTGCGGGACTATATGGCAACCATAGACCTAAACGCTTACTTCCACATTCCAAAGAACAGCAAACAAAAAATACCTATGCCTCATAGTCAACAAAAACCACTACTAATTCATAGCGCTCCCCTTCGGAATCAAGTCAGCATCTAGAGTATTCACAATATACCTAGCTACAGTGGCAGCCTACCTAAGAAGAATAGGAATACATGTCTATACCGGGGGGAGCAAGAGAAAGAAGAGAGATAGAGAGAAGAGAGGATTTTCCTGGGAGCAAGAATCAAAACTGTGTAAGCAAGAGCTTTCCCTGCCCTAAAGAGGAGTGCAGTAGTGTGAAGTACACATGGTGTGGTAGCGTACTGGCATTACAGACAAAACATTTTCAGTTAAAATAACCATTACATTTGTGCAGACATACAGTTTTATTGCGCACAAACAATGCGTTGAAATGTAATCACCTAGAGTAGTGATCAATTTGATTGTATTCAAATATCTGTTTCCACCTGTACGAAGCTGGCTCTTTATATAGTACATCAAAATGAAATATGCTGTACAAAGAGTCTAGCGGACAGGGGCTTACACTACCAATCCCAAGGTGCTCTATAGGGGGTACTGTAGTTGAGCAGTCTTAGGCTTGTCAGAGAGGAGTGCGAGACACCTGCAAATACACACACAAACAATAAATGAGGCACACAACTCAATAAGAGGACCCATATCAATTTACAAAAAGAGCAAGTATCTTTATATATGTTTTGGCACCACAATCAATATGATCAGGTAAGTACTTTTTGCAAGGAAAATCTTTATAGTTTAGAAAAGCTGGCAGTGCAATTCTTGGACGTTGCAATGGTATCCTATGGAGGAAAAACAAATGTGGCAAACAGATACAGTACAGTGACTTACGGGACCAATCTACTGGTCTTAAGGCAAGTATTGGGCAAGGGTCAGGACCACACCAGCATGTCACACCAGGCAACACTGTGGCAGATGGGTGCAGACGTGTAGAACGGCATCGGGTCCCCTATGTTAGGTAAAGGGGATGGGTTTGGTTACAAAGAGGCTGCAGGACTGGGGATCCAGTCAGGGTGAACTACCGAGTGGGCTCGAATCTTGCGATGCTCGGGGACACAGGGACACTGGGGGTCCTCTTCACCTCAGTTTGAGGCATCCGGGTGCAGAAGGTTTTTAGGCGGTTGGGTGTTTGTCACCGGTGGCAGTGCCCCATAGAAACAGGCTGCGAGCGTGGACCAGCCTGGATAAAGCAACAAGTGGTCTCAATTCTCACAAGCCTGGGGTACACAGAGACACCAGTGGTCCTCTTCTCCTTGGTCTGGGGCGCCTGGGTGCAGAGGTGCAGTGGACCGGCAGGTTGCCGTCACCGTAGATGGTTGCGGGTAAGGGGGGAGCCTGCAAAAAGATGCTGCATGCGTTGTTGTGGAGGTCGCAGTGGGGAAACCCACTATGGACTTTGTCTTTGGAGAAGCTGGGGACCACGCTGGCACCGTTGGTCCACTTCGACTCGGGCTGGGGGGCTGTTGGGCCTGCAAACCCGGATATACACCAGTAAAAACATCTGAGTTGATCATTTGCCTTTGAAGGGACCAATGCTTGTTTACAGAGACCAATGCATGTTTGCAGAGAACACTGCTTGTTAGATACCAATGCTTGTTGGGGAACACATGTTGCACAACCCACCTGCACCCCTATGACTCAGACTGGGTGTGGCTGGATGCAGCAGGTATTTAAACAACACCTGGCCAGAGTGAATTGCTTGTTATAAAGGTCACCGACTGCAGAGAAGAAATCTCTGCTCCTACACTTTTGATCTTCTCGTTCTGTTCTGGCCAGCATCTTGGAGGTCACTTCTAGAAGAAGAAAAGACCGAGGGAATTAACCCCTAAAAAGGAGGTAATGCGCGGAGAGCGATTTAAGAACATTTATTGGGAAAACTTGATACTTGCTGACTTTAAACTTAATAAGCGAATGTTCCAGGATGCGATGTGCCTAAAAGGGCACATCCTTGGGTTTTAAGGTCATTGGAATGTTCTCCGCTTGTCATGCTTTAACACTTTTTGCAGTTGCTTGCATTATTCCACAGAAAGGAGTTTCTATTGAACAATTATTATCAAAATTATATACTGTGAATATGTTCATTATAGCTGAGTTTATTGTGGCATTACTATTTTTGTTAGCGATACGATGAACTGTGAATACGGGTTATTATCGCGGAGTTCGAAGTGACATTTGCATTATTTTGAATTGTTGCTGGTGATGTGGAACATTCTGTGTTTTGGGCTTAAGCGAAGTTGAAACTTATCTTTGCCATGCTCAAAAGTAAGCTGTGATGTAACCGTTATAAGCTGGTTGTTCATGAAGCTGAACAATATTGATTAACCCTATGTTTTCATAGTAACACAACGTGAACCGTAATCCTTGATATTAACCCTATGTTTTCAGTGTGATTTAAATACTAATTTGCATTCCTCGCAATACTAGCACAGTACAATGATTAACTGTTGTATCGTGATTGTAATGGCTCGCGCTGATAGCGCGAGCCAGTGAATAGTAGATGTGTAATGGCTCGAGCTGATAGCGCGAACCGGTGAAAGGAGAATGTTGAGGGCGAATGTGGGAGAGGAAGTGGGCAGAGATTCGGTGACGGTTGGAAGGAGGAAACGGAACAAGGGCCAGCGGCTCTGTATGCAGCCGGGGCTTTTTACTTTGGATTTATACTTGTAAGCTACAATCAACTTAAAGAATAAAGAAGTTACTTACCATTTCCGTTCTCCTGTTGTTACGGTCGGAGAGTATACACAACAAAATTGGCGATGAGTTAGCCCCGCCTGCATTTGATGGTGATCCTCAACCATCGCATATCTGAACTCCTACGTCCCACGCTACTCGACCACCGGATGCCTGTGAGTTACTGTTTTTTTTCAGCCTAAGTGCTGAAACATTGTCTATACATGCTCGCGCTGTGCTCCACGCTACGTGCTTGTGTCTTCTGGCGTCTCCTGGCAACATCCAACTTGTTATTAAATAACTAGACCGCTGACATTCATATGGCCTAATTAACCTTTTGGAACTCAAGAATATACCGGCAATTGAAGTTCCTGTGGTTTGAAGGACAAACCAAACAGTAATTTTAATTTGAGTGTACTTGCACCTCATTACGAATATTTGGACATTGTCGTTATATATACTTTTGAAGTTGTGTGTATATATATATATTTTTTCCCCTCTTGTTCGCACGCACTTATGGCTTCTGGTAGTTTGAATCTTCCACCTCCTCAACCTTTTATTCCTGGTAGCAGTGATGTTTCCATTAAATGGCAAGAATGGCGGGAGTATTTTATAAACTACATTTCTGCATGTGATGAAGATAACGACTTTTCAGGAGAAAAAAAGAAGAAAATTTGATTGCATTGTTTGGCTTCTGCAGCTGCTATGTTCCAAAGGCTGATGTACGAGCTCTTTAGTAAAATGCGGGACGTGATGTTCTTCCAAGATGATATTTTAATTATGGGGAATTCGAAAGATGACCATGACACTAGAGTCAAGAATGTTCTTCAGGTATTAGAAGATAATGGACTTACGGCTGAGCTTAGTAAATGTAAGATAGCCATGAAAAGCGTCACTTATTTGGGACACAAAATTAGTGGCAAGGGGGTTGAACCAAAAGCTAGTCTTGTTGATGCCATTAAGAATTCTCCAGCTCCTACTAACAAGGATGAAGTTAGAGATTTTTTAGGTCTAGCGGAATATTATGCTAAGTTTGTGCATAACTTTTCCCACAAAACTTTTCCTATTAGACAATTGTTAAAAGGGAAGTGCATATTTAAGTGGTGTGAAGAGTGTGAAGCAGCATTCAAATTGATTAAAAATGACATTATTAGCGCACCTGCGTTACAAGGTTTTGACCCTAATCTACAGTGTATAATTACAACTGATGCCAGTAATAAGGGTTTAGGAGCTGTCCTAACACAAATGGATGTGAATGGTAAGGAATGTGTAGTTGCATTTGCTTCTCGTTCTATCACCAATACTGAAGCAAAATACTCAGTAATCGAAAGGGAGGCCCTTGCATGTGTGTGGGGTTTAGAACATTTTAGATCATTTGTTTGGGGTATGAATGTCATCTTGCGTAGCGATCACAAACCGCTTACCAAAGTGCTTACAACAAAAGGATTATTCAAAGCCTCCCCACGCATTGCCCGGTTATCCATAAAACTGTTGGACTATAAGTATGAAGTACGATACGTACCCGGGATTAGGAATAAGATTGCTGATTTCTTAAGTAGAATGCCGTTAATGAATACTGTGGAAGGGGAGAAGGAGTTGGAGGATTGTTGTGTAGCTGAAGTTCTACCCTCAGCCTTTCAGGGCATCTCTGAGGGTGAATGGGATAAGGCCATGGGGGAAGACAAAACATTAAATAAAGTTAAAATTTTGCTGAGAAGGTTGGCCCCTTAAAAAAAATCTAGATGAAGATGTGAAGGGGTTTTGTGAGGTTAAGGAAGAGTTGTCTGTGGAACATAATAGATTATTGCGCAATGGTATGTTAATTCCTCCCGAGACACTCAGATGGAAAATTCTGAATTTATGCCATGATGGACATTTGGGCATATCTAAAACGAAAAGTAAAGTTAAACAATTATATTGGTGGCCAGGGATTGATTTAGCTGTGGAAAGGACAGTAAGAGATTGTGTCCTATGTAATGAGTCAGAAAAAACGTTATCCACGTTCAAACCGCCGTTAGTTCCAGTAGGGTGTCCAAATATGCCCTGGGAGAAGATTGGACTGGACATTACTTGACCAATACAGGTGGAAGATGGTTATAGATATATTGTAGTGATGTTTGATCATTTCTCTAAATGGCCTGAAATTGGAATGGTGACTAAGGTGGATTCCTGGTCCATTGTTGAATTTTTGGATAATGTTTTTTTGAGGGAGGGCCTACCCAAGACAATCATTACTGATAATGGGGTGCAATTCACATCTGACAAATTCAAGGCTTTCTTAATGAGGTGTGGTATTAAACACATTACAACTTCCAACTACCATCCAGCAGGTAATGGTGCTGTGGAACGGTTCAACAGTGTTGAAAAATAGTATACAATTGGCTGTATGCGCAAAGTTAGATTGGGAAAAGGAAGTTTGGAAAACAGTTTGGTCATATAGAACTACACCATGTAGCTCTACAGGTCACAGTCCATTTGAGATAATGAGAGGAAGGGTCCCATTGAGGAAAGATAATGTAGGTTGGATGATTGATGGTAGGGAAAGCTGTTGGACAAGTGAGAGTGTTAGGAAAAATATTAAGAGGGCGCAAATCCGTTCGAAGGAGTTTTATGATGCAAAACATAAATGCAAAAGTGTAAGTGTACAGGTGGGTGATTTAATTAGGGTGAAGGTTCCAGGTTTTAAAAAGTGTGAGAAGGGAAAATTCTATCCTCCTTTAATGGTCACAAAGATTTTGTGTAATGCTGTACAACTTGAAAATGAAAACTATGGCACCTGAGCAGAGTCTCCCCATACAAGGGTTCAGGTGGGAGAAAATTGATTGGAACTGACTGGTTTATGTATGACGATACTGGGAACAATATGGGATTGCAAAGTGCCAATGTTGCACAGACTACGCAGGGCGGAAGATGCAGTGTTAGTCATGCGGTTGTGAAACAAAGAACCGAAACGAAGGATAAAGATGACAATGCACGGAATGGTGACATGACAAGTGTGAAGGATAATATTAGCAGAAGTGGGAGGAGGATCATGAAACCAGGGAAACTCAATGACTATGTTTGTAACTGAGTCTTCGTTTATGATTCAGGAACTAATTTATGAATTAATAGGAAGTGTATAGCATTTATGTATTTATGAAATGTTTGTAGGATTATTTATTGTTGATTTATGATTAATTGTTACTTTGTGTAAAGGGGAAGATGTGTTGTATCGTGATTGTAATGGCTCGCACTGATAGCGCAAGCCAGTGAATAGTAGATGTGTAATGGCTCGCGCTGATAGCGCGAGCCGGTGAAAGGAGAATGTTGAGGGCGAATGTGGGAGAGGAAGTGGGCAGAGATTGGGTGACGGTTGGAAGGAGGAGACAGAACAAGGGACGGCGGCTCTGTATGCAGCCGGGACTTTTTACTTTGGATTTATACTTGTAAGCTACAATCAACTTAAAGAATAAAGAAGTTACTTACCATTTCCGTTCTCCTGTTGTTACGGTCGGAGAGTATACACAACATTAACCCATGAAAATCTGGAGAATCTAATTCCTTGAGAGTTTGTTCTTATTGTTGCCTATGTAAATGTCCATGAGTCGAGTGAGTCAGAATCTTGGGAAATCTCATCAAGGTGAAACATGCAAGATATCCAGTGAACTTCAAGGAACATCTAGGTAGGCTTAACTGAGGTGACATTGGGAGTAGTTATAGACAGTATGGGAGGTTCAAGGCTCTTATTTAACTACAGGCAAACCATATCGTTTCTGAAAATTCCTAGAGAGAGGAAGAGCCATCAAAAGCGGGAAAGGGGACCCCAACAGGTACATCTAGCTTGCACATCATCGTTTAACAGTAGAGTATACATGGGTTATGATATATTAGTTATTTGACTGATGTGTAATTTATTTTAGGAAAAAACGTCTCTTCAAGAACCATACCTAGGCATACGGATCCAGATCTGTGACTCCAGTGTCTCTCTCCTTCTCTCATCCATCCCCTTTCCCCAGGGATGTTGCGGTGCCGATCATGTGTATTTAAGGGAGAGGCATGCAATATTTAGGTGGAATTGGGAACAAGCAGCCTGGTCAACACTGTGTCTCCGTGGGACGAACAGGTTAGTGCGTGACAGGTGCAGTGGGGCGGTTGGGTATTGGGTTTTGGCGGTTCAGAGAGGGAAGCAGCTCTGCTGCTCCACGGGAGGTCCTTGTGCTAGGGTGAAGACTGGAAGTCTTCCTTGATTAGTGGAGGGTTCGTAGCTGGAGGACAAGGGGTCTTTCCTGTAATTGTCGAAGTCAGCAGGCAGGCTGGCAGGGTTGACGCCAAGTCTGTTACTGATCTTCAGTTTTTGCCTTTTGCACCTCTAGCATGTCCTTCTTCAGGTCAGCAGGAATTGGATTTCCTGGTGCCAGGGGCTCTTCTAAATACCGAATTTAGGGGCATTAGGGGATTGTAGGGTAGTAGCCAATGGGCTACTTACTCCTGGGGTCACTACATCCCCTATATGACCACTTCCTGTGGGAAGTGGGCATTACCCTGTCCCAGAGTTCATAGTTCTGTCATCACCAAGATGGCAGACTTTCAAAAATTGTGTCCACATCAGGAAGCGTACCTTAGGGGTGAGTCTGACCTGAGAGGCGGGAACGCCTCTCTGACTACTAATTTTCCTGCTTGTTCAGGTGCCAAATAGGTCTGGGGTGCACCTCTAAAGTGCCCTCTGGGGGCATGTATTAATAAATCCATCACTGGCATCAGTGAGGGCTTATTAATCTGATATTTCTGATACCAAATATCTCTATTTTCAGTGAAGTCATTATGTAGCTGGGGAGCTCGTACTGACCAGTGTCCGACACATGTACTTAAAACGGCTTCCCTGTTCACTCACTATGCCTGAAAATCAACAAAGACATAGCAGGGGCATATCTGCTCTTGCAGATATGACCTCACACGTAATACAATGCACCCTGCATTAGGTATGTAACACCTCCTGTAGGGGTGACTTACATATATTGCATGCAGTGTTAGAGGACATGGCACACAGGCTGTGTGCCATATTGTGTTTTCACTTCTAGCTACACCAAGAGATGCAGCATGCACTGGCAGTCTGTATATGCTAGGTGAGGGGTCCCTGGAGGTGGCACTATATATGCTGCAGCCCATGGGGACCTTCTTTGGTACCCATGCCCTAGGTACCAGGAGTATCATTTACTATGGACTTATAGGGGTAGCCAGTGCACTTCCAGTCAAAACTGCATCAAGTACCAGGCAAAAAGTAGGGGTGACCATGTAAAAAAGGGCCACTTCCCGATACCACAACACTTCAGAAATACAAAAAACCTTAGTTTGCAATTTCCTAATTCTGCTATATTCTGAAATGTCAGCACAGTTAATTTATGTTGTGTGCTAGAAAAAAAGCCTTGTTTCACAGCAAGATTGTCACAATTTCTCTCACTTTGAATTCAGAGAAAGAAAACACCAAGTTCCCTCGGAAGACAGATCCTGACATCTGACCTCTGTCTTTGAATGCACAGCATATATGACAAGATGAAGACAATAATTAAAAGCCTGTATACAGAAAACAAGTACTCAGAAGAATACAGTAATCAAGGGATGCTCTACTGGAGGGACAAACTCAAGCTGGACAGCATAAAACAAATACGTATCAAATAGAAAGCAAGCAAATGTGAGTAACAAACCACAAAGTCACTGGTCAGCAATGGGAGGAATGCATACACAGGAAAGCTTTCAGAATGCCCACAAGAACTTGTTAGGAAGCTAGACAACTGCACTGTCTGGTAGGCTTCAACCTAAAAAGGAGGCAACCTGGCTCTCCTGGCACACGTTCCAATAAGTGGCATATGTATGGCAGCCACATGATCATCAATCCACACCTTCACAAAACCTTATTGTGTGGAAATTCAACTCAACAAGGAATCGCAAGTGAGACAAAGAGAACTGAAACATCTGTTTACAGGCACAAACTCAATTCAATCTCACCTCCAAGAGTGAACAAAGATACAGCTATACAATCATAGCTCACTTTGTGAATCCAGAAAAGAGTCACGCTTTCAAATGAAATGGTTACTTACCAGTAGGAGTAATTTTGGAGCTTGAAGAATTTCCTGGCTTCACATGAGACCCTCTGCCTCTCCCCAGAAATGAGGTACAAGAAAGAAGGAAAGACACTGTGACACTTCTCAAATATAAAACGGAAGCCATTAAAGACAAGGAGAAAAGAAAAGGGGAAAAAAGAATCTGAAGAAAGCGACCACAGACGTGGCTTCAGGGGTGCATGTCTGAGGTCATGGAGGAATGACATATGACATGGCAACAGACGACGTCCAGCAAAAAAATGAGAAAAAGTAGAAAGAAAAAACAGCACTAACAAGAGTATTCCCAACGCAACCATAAAATAGAGGTATAATGCACAGCATCCAGAAACTTCTTCAATCTGCAAAACCACTCCTACCAGTAAGTAACCATTTAGTTATCTGGCAAATGATAGATAAATAGTCATAGCCAACACAAGTTTCACTTCAGCAGTTAGACGGTGAGCTTTCTCACGTCAAATACTGATGTTATGTCACAGTCAAAGTTGGATATGCGTTATGGTAGTTCAGCACTGTTGTATAGGTCACCAAATTAGGTCGCTAAAATGAAAAGCAGGCAAATCTGAATTATTCAGAAGATACTGTTCTCACCAGAGCAATAGTCTTTTCCCTGCGTCTCTCAAGGCCACTGAGATTATGGGCAGAGGACTAGGGAACTCTGTAAGCGTGGTGGATGAAAATAAGATAATAGGCTTTGAGCAAGTGAGAAAGACTGTGTTGTGATACGTAACAGGCACTAGAATAGGGTACAATATGGCATTGATCTGGCCTAGCAGGTTTGGCATTCTGGAGACTTTCTACTGGTTTGTATGATTATTCTCACAAACCAGACTTTGACTCAGCTCAGATGACATGTGTATTGTATTCTGTTCATATTATCGGTTAGGTAGCTGTGTCTTATTTGCGCTGTAGGTCAAAAGGCTTTGACAATTACTTTAACATTTTAAAGGTTGATAGGCAACCCAATCGTTGAACTGATGGAGCGGTGTGTGTGTGTGTTGCACATAAGAGGCAATACAATGGGGGTGAAGGGGGGGAGGTTATGCAGTTTATACATTCACTGCACAACATACGTTCACTATTAATACCGGACAAGTGAACTGATAATAACTGTTGTATATATCACTTCAGACCACACTTCTGCATATTATAATAGCCCAATTTGATGGTGTTCAGCCTACCAATTTCAGAAAAATTAAGACTGGGGTTCATCTTCTTGATATTCAAACTTGTGACCTTCAGATTACAGATGTTCTTGGAGCACTTTTAACTCAATAAGCTCTTTTACAGCTAAGTCACTAGTGATGGAAGTATGGGGTGGTCCCTACAAAGAGTGGAGTTTAAAGATTATTCAGTGTCATAATTGGGTACTCGGGTATAATAGAAGCTTTGTAAACTCAATATCACTTATGCAACCATACACAATGAATGCAAAAAAAAAACAAAAAAAAATAGAATTATCAACCTAGCCACCACTAGTACTCCAACACCTCAGCCCATTTCATGAATGTGGCCAAGGATGCACTAAGAATGTCTGTCTCTCACATAATTCCCATCATTTGCTCTAGTTGGTGGGTCAAACTATGCCCTCACAAGAAGAACATCTGTGATAGCCATGCCTAAGTTTACCTGAGCTAGTTATGAAATCACTTGTTTCTTTGTTTAATGCTGCTGATAATAGCAGGTAAGATTAAATATTGTTTTTAAAAATAAGAAAAAAACAGTGTTTAAATACTTCACCAGCTGGTGCAGTGTCACAAAGTTATAGAATCAACCGAATGTTTTGGTCACAATCAAGATGGGGCAGCTGATCCCACTGTAGGTGCAAGCTTCAGATTGTGCTCAAAATTAGATTACATTATTGGAACAAATTACAAGTGTTTATTCCCATGATGTCTGGCAAGAAAAACTGCTATAAATCGTGGGAGCAAAATGCACAACACTTCACTTTACATGTTGAGGGTTGTATTATGCAAAGTTCTGTGGGTGAAGCAGGCATTTGTGCCTCCTTTTTGCACCACACTGGGGCACTTTGGTATGTTGGAAGGGGCAAGAGATGCCTGTGCATCACCTTCAGTAATGTGGACTGCGCCTTCGCAAAAAAGATGTGTGTGGCCCCAAACAAATGAGGGAAAACTATGGTCTATGCCCATGGTTTATTAAAGCGCTGGTGTAAGGGTAAATAAGCAGTAGAGAAGGGTGCTTCACTTATCACAAACAATTGCAGCTTGGATCACTGGGAGGGTGGGCAAAGAGGTCCCAGCAACCATTCCAGTCACCTACCCTGCAAGTGGGTACGGTCAGTCACTGTGCCTGCATGTGACAGGGTCGCAGATGTATCCTTAAAGACTTATTGGTACTTCTCCATTTAAAGACAGACCAGAAGTTTCCAATGTTAGTCTGCCTCTCAGTGATGTGCTATTCCAATGTAGGCGCAAGTATGTGCCTGCCCAGCGGCAGTGCTTTTTTCCCCTCTCCATTATTCAGCGCACTATCCAGGTTTGTACAAGGCACATCCAAAGAAGAACACAGCACAGACCAGGAAAGTGTAACCGATGTGTACTAAGGTACCTGGTCAAAAATTGAATCATACATATATTGAGGGTACCTGGGAGGAGATCCTGCCTGCGGTCTTCATCAACTCCACCTCCGCCTGGGACTTGACCAGTCGCAGATTTTGGATCAGATGGCGGACAGCCCGAACCTTGTTCTGGCTTTTAGCTCGTGATTCCACCAGAGGTTGCAGGAGACCCCAATGCAGTGCTGTGTGTGGAGGCTTCACAGCATCATACCAGAGAGTAATTGATTCATCTTGAAGAGACACAAAATAGAGGAAAAAAGTAATAAACAAAAGAGAGGTACTAGGGTGCAGGACCCCCTGTATGCTTTAGTTCAAATTCAACAAGCTAGTTTAGGGAGCGTTAAAACCTCTACTGGGATGGAAGTGGGATGGAACTTGAAAACCACGAGCGTCACTGTAAGAGCACTGGGAGTTTTTACTTCAGTAACAGTTCAAGCCCCCCCCAGCGGGTGTCAGTATAGGAGCATTACTTGTCTCTCCCTCCCTAAGGGCTGTGTTCCTGCAGCAGCACTCTGAGCATCACCTGGCATGTGTCACTCTAAGGGTAGTACTTGGCTCTCTCTTTAGGGGCTATGCTATGTCAGGAGCACTCTCACAATCATCCAGTGTCACTACTTCAGCTGCACTCACAACCCTAGCCTTGGGGATGTGTTATTTCAGCAGTACTCCCAACTGTATGCCACAAATGTGCCATGCTGCTACCTGGCAGAACTATTTTTGGGACGACCCAAAACCCTAACTCTGTTATAAAGCGTTTCACATTTGTGGCAGGTGACAGTTTTCAACTCTGCACAATCTTTGAAATGTCTCTTTTTCAAGCCCCATGTGCCAACTAACGGGACAGTCATCATGGCAGTTTGAGACAAACTTTCTGCATTCTAGTCTCGCCCAGTGCCTATCTTTCTTGTTTTAAATAATCATTCAAACTGCAGGACCAGTGATCCTGTTCTGTTCTTCATAGTATTTTGCTTAGCATCTGATTATAATCTCTTAACACTGTCAGTCCTACTTTGCTCTGTTTTTAGGCTCTACTCAACAACAGCCTGACTAATGCAGAGACTGTCCTATTCTTTCAGCCATAGGCTCTTGGGACCAACCAACCTAATAACAAAAATCTGCGCTGCCTCAACCCTGCTGGGTTAACTCTTTCTTTAGTTCAGAAGAATAACTGTTATTCTAACTGATGCTTAAAGAATCTCAGCCTTTGGCTTGGTAGTTCCATCCTATCGTCCTAATGGGCACTTAGGGCCAGATGTAGAAAGCATTTTGCATGGTGCAAACTGCGAAAATCGCAGTTTGAGCCATGCAAAATGCGGTTTGCGATGCTCATTCACAATTTGACCGACTCGCAAATTGTGAATGCGACTCGCAAATAGGAAGGGGTGTTCCCTTCCTATTTGCGACACGCATCACTATGCAAAATTGCTTTGTGACCGCGAATGCGGTCGCAAAGCAGTTCGCAGTTAACACCAGTGTCACACTGGTGGTAACCCATTTGCAAAAGGGAAGGGGTCCCCATGGGACCCCTTCCCCTTTGTAAATGTGCCCAAAATGTTTTTTCAGAGCAGGCAGTGGTCCAACGGACCACTGCCTACTCTGAAAAAACGAAACCAAATGGTTTCGTTATTTTTTTTATTTTGCAACTCGTTTTCCTTTAAGGAAAACGGGCTGCAAAATAAAACAAAAAAACTGCTTTATTTAAAAAGCAGTCACAGACATGGAGGTCTGCTGACTTCAGCAGGCCACCATCCCTGTGAGTGCAGGGAATCGCTATGGGGTCGCAAAATGCGACCCACCTCATTAATATTAATGAGGTGGGTCTTTGCGACCCCATAGCGACTCGCAGAAGGTGTCAGACACCATTCTGCATATGGTTTTGCGACTCGGAAATTGCGAGTCGCAAATTCTGAGTCGCAAAATCTAATTTTGCTACATCTGGCCCTTAGTTCTTACAGTGATTTTTAGGACATGTGCCATTAGTTTACTTCTAGCGTAAATATTTACAATATGCCTATTATGCCTTGAACTATTCTGCCTAATATCTACAAATGAACCTAGAGCATGCAACTTTTGTATTAACTTAAGTACTTGTTATCTATCGGCCCTACTTTCATCATGCATCCGGTATGTCCTACCCAACAAGAGAAAACACTAGATCACAAACAGCACAGAAAATCTCTAAGGAAATGCACACCCTACTATCCACTTACCTCATTACACTTCCCTTCTCATTTCCTTTGCTGTCTTTCAGGATGCTTTCTGTAGGTAATTTGCTTTAGAGGTGGTAAGTGGCAGCAGTATGAAGGAGTGAAGGAAAGTGAACTAAGTACAGAGACGTTTCATAAGTTTAGTTTTTGGACTTTGTTCCGTTTTCATTCACACATCCACGAATTTAAATAGTCAATTAATATAATCAGGTGAGTGGCAGCTACCCAAACTCTAAGTTCAGCCAGGTTAAACCTGAGTATCATCGCTAAAGTGACCTCCAAAGAGGAGCACTTTCAGAAAGCATGGGGTGAGTGACTACTTAAAAGATCACGTGAAAAGGAATGAGTCTTCAGAGATCCGCTTGTTTTGTCCTTAAAAACAATCACAGATGCATGAGGGGGAATGTAGCCCTCCAGGAGAACAATACTCTAGTATGCATGACAATTTTTCGGACAAACGGCCATGTTCTACTTAAAGATTGTATCAAGTTTATACATAACAAATCAAGCTTCAGAGCACTAAAGTTGTGTGTACTTATAAAAGGTTAAATGTGTTGGATGACACACCCAGCAGGATCTAAGAATTTCTATATCATTAATTAAAACTGGATAAGCTTTCTGACTGGATAAAGGTTGAAGCTTGTTCATCCCACAAGCAACAGACACAGTGAACAACAGACAGACACAGTGAACAATCTCCCTGCCAACCATCACCAACCATCCATTTGTATTTGTTGTCAATCTTCTAGTAACGTAAGGCATAGACGGATTCAACAGTAACTGGTACCTAATAATTCCTTAATAACATTTCCGAGTGGATGGTTAATGCATATTAGACAGGTCAGAAGTCCTCTGAACACCTCTCCTCCCAAGCCAACCGTTGTAAAAGACAGAACCTAAATGACTTTGAACACCAACAAATGCGTAAAACACTCCCCCAATTCTAATCCACAAAGCCCGACACACACAGGCTCCATTTCACTAAAATGAATCGGAAAATTCATGGTATGACTTTGGATTTTAAGATGTTCTTTTCAATGTTAACAATTTAAGTGTAAGAATTTTTATCTTTTGTTAATTGCTGCTAGATATAATCATGTTTTATGAATAATTGCTCAATGAGCCAATTGCCCAAAATAAATAATACTGATGATGCACCATCAAGCAATCACTCCCGTCTTTAGCAGTTTAGTGAGTCTGGCTCTAGACCTTCATGTATTCGCAGTGGGAAGAAAAAGACTTATTTATTTCCAGCAAGGGTATATCTGGCCCAGGTTCCCGTGGGCCATATCCTCAGGAAACCCCCAGGTAAGCTCACTCACTGATGGAGCGTAGATGCGTCACTCGCCCTTATGCACACAGGCCGTTATGAAATCTTTAACGATTCCAAAATAAAACTGGGAAGCTGCCATCATCTCCTCCAAAATGTAAGACAAGAACATAGGACAATAAGCATGGTACTGTGATGGCATGTGGTGGCAGTAGTGGCACCCTAGAAAACGTTTCGGGCAGGGTAAACACCTGAGATGTTGTACTTCAATAAATAATTACTAACAACAATGTAACAGTAACTGGGTTTTCATCTAAAGCACACTTTCACACAAGTCTCGATGTTCTGTAATAACAGGTACTCCTCCCACCTAACTCCGTGGTACTCATTTCATCAATCACCGAAAGATGAGAGGCTGAGTGGACCAGTACAGATGAAACCTGAGGCCTCCAGGCTGCCCACACATCTCTGCAATGGATTTATCATCCCACTGAGCTGTCATCCTAGCTGATATCTGCCTCCATCTCACTAACATGTAAGGTTGCTGCAAAGAATGGGGTTTGACAAAAAGATATGGACTCACCTTGTATTTCCTTTTTGAGACGTACAAAAGCTTACAAGGGGCCACAAGCCTAAAAGAGGAACTTTTGACTGAAGAGAGGAACTATTACCCTACGTACGCAGGCCATTTCGGCCAGACTGAGATGAACTACAATTAATTATTTACATAAAACATATACATTATACACTATACACTAG
This sequence comes from Pleurodeles waltl, assembly GCF_031143425.1. NCBI lineage: Eukaryota > Metazoa > Chordata > Amphibia > Caudata > Salamandridae > Pleurodeles > Pleurodeles waltl. The sequence goes on from NC_090443.1 coordinate 284,031,247, forward strand.
TGATGATTTAAAAAAAATATGAAGGATACTCTCCCCGAAATGCTGCAGATACCATCAAAATTAAGGGGATTTTTTTCTTGTGGTCAGGAATGGCCCTAACTATTGAAAATTACAAGCAATGCATGTATGTCACCCAAGATGATCTTACTAGGTGCGTTGGATTAGATGGGGAGCAGGGCGTGAGAGGGCATTAATATGCACGGGAGCTTTGCTACCGAAGAGAGATATGGCTAAATATTGAAAGGCAGATATCACCTCAAAGATAACTGGCTCAAGGGGATGGACAAGTTTACAGGACATATTCATGCCCACATAAGGACCACATTATATGGGGTCGCTGGTGAAATCATTTCCAGTTAAACTCAACATAATCCAAATGTTTCTTGCTAGTGCATTGTCGGTCCTCAGAACAATATGGACTACCTGTTATTACATATGTGAAATGCTGATTAATGTCTACTGTACAGATACGTCATGTGCTGCATCTAAATCGTTTATTTTGCATAAAACACAATAGAATATATATAAAAAGTTGTACTAGTACTAAACTAGTATTCACCGAAAGGCCCTCTCCAAAAGGAAGGAGCATATCACCTACACACAGACAAGTACTGAGAGCCCCGAGACAACGTCCATGGGGAATAGATGCGTACCTTGGAGCTTTGTTGGATATGTACTGCCCAAAGCCCTTGTGATAAGGCTTAAGGGGAAGATGAAAGAGAAATCCATCAAGTGCTCGAGCTGAAATTAGTTTTAAGTAAAATAACAAAACCTGCATGTGCGTGTGGGAGCTCGCTATGAGAAAGTAGGCACAGTGCAGTCAATCATCCTGACAAAAAAGAGAACTGAAGAGAAAAGGCATGGGGAAACTAGACCATGTGTGTGTGGGGAGGGGTTCGTTTCTTCTGCAAAAGCCTTTACCTGAGTCCCTTCTCTTGCTGGGAAGAATGTCACTAGTGCATAAAAGGAGTTGCTCTTGAACATAAATTTGATGTGTTTATCATGCCCTTTTATGCTGCTTTCTTTACAGTTCTATAGCCTCCTGCTCCTCACACTCCAGACCAGGCTAGTATAAACTTTGTTGCTGTATATATTAAGCTGCTTTTCCAATCTGCATGTAGCTCTGCCCCCAGTCTCCTCAACAGTTTAAGAGCACCACTGTTGCCTCACCTTGCAGCTTGGGCAGAAAGTGTTTGAACTCCTCGATAACATAGGCCTCATCCACGCCTGTAAGAGCAGTGGCACCATCAGTCCCCGATCGTGGCCCATCCCACAGCTCTCGTCGCTGGTCCCGCTTTGGCACAAACAGGATGGCTTTGTGAGCTGGAAGGGTCCTGCCTGGCAAGCTTTGCAGTAGCAGCAAACTGTCAGGCTCCTGGAAGCCTGTGAGGTAAAGGAAGTTGGTGTCTTGGTGGAAGGGATATGGGATGTCATTAGTCATGTAGTAAGTGGGGTTGGACAAGAGAAGGACTGCATGCTCTGTATCGGCTCCGACCGCCTCCTTCTGAACCAGTGCCATCAACTTGTGCCTCCGCAAGGCATACTCTGTCTGAGTCAGCCCAGGCGTCACCTCACCTGTGGAACAAAATGGGAGAGAAACTAGTAACAAAGAGATTAAATGACCCTTCTAGATTCTTGTATTCTTTCCCAACTCTAAAGCACTGATTTCTGTAATTGGGGACGGTGGGTCTTTGAATGTAGTTGTGTGGGTATATATGTGCCTTCATCTGTTCACATGCTTGTCTTAGGGTCAGTCAAGTGTCATTAGTGCTCCATGTGTGGGGGCTGCTCGAAAGACAGAGAATGAATGAATAAATAAATGAATGAATGCCCTACCAGGTGCCAGGAGATGTGGGTGAGTAAAATGACTGGGCTGGCCGAGGTACCGTCTTGGCAGCTTCTTCATCTGTGCTGGCTGGATGGAGAATTGCCTTTGGTGGCAGATGCCGGCGCCATCTGTATATAGGAAATAGGGAGGAGAAAATGAGACAGGCATGATAAAAGCTCAACTATTCTTCAGAATGCACCACAACAAGAAACAGCACCCTTGTCGGGAAACACACCAACGTCTCCCTTTATCAGCCCCTATCTCCTTCCTTTCACACCTCCCACATCTCAATGGTTGGTATCTCTGCACTAAATGCTATAAAGAAGGTTATGGCATGGCTCAGAAGACTGCAAGCCCTTCGCAGAGGGGTTGCAAGACGAAAGGAATTCTGCCAAGGCATTTCCGAACCCTGTGAAAACAGGCAGGTCACACACATCATGGAACACCAGTGCAAAATACTTAAAGACATCTTTGCAATCTTCAAGGTTGAAAAGAAGCTAAACATAGTTGCCACCCAAAACGCGGGGCGAGCAGTCATGGAACTGACACAATAGTAAGATAGATACTTTGTCAGTGTCATGTCAGCACCTGGATTCAACGGGTGAACAGGTTAAAGTCAAAGAAATTTCATTGCCATCTGAGCATGGATCTCAGCCTAAAGGAGAGCAACAATGCTATATCTATGCGTAAGTTTGGAAACCCAGGGCCGCCCTGAGGAACTAAAGGCAACAACTCAGATTTGGCTGTTAGAAGCAGGAAAGAACATTACTCAACTGCTATAGAGGCGATGCACTGCTATTAACACGAGTGTTTTAAATAGAGGATATTCTGCTGGAAGAACACACAAGACTATTCACAAGCATAAGCTGTCTATGCAACACTGAGACAAAGCTGCACATTGATAAGACAGTAAAACCAGTGAACACCATCATGGTTTCTATCATCCCTGCTTCCTTTGTAGCAAAGAACTGAGAAACCGTAAAGCAGGGGGAAGAAATGAGAAGGTCTAGAGGCGAACCCCACAATTATCCACTATAATGACACTGCAAAAAGGTGCGGGGAGAGAGTGCGGATTTTATTTAGTTTTTGCTTTTTAAAGTGCAAACATCAGCTGCAGGGTTTCAGAGTACCGTACATTAAAAAGGTGTGAAAAAAACAGTCAAGAGTCAACCATGTCTTGACCTAAGACCTAGCAAGGTACATATTGTTTACAGTACAGAGTTTGATTTACACAATTTACTGAGGATTTCTGTACAAAGGAATATTAGGTAGAATATTGTGCTCTAGGATAGTTATAATACAGTGTCTGAGAATTACAAACATTACCTAGCTATCGTAACAGAAAGTTTCAATTCTATTAAGGACACGGAGGCGAGGCTTATGCATTACTTTCTTTACTTTATTCAAACAGCAGACGTTGGAAGCAAAAAAACAACACTTCCCAGAACCCTCTGGGATGGAAAACTACAATCTGGACAGCCAATCCACGACGATCTAAGCCATATCCCTGCTGTCCCTCCTCAGGCAAGTCCTCTTTCTTGACGCAAGATGATGATAATGGAAGAATCATTCCCCTTTGCTTGTCTCAACACCTACAAGGGAAGGAAAAAAACATTGTATCTGAGTAGAAACCTAGACTACAGTCATGTGAATATAAGCTGTAAGAAAAATAAGTTAATGACATCGGAAAACAATATCCCAGCATAGCAATAACTTCTGCCATAGTACAAGGATTCTAAAAACCTTACTTACTCATAAAAGAGTTTCCGTACAGGATAACACCATCCCTTGGGTAGGGCAAATGAACAGTATCCAGGTGGGAATAATCCTCGACTCCGTGTGCTTAATAGAATTGAAACTTTCCGTTATGATAGCTAGGAAATGTTTAATTCTATGGCAGGACTGGAGGCGAAGATTATGCATGTTCAAAGCTTACCGACCACTAATGACGCCATGTCCACAACCGGCTTGAAATAGAACCTCTTGAACATGGAATCAGAAGACCAGTCAGCTGCATTGGTAATGTCTTACAGACCAGCACCGAGCGAAAAAGCCTTAGATGCCATTGCACCCTTGACAGAATGCGCACCAAAACGTGCCACGTTAATGCCTGCCTCCTACATAACCCACCTCATCCACCTGGCAATGGTCGGAGAGGAGACAGCTTTGAAGGGTTTATGAATGGAAATAAGCAATTGAGTTTCCCCCGGGGGGTCTATCGTCTTCAGTCGCAACCTCATTGGCCTTGAGGAACCTCACTACACACATCTTAGGAGACACATCAAAGGCCGGATAAGAAATCAGTCTAGTATCCGTCTTAGTTCTCCTAGACACATGAAAAGTAGCCCCTTGGGGAATAAAGACCCTACCGGAGGCCTCCAGTAACCTGACATCAGAAACCCTTCTGCAAGAAACGAGGCACAAAAGCATGGCGAGCTAGTCTGAAATTTCTTTCCTGGATAAGTACTTATTCGCTTGCCAGGATTGAAAAAGATTTAGAACCAAATTGACATCCCACAGATTTGAGTATCTGGGTTGAGGAGGAAGAGCCAGGCGAATGCCGCATAACAACTTGCACACCAAAGGATGTTTCACCGAAGGTGAGCCTTGTAACGGGAGATGGTCAGCTGAAATCGCTGAGCGGTACGCATTAACCGTACGATAGGCCATGCCCAAAGGAGGCCAAGAAGTTCAAGACTGGGACAACGTTGCACCCCTTGGGATCCTCTTCACATTGAAGACACCAACGTACCCACTTTGTCCATGCAGATTTATATCTCTTAGAAGTGCTGTCCGCCAAGGCTGCGGCCAACAATTGTTCAGCCTCCGATGAAAGGCCTTGGACTCTCCATCTTTCCCTGAAATCCTCCAAGCCATGAGAGGAAGTTGGCCTTGGAGTACCAATGGGTGACTCCGACCCATGGGATACTTTAGAATATCTTGGACTGTGGGGGAGAAGGATTGGAAAATCCCAAGAAAGTTCCAGAAGAACCGGAAATCACACTTGAGACCGCCAGACCAGAGTGATCACCACAACCTGTCTCTGCTGACGGCGTCTCGGCTGACAGCTCGCTCATCGGCAGACCACCTTCCCCCAGTGACGGAGTCCCCGCAGTGAGCTCCCCAACCCGAGTCATTGGCGTCGGATTCTATTATTAAGTCTGGGTCAGAGCCGAAGATCGCCCGGCCGTTCCAGGCCTCCGTGTGGGAAAGCCACAATGCCATCTCGTTTCTGGCCTCCTCCGAAAGAATCACCTGATCTGAATAAGACAGGCCCTCTCACAAATGAGAGGCCTTCAATCGCTGGATTGCCCTGAAATGAAGGGGACCTGGAAAAATCGCCTGTATGGACAAGGACAAAAGGCCCACTATCCGAGCATCCTGACGCAGTGAGGTCGAGGAGCGGGCGATGGTCTTCCTTAACTCCTGACAGATCTTCGTGATCTTGCAAGAGGGAAGACGGAGGGTCTTGTTCACCGAGTCTATGACAAAACCCAGAAAAGTGGTCTGCCGGGAGGGAACTAGTGCCGACTTCTTGGCATTTCTCAAGAAACCTAAACCTTCTAAAAGAGAGACTGCGTATTGAAGTTCTCTCAACTTGAGGGGACACTGATTCAGCAGCAAAAGATCATCCAAATAAATGATCAGACGCATTCCCCTCGCCCGGAGGTGCTCCACTATCAGCCTCAACACCTTGGTTTAGCACCAGGGAAGTTGGAATTATAGCTGCTTTCTGGCACAACTCACCCACCTCCCGATCCACCAAACGTTGCTGAGAACGGGTGAGCGCTAAGGGGTGCGGGCGGGCGAGCTGCACCGGAGAACCGAAAAATTCCAGGTGAAACCCCCTGATTGTCTGAAGAACCCACAGGTCTGAAGTAAGGGCTTCCCATTCGTGAGCGCAAAGAGCCAACCACCCCCCCAATTGGAAGGAATACTCCGACAAGACACCTACCGGACTGAGCTCCTTGTAGCTGCCCTCGCAATGATCCTTTGGCTCCTCTGCCACGCTGTCCCCTCCGAGTGGGGGAGAATTTGCCGTAGCACAGCTGCTCGGTCGCTCTGCGGGGGGCTTGATTTTTAGCGGGGCCTTGGATGTAGAAGCAGCTGGCCGAGTGCCCTCTCTTGCGACGAGCCGAGATAAAAGGGCACGGCTAAAACAATCTTCTTAATGGATGAAAGTGCCTTATCAAGCGACGTGAAGGTGGCCACGAAATTAGACAACTCCTTAATGAAAGGATCTCCGAAGAGATTCCCCTGAGCCACAGGCCCCGTCTCCACCCAAGCCAGGTCCCCCAACTTCAGGTCCACCTTGATAAGGAGCGATCTACGCCTTTCAGCAGAGAGGCCACAATTGGCATTCCCGAGGAATATTATAGCCCTCTGGGCCCAACCATAGATCACCTCCGGAGACAAAGGAGTATCGGACACTTTGGCTTGCTCAGCCAACTCCAATATTTTAGTAAGAGGGACAGAAATATCGAAAAGCTTATCCTGACAGGCCCGCCAGGGCCTGTTGATCCCTTGTTTTGGGGTCCTTAATAAATTTCTGCAGGAAAGTAGCCATCCTGGGATCTATGTACGTGGTACAAGAAACCTTCCTCAGAAGAGAAGGGGGGGGCATTCTGCCCTCAGGCGCGCCCAAACCTCCTTGTCCAGAGGTTTGCGCAGCCGGGCAGCGACATAAGACGTGACTTTATCAGAAGGAACCCACTCGGAGGAGCGGGGTGGACCAAGTCATCGGGATCCAACATGTCCGATCCCATAGGCAACTGAAGCTCTGAGGAAGCCTGAGCGGGCCGCCAAGGCCTGGAAGGGCCTTCCTCATCGGTAGAATTGTGCAAATCACCCTCCTCCAGATCCGCCAATGGCAAGAGGGATCGCAAATCGCCATCCCAAGCAGAGGGCTCCGCCAAAGCGTACTTCACCTTCTCAAAGGGCCACATATCCAGGGCACCCTCCAGTTTGAGCTTATAGCGGTGTTGCGCTGATTGACCCCACTCTGGTGGACCTTGGGCAGACACGGTGAGAGGGGCCGGAAAGGAATGAGCTAGCTGAAACAGCTTCTTCTCCAAGGGTTCAATGGCAGCCACCACCGCCTGCTGAATGGAAGCATCCACCGCGCCACAAAACTCTATCAACGGGAAGGACCGACAAGGTCTCTTCCTCCACATAACCCTCTCCCTGCATGCTGACCAGAAGACCACGTACTACAGGGTCTAGAAACGTAAGGCTAGGGCAAAGCCCAACAATGATATGGACAGCGTGCACAGAATATATAGAACCGAGACCAGATGTAATCTGCACAGCATGCAGTGCGCAGTAAAGGTCAGCAGTCTGACAGGCCTTTAGGTGGAATGGGGAAAAAAAAACAGGAGATCACAAACAGGCCAAAACTGAATTGTTGTAATCCCCTGGATCTCTGGGAGCTTAACAAACAAAACACGCCCGATCCCAACCCACGGCAGCCTAGATATGAAGCACATGCTCAAGTGCTTAAAGAATCAGGAGTACAGACCTGTAGCTCCCGGCGTCAGGCCGCCGATCAACAAACACAGCGCCTCGCGCTGCCACTACCAACCTGGAAAAAACAGGCGTCAGGGCTCCAGGGAGCGCAATGCCAAGAGGCGATTCCGTGGGCTCAGGCTGTCAATCCAACTAAAAGCGCAGGCCCAGCGAGAACCACCGAGATGCGCAATGCGCATTTGAGAAAAAAGCACCACTCTGCCCCCCTCAGGCGCACCGGGAGGACCGCAGCGCGTGGCGGGCTGAGGAGCCACGAGCGGGGAGCAAACCGCACCCCGCGGCTCCTGTGATAAGCAAACAAGAGCGCAAGCACCACAGAACGCGCAGCTACTGGTATAAAGGAAACCGTAGCGGGCCCAACCTAAACGCACAAGCAAAACACAGATCAACAATGAAAGGAACATATCTGGTTCGCAGCAGGAAAGAAAGAGGACGTGTCTGAGGAGGGGCAGCTGGGTTATGGCCTAGATAGTCGTGGACTGGCTGTCCAGATTGTAGTTTTCCATTCCAGAGGTGTAGGAAGTTGGCTCTGTATGTGCTATTTCAAAGTAAGGAATAGCATGCACAGAGTCCAAGGGTTCCCCTTAGAGGTAAAATAGTGGTAAAAATAGATAATACTAATGCTCTATTTTGTGGTAGTGTGGTCGAGCAGTAGGCTTATCCAAGGAGTAGTGTTAAGCATTTGTTGTACATACACATAGACAATAAATGAGGTACACACACTCAGAGACAAATCCAGCCAATAGGTTTTTATATAGAAAAATATATTTTCTTAGTTTATTTTAAGAACCACAGGTTCAAATTCTACATGTAATATCTCATTCGAAAGGTATTGCAGGTAAGTACTTTAGGAACTTCAAATCATAAAAATTGCATGTATACTTTTCAAGTTATTGACAAATAGCTGTTTTAAAAGTGGACACTTAGTGCAATTTTCACAGTCCCTAGGGGAGGTAAGTATTTGTTAGTTTTACCAGGTAAGTAAGGCACTTACAGGGCTTAGTTCTTGGTCCAAGGTAGCCCACCGTTGGGGGTTCAGAGCAACCCCAAAGTCACCACACCAGCAGCTCAGGGCCGGTCAGGTGCAGAGTTCAAAGTGGTGCCCAAAACACATAGGCTAGGATGGAGAGAAGGGGGTGCCCCGGTTCTGGTCTGCTTGCAGGTGAGTACCCGCGTCTTCGGAGGGCAGACCAGGGGGGTTTTGTAGGGCACCGGGGGGGACACAAGTCCACACAGAAATTTCACCCTCAGCAGCGCGGGGGCGGCCGGGTGCAGTGTAGAAACAAGCGTCGGGTTTGTAATGGAAGTCAATGGGAGATCTCGGGATCTCTTCAGCGCTGCAGGCAGGCAAGGGGGGGATTCCTCGGGGAAACCTCCACTTGGGCGAGGGAGAGGGACTCCTGGGGGTCACTCCTCCAGTGAAAGTCCGGTCCTTCAGGTCCTGGGGGCTGCGGGTGCAGGGTCTCTCCCAGGCGTCGGGACTTTAGGTTCAAAGAGTCGCGGTCAGGGGAAGCCTCGGGATTCCCTCTGCAGGCGGCGCTGTGGGGGCTCAGGGGGGACAGGTTTTGGTACTCACAGTATCAGAGTAGTCCTGGGGTCCCTCCTGAGGTGTTGGATCACCACCAGCCGAGTCGGGGTCGCCGGGTGCAGTGTTGCAAGTCTCACGCTTCTTGCGGGGAGCTTGCAGGGTTCTTTAAAGTTGCTGGAAACAAAGTTGCAGCTTTTCTTGGAGCAGGTCCGCTGTCCTCGGGAGTTTCTTGTCTTTTCGAAGCAGGGGCAGTCCTCAGAGGATGTCGAGGTCGCTGGTCCCTTTGGAAGGCGTCGCTGGAGCAGGATCTTTGGAAGGCAGGAGACAGGCCGGTGAGTTTCTGGAGCCAAGGCAGTTGTCGTCTTCTGGTCTTCCGCTGCAGGGATTTTCAGCTGGGCAGTCCTTCTTCTTGTTGCAGGAATCTAATTTTCTAGGGTTCAGGGTAGCCCTTAAATACTAAATTTAAGGGCGTGTTTAGGTCTGGGGGGTTAGTAGCCAATGGCTACTAGCCCTGAGGGTGGGTACACCCTCTTTGTGCCTCCTCCCAAGGGGAGGGGGTCACAATCCTAACCCTATTGGGGGAATCCTCCATCTGCAAGATGGAGGATTTCTAAAAGTTAGAGTCACCTCAGCTCAGGACACCTTAGGGGCTGTCCTGACTGGCCAGTGACTCCTCCTTGTTATTCTCATTATTTTCTCCGGCCTTGCCGCCAAAAGTGGGGCCTGGCCGGAGGGGGCGGGCAACTCCACTAGCTGGGGTGTCCTGCTGGGTTGGCACAAAGGAGGTGAGCCTTTGAGGCTCACTGCCAGGTGTGACAATTCCTGCCTGGGAGAGGTGTTAGCATCTCCACCCAGTGCAGGCTTTGTTACTGGCCTCAGAGTGACAAAGGCACTCTCCCCATGGGGCCAGCAACATGTCTCGGTTTGTGGCAGGCTGCTAAAACTAGTCAGCCTACACAGATAGTCGGTTAAGTTTCAGGGGGCACCTCTAAGGTGCCCTCTGTGGTGTATTTTACAATAAAATGTACACTGGCATCAGTGTGCATTTATTGTGCTGAGAAGTTTGATACCAAACTTCCCAGTTTTCAGTGTAGCCATTATGGTGCTGTGGAGTTCGTGTAAAACAGACTCCCAGACCATATACTCTTATGGCTACCCTGCACTTACAATGTCTAAGGTTTTGCTTAGACACTGTAGGGGCACAGTGCTCATGCACTGGTACCCTCACCTATGGTATAGTGCACCCTGCCTTAGGGCTGTAAGGCCTGCTAGAGGGGTGTCTTATCTATACTGCATAGGCAGTGAGAGGCTGGCATGGCACCCTGAGGGGAGTGCCATGTCGACTTACTCATTTTGTTCTCACTAGCACACACAGGCTTGTAAGCAGTGTGGCTGTGCTGAGTGAGGGGTCTCTAGGGTGGCATAATGCATGCTGCAGCCCTTAGAGACCTTCCCTGGCATTAGGGCCCTTGGTACCAGAGGTACCAGTTACAAGGGACTTATCTGGATGCCAGGGTGTGCCAATTGTGGGATCAATGGTACATTTTAGGTGAAAGAACACTGGTGCTGGGGCCTGGTTAGCAGGGTCCCAGCACACTTCTCAGTCAAGTCAGCATCAGTATCAGGCAAAAAGTGGGGGGTAACTGCAACAGGGAGCCATTTCTTTACACAAGCCCCCCCCAGCCCACAGGCCAGGAGACTCAGCCAACGCTGGAAGAGTCTTCCTAGTCTGTCAGGCGAGGAAGAGTAGAGGAAATGGCTGGTTTGTTGCAGGGCCTACTCTGCCTTACATCCTCCTGTTCAGGTCATTCCCTCTGGGGAACTGACCCACTTCCACAGTGATAGGACCTAGTCTGAACTGCCTCTTGTCTGTGCTTTTTATGTCTTTACCCATTCTCTCTATTTTGAGGTCAGAGGTATCCACCTCTGCTAATCTTATCTTAGCCAGGGTCACCCCTAGCTTACCCAAAGAGGTTACCCAGAGCTGGAGTAACCCCACCATGACCAACAGGGTCAGGGGGCCTAACTTGTTATTTGGCATGGGGTCAGACCACCATGCCAAGGATAGTGCAGCCATAAAGGCTAACACCCAGCAGAGGCCACTGACAGCTGTCAGTGCCCAGAACCACACCTTTAGCTCTTCACCTACAAGGGAAGGGGCTAAGTTACAGGCTTCTTTGGGTTCAGGGTGCCTGTCTGCTGTATTAGAGTGGGGGGTTACCACATCTTGTAGTAAACACCCTTCTTCCACTCTTTCTTCTGTTAGCTGAGGAGCCACCCACTCAGGCTTAACAGTTGCCTGACTAGCCAGGACTTCTTGTGGGTCAGGTTGGACTTTATCAGAGCCATTTTTGGAGTTCTCCCCTACTGGAGCAGAATCTCCTTGGCTTGCTGGAACCTTGGCTAAAGGTTGTCCACCTTTCCTACTCTGTTTCCTTTTCTTTTTCTTCTGGGGCCTACTTGCATTTACTGCAGAGGCAGGCACTCCAGAATCCTTGGGAGAGGACTGGCCCTGGACCAGTTCTTCTCTTAGGCTCTGACTAACCTCTGGGTAGTCATTTCCAAGGAGACAATCAAGGGGGAGGTCTGTACTGACTACCACCCTTCTCCAGCTAAAAGTTCCACCCACTTCTATGGGCACAAGAGCCACAGGCCTATTAGTGACCCTGTCTGGGCTAACTCTTACTCTGGCCATCTCACCTGGGATGTACTGGTTTGAGAGTACCAGCCTGTCATGCACAATAGTGTGACTGGCACAAGTGTCTCTCAGGGCAGTGGTTGGGATTCCATTCACCAGTAGGTGGTGGAAGTGTCTACTTCCCTCTGGAATCTCCAACTCACCTGTTGGGCCCTGTTTCCAGTTGAAGGCTATGAAGACCTCCTCATCTGAGGAGTCATCTCCCATGGCTACACTGGTTACCCCTGGAATTTTGTTCTGGGGTTTGTTTTTGGGACAAGAAGTGTCCTTGGTGTGGTGCCCAGACTGTTTACAGTTGTGGCACCATGCCTTAGTGGCATCCCAGTTCTTACCCTGGTACCCACCTTTGTTTTGGGTTGTGTCTTGGGGCCCACCCACCTGTTCTGGTTTTTGGGGGCCTACAGAGGACTCTTTTTCTTTGTTTCTAGGGTCACCCACTTTCTCCTGGGGAGTTTTTGTAACCCCTTTCTTTTGGTCACCCCCAGTGGAAGTTTTGGTTACCCTAGTCTTGACCCAGTGGTCTGCCTTCTTTCCCAATTCTTGGGGAGAAATTGGACCTAGGTCTACCAGATACTGATGCAACTTTTCATTGAAGCAGTTACTTAAAATGTGCTCTTTCATAAACAAATTATAAAGCCCAACATAGTCACACACTTCATTTCCAGTTAACCAACCATCTAGTGTTTTTACTGAGTAGTCTACAAAATCAACCCAGGTCTGGCTCGAGGATTTTTGAGCCCCCCTGAATCTAATTCTATACTCCTCAGTGGAGAATCCAAAGCCCTCAATCAGGGTACCCTTCATGAGGTCATAAGATTCTGCATCTTTTCCAGAGAGTGTGAGGAGTCTATCCCTACACTTTCCAGTGAACATTTCCCAAAGGAGAGCACCCCAGTGAGATCTGTTTACTTTTCTGGTTACACAAGCCCTCTCAAAAGCTGTGAACCATTTGGTGATGTCATCACCATCTTCATATTTAGTTACAATCCCTTTAGGGATTTTCAACATGTCAGGAGAATCTCTGACCCTATTTATGTTGCTGCCACCATTGATGGGTCCTAGGCCCATCTCTTGTCTTTCCCTCTCTATGGCTAGGATCTGTCTTTCCAAAGCCAATCTTTTGGCCATCCTGGCTAACTGGATGTCCTCTTCACTGGAGTTATCCTCAGTGATTTCAGAGGTGTTGGTCTCTCCTGTGAGGGAACCAGCATCTCTGACTATTATTTTTGGAGTCAGGGTTTGAGAGACCCTGTTCTCCCTAGATAGGACTGGTAGGGGGGAATTGTCCTCCAAGTCACTATCCTCTTCCTCTGAGTTGCCACCCTCAGAGGGGTTGGCCTTTTCAAACTCTGCCAAAAGCTCCTGGAGCTGTATTTTGGTAGGTTTGGGGCCCATTGTTATTTTCTTTATTTTACAGAGTGACCTTAGCTCCCTCATCTTAAGATGGAGGTAAGGTGTGGTGTCGAGTTCCACCACAGTCACATCTGTGCTAGACATTTTGCTTCTAAAAGTTGGAATACTTTTTAAGAATCTACAACTGGTTCTAGAATCTAATTCAAACTTTTACAAACTTTTAAACTCTAAAAGAAATGCTAAACAGGGACTTAACACACAAGGCCCTAGCAGGACTTTTAAGAATTTAGAAAACTTTTCAAATTGCAAAAATCAATTTCTAATGACAATTTTGGAATTTGTCGTGTGATCAGGTATTGGCTGAGTAGTCCAGCAAATGCAAAGTCTTGTACCCCACCGCTGATCCACCAATGTAGGAAGTTGGCTCTGTATGTGCTATTTCAAAGTAAGGAATAGCATGCACAGAGTCCAAGGGTTCCCCTTAGAGGTAAAATAGTGGTAAAAATAGATAATACTAATGCTCTATTTTGTGGTAGTGTGGTCGAGCAGTAGGCTTATCCAAGGAGTAGTGTTAAGCATTTGTTGTACATACACATAGACAATAAATGAGGTACACACACTCAGAGACAAATCCAGCCAATAGGTTTTTATATAGAAAAATATATTTTCTTAGTTTATTTTAAGAACCACAGGTTCAAATTCTACATGTAATATCTCATTCGAAAGGTATTGCAGGTAAGTACTTTAGGAACTTCAAATCATAAAAATTGCATGTATACTTTTCAAGTTATTGACAAATAGCTGTTTTAAAAGTGGACACAGTGCAATTTTCACAGTCCCTAGGGGAGGTAAGTATTTGTTAGTTTTACCAGGTAAGTAAGGCACTTACAGGGCTTAGTTCTTGGTCCAAGGTAGCCCACCGTTGGGGGTTCAGAGCAACCCCAAAGTCACCACACCAGCAGCTCAGGGCCGGTCAGGTGCAGAGTTCAAAGTGGTGCCCAAAACACATAGGCTAGGATGGAGAGAAGGGGGTGCCCCGGTTCTGGTCTGCTTGCAGGTGAGTACCCGCGTCTTCGGAGGGCAGACCAGGGGGGTTTTGTAGGGCACCGGGGGGGACACAAGTCCACACAGAAATTTCACCCTCAGCAGCGCGGGGGCGGCCGGGTGCAGTGTAGAAACAAGCGTCGGGTTTGTAATGGAAGTCAATGGGAGATCTCGGGATCTCTTCAGCGCTGCAGGCAGGCAAGGGGGGGATTCCTCGGGGAAACCTCCACTTGGGCGAGGGAGAGGGACTCCTGGGGGTCACTCCTCCAGTGAAAGTCCGGTCCTTCAGGTCCTGGGGGCTGCGGGTGCAGGGTCTCTCCCAGGCGTCGGGACTTTAGGTTCAAAGAGTCGCGGTCAGGGGAAGCCTCGGGATTCCCTCTGCAGGCGGCGCTGTGGGGGCTCAGGGGGGACAGGTTTTGGTACTCACAGTATCAGAGTAGTCCTGGGGTCCCTCCTGAGGTGTTGGATCACCACCAGCCGAGTCGGGGTCGCCGGGTGCAGTGTTGCAAGTCTCACGCTTCTTGCGGGGAGCTTGCAGGGTTCTTTAAAGTTGCTGGAAACAAAGTTGCAGCTTTTCTTGGAGCAGGTCCGCTGTCCTCGGGAGTTTCTTGTCTTTTCGAAGCAGGGGCAGTCCTCAGAGGATGTCGAGGTCGCTGGTCCCTTTGGAAGGCGTCGCTGGAGCAGGATCTTTGGAAGGCAGGAGACAGGCCGGTGAGTTTCTGGAGCCAAGGCAGTTGTCGTCTTCTGGTCTTCCGCTGCAGGGATTTTCAGCTGGGCAGTCCTTCTTCTTGTTGCAGGAATCTAATTTTCTAGGGTTCAGGGTAGCCCTTAAATACTAAATTTAAGGGCGTGTTTAGGTCTGGGGGGTTAGTAGCCAATGGCTACTAGCCCTGAGGGTGGGTACACCCTCTTTGTGCCTCCTCCCAAGGGGAGGGGGTCACAATCCTAACCCTATTGGGGGAATCCTCCATCTGCAAGATGGAGGATTTCTAAAAGTTAGAGTCACCTCAGCTCAGGACACCTTAGGGGCTGTCCTGACTGGCCAGTGACTCCTCCTTGTTATTCTCATTATTTTCTCCGGCCTTGCCGCCAAAAGTGGGGCCTGGCCGGAGGGGGCGGGCAACTCCACTAGCTGGGGTGTCCTGCTGGGTTGGCACAAAGGAGGTGAGCCTTTGAGGCTCACTGCCAGGTGTGACAATTCCTGCCTGGGAGAGGTGTTAGCATCTCCACCCAGTGCAGGCTTTGTTACTGGCCTCAGAGTGACAAAGGCACTCTCCCCATGGGGCCAGCAACATGTCTCGGTTTGTGGCAGGCTGCTAAAACTAGTCAGCCTACACAGATAGTCGGTTAAGTTTCAGGGGGCACCTCTAAGGTGCCCTCTGTGGTGTATTTTACAATAAAATGTACACTGGCATCAGTGTGCATTTATTGTGCTGAGAAGTTTGATACCAAACTTCCCAGTTTTCAGTGTAGCCATTATGGTGCTGTGGAGTTCGTGTAAAACAGACTCCCAGACCATATACTCTTATGGCTACCCTGCACTTACAATGTCTAAGGTTTTGCTTAGACACTGTAGGGGCACAGTGCTCATGCACTGGTACCCTCACCTATGGTATAGTGCACCCTGCCTTAGGGCTGTAAGGCCTGCTAGAGGGGTGTCTTATCTATACTGCATAGGCAGTGAGAGGCTGGCATGGCACCCTGAGGGGAGTGCCATGTCGACTTACTCATTTTGTTCTCACTAGCACACACAGGCTTGTAAGCAGTGTGGCTGTGCTGAGTGAGGGGTCTCTAGGGTGGCATAATGCATGCTGCAGCCCTTAGAGACCTTCCCTGGCATTAGGGCCCTTGGTACCAGAGGTACCAGTTACAAGGGACTTATCTGGATGCCAGGGTGTGCCAATTGTGGGATCAATGGTACATTTTAGGTGAAAGAACACTGGTGCTGGGGCCTGGTTAGCAGGGTCCCAGCACACTTCTCAGTCAAGTCAGCATCAGTATCAGGCAAAAAGTGGGGGGTAACTGCAACAGGGAGCCATTTCTTTACAAGAGGGTTCTGGGAAGTGCTGTTTTTTTGCTTCCAACATCTGCTGTTTGAATAAAGGAAAGAAAGTAATGCATAATCCTCGCCTCCGGTCCTGCCACAGACTCACATGTAAGTACAGTACAAAAGCAAATGCAGTAATGGTGGATCAGCTGACAGGCAGGCAGAGAAACAGCATTTAGCAGTTTGAGGGATGTCAGACGCTAGCAGGGGATGCCAATATAAGATTATCATACAGTAAGAGAAACGTAAAAAACTAAGTCAGGATGGGCAATAAAAAAGTAAATTATAAAAATAAATGTTTAGCTATAATAAAGCAGTACTTTTTTTGAGGCACCACTGGTCGTACATGTAAAGGCTTACGAGCAAGAGAGGGGTAGGTTGTCACTATTAAGAGTACAAGTACAAAACTGAAGGAATACCTAAGGAATTTGCATAAGGCACAGCTTATGTGCATCAGAACATTAAGAAGGGTAGAAGTTAAGGGTAAGTAACTGGCAGTGGGAAATTTATAACCTAGAAGTTAGGATGTTGTAAATCACCATGAAATAAGAATGAAAATGGGCAACTGAGGAAGAAGAACAAAGTAGAAGTTACCTAAAGCCATTAAGGCAAATGTTTCACGAGTAGGTTTTTGAGGTGGGATTTGACTCTATGAAAAGACTGATATTTTTAACGTGGGGAGAGAGGGTGTTCCATACACTCAGGCCTTTTTCACAATAGTATGGATTTTTTCTTAACTGGCAGTTATTTTAGGGCACAGCAAACATCAACCTAGAGTTTCTAATATTAGACCCTTTCGACCATTGTTTCAATCTTCAAGAAGAGTGATAAGTCGGAACCTAAGTGCTACAGACCCATCTCCCCGATTGACACATCAGTGAAGATTTTAGGCAGGGCCATTTTCAATAGGATGTGGAGTGGACAAAGAATCGGGACCTACTTCATCCCAGTCCGTATGGTTTCAGGGAGAAGATGGGTATGATGGAGCAGTGCTCACACTTCACTGTGGGAAAGTATACCGTCATCAAGTGCTGCCCACTGTACCTGGCTTTTATGGACCTCTCCAAAGCTTTCAACTGTGTAAATTGTTGAAGGCTGTTAAGAATTTTGGTAGATCTTGGTTTGGATCTTGTATTGGTCAACATCCTGAAACGTCTTCATGGGAATCTGGGGGCTATTGTCCGGTTTGGGCAGAATGGAGAACTAACTGAACAATTCCAGCTTGCCCGCAGTGTCCGATAGGAGTCTGTTAGCTCAATAAGTCGTTATTCTTTATATTAATAACTTGACACTGATTAATGCAACTGCAGATGTGCCTGTCATCAACAAGGTACCCATCATTGTATTATTATATGCAGACGACGTATTGCTTTTAGCTCACACTTCTAACACACTCTGTACATTGGTGGATTTGTTTGCTTGTTTTATTATTGACCTGGACCTGCTACTTACTTTGGTAAGTCACAGATCATGGCATGTGGACTGAGGCAGACAAATGTACCTTCCCTGTTTGGTGAGAGCGCGTGTTTAAAAAGGTCCCAAGATTTTCCATATCTTGGAGTCGCATTCCAGTCTTCTGCCTCTGGGGTTCCCATATGTCTAGAGAAGTTACAAAGTTCTGTACAGTAAATGGCACAGTTTTAAGCTTGCTAAAGCTCCCAGGAGGCAAACAGCTGAATTCCTATTTTATCTATCTATAAACCTCAATGCGTGCCAATGGCTAGTCATGGGGCAGGGGTGCAGGGCTTCCATAATTGCCAAGCTTTGCAGACCGTAGAAAAAATCTTCTGCAGTCACTTGTCACATTTGCCACCCTCTGGCCCCCAAAATATCTGCCATAATGAACTTGGCTTATCTTATACTGAAGACATAAATAAAATAGCACCCATATAACTTTGGCTATTTATTTAGTGCAAACCCCAAGACCAATCTGAATAAAGCAATTATTAGTAACTGCCTCGCAATGGAGAAAGGGAAACCATGCCTTGGGTTTCATATGTATCTGCCATTTTGAAAGATCTAGGCCTTTCAGACATTATTTCTTAATCCCACTAAAATATTAAAAGAAGACAAGTTGAGTATCAAACGCCTATTCTTGGATAAGAGGCGGGTACCAAGGGAAAAGGACAAAACCACTAAAGCAACATACGTAGTTACTGCAATATAAAAGAGAGTTCTGTTTTGGAATCCTACCTATCCTGGGACCGAGGAAGATGGGAAAGGTCACTGCTGTTTTGTTTCCATGCTGGAACTGTATTCACTTGCTGAAATTCCTATTGAGGCATTGGGGGTCTGATGTACTGAAGGCATGCCCATGTGAATATTGGGAGGCAGCCAACGTTGCACCTTTTCCTGTAAATATTTTGTTCTTTTAACAAAACAAGTTCTGCTCTCACTGTTTAAAAAAAAAAAAAAAAAAAGGCTAAATTTCATCAACACACAGTTGTTTTTTTAGGGTCGAGACTCCGTCGCTTGCGCATGCGTTTCGCTTGCGAGACGCTTTAGGAGTTAGAAAAGGGCTCGGAGCCCCATCCATGTCACGTCAGTGTCTTTCATTGGTTTGTGGGCTTGCCTTTTAAAATCGGATTGCTTTCATTAGTTGGAAGGCATGCATACGTCATGCCTTTCCAGTGGTTAGCCCTCCGCGAGCGCAGTGACCAAGTACTGAAAACATGCAAGGCTCGCTGTTTTCCGTCCAGTTTGTGGACTACTTTTTATCTTTTTTCGCAGCGCGATCTCGCTTGGCAGAAGTCGAGCGCTTTCCATGACATCGACCCTGTTACATAGTTAACTGCACTTTTGCCGGTTACGTAGATAATTGCACTTTTGCAGATAGGTTTCACTACGAGTGAACTGTAGCCCGCGATCGTGCTCTTTTTTTCTATTTAATGTGGCAAGAAAAGTCTGGTTGGGAGTTTACAACTGCTAATAGCTCTAACTCGGAAAAATGCGAGACCCGTTGCATTGCAAATGCTTGTTATTATTTAAAACTTTTAAGCAGCAAGGTAGTCAGTAACAGAATGGGTTCCTTCCTGAAATTAGCAGTACTTTCTAGAATGAGTACAGATATTTGTTTTATATTTTGATTGTCTGATTAATAGTATGGAATTTGTAATGTTTTATCATTATTTAAATTTTGCATTTCATTTTTTCTGTGAAACTTTATGGGTGCTTTGTCTCCCGAATAAAGTAATTTGACTGTCTGTGTTCCTAATAAGGTCACCAAGCGGGAGCAGTGAGACAGCAACAGAAGAACAACTGTACATTTCAGTGATCTTGATAGCTCTCCAAGCTCATCATCAATATCGGATATCACCAGTTAAAACAACAAGAGGTCGTAAGGAACAGTGGTGCATTCTGCATGCATGTACGTTTAAGAAGATGCAAGATAATTAGCATCATGGTGTTCTCAATGTCATAAGCATTTCAGAATACAATCAATGAGAACAAAGCTGAAACACAACAGCTACTGGTTGACTAGCAGTTGAACAGTTGGCTATGCTTGTGCCTTCTTTATTCATCTGTGCGCATTCTCACTGCTCCCTGCTGCTTTTCGCAATGCAGAACCCAGCTCTTTGCCTGCCTTAATCTGTATTCTTTCTGGTTTCCACCCAAAACTTCATCCCTTGTTGCTGGTAGGCTGTTCAGTGGGTTACTGGACACGTTCATATCACCATTTTAAGCAATATGAATCACTACTGCTTCCCCTTTATTGGTGGTGTCCCATTGTTGCTGTGGTCCCCTCTCCACCTGATGAACCTACAAGGATCAAGGGGGTGGAGGTAGGCAGGGTGAGTCTGAGCTGAATTGTAGGCCCCAGGATGGCTCTGTTACACGTTCGAACACATGATCTCCCTGTTTGTTTGCTTTGGGGGGTCTTGCTCTCTCACGCCTGAGCTGTGTACTATTAAATGTGCAGTGGGGCTTCGTATATATACTCAAGATTCAAGGCAATGGGTATGGTTTTTTTAAAGGCAGTTCATGGGCAATAAGAATTCCCTATTAAAATGTATTTAAGACAATGGACAATTGTTATAAGTGCAGATGTGTACAATCCCCTAACTACAAGACGTCTTGAACAGAAGACAAAAAGACAAAAACCACAGAATTTTTTTCTAACTGGGGTAGAAGAATAACTGAACTACCTGGGTCATAGATCCACAAATTCAAAACAATCAAAGAAATCCACTAATGATTTTTTCGAAACAGTCTGCCGCAGTCACCATCTCTATCCCCCTTGGATGGGGAACGGGGACCATAACGGCAACTGTGACAAAAATAGACACAATGGTTCCTAACTCTAGATTGGGGGGTGGTAGCTAAGACTCCACTTTAAGTCATATTGAGACCCATGAAGTTGTGTAGCAAAAAACACTTTACAAGGGCGTAACTACAATAATGCCTTCACTAGTGAAAAATGAGCCGCTGCCATTTTCCGACCTTTAAGAGACTCTCAGACACGAGTCTGAAATTATCTTCCCTCTAATTAACAATTAATCGTTTTTGAGTATACAATACCTGATACACCCTATCATAGGTTCTTTGGCTCAAGTCCCCTGTACCTTTCTCTCCATCTCAAAGGTGTAAAGAAATATTACACAGGGGTGGTATCTCAAACCTTGAATCTTCTCCGGCAGAAACTGAAGCATTGCTATAATGTCACACATCAAAGAGGAGATAAGGTGATACATATCGACACCAGTTAAAAACCTTTCTCTACCTCCCCAGAAATTACAAGATTGCCCTCCATCTTCATATATGAACTCATTTCAAAACACCTTGTTCTCTTTTTTGAATTTGCTAGAAAAATAGGTTATATTCCAAGACCATATACTAAGAATATTAACCAGAATTTTGAAAGGCCTTGAATGTCCCAAACTGAAGAGATCATATCACCTCTTAAGGTGCCTCTACTTGAAATGGTATCAAGAACAAGAGCTCACATATGGTAACCCAAGTTGGAAGGACCCAAAATCTCAAATCATGTTTTAAAAAACCTATTACATGAAAACTGTAATCGAACTAATGTATGTGTGCATGAATATTTCAGAACTAGCAAATAAGGTAGTGTTCCCTGAACTCCATCTTGTGTCTCCTCTTTTCGCAAACGAAAGGAGAAAGGTAGGGAAAAAGGAAGAAAAGAACCTGCCCTAAAAATGTCTTATATTTTACTGTATTAAAGAATCTACTAAGCACTACCACTGAAAGAGGAAAAACAAATAAGAAAAATTAAGAGGACTTGGACAAAGAAAAGAAGGTTGACTCACAAAGTGCTCCAAAACATACAAATGCAAAAATTCTACCCCAATGTTGAAATATCTTTGCCTTCTCCGTCAAAAACAAACGTTAACCATACTGTTGTTACTACTCCTGTCTTATAGGGGCTGTATGAGCTGAGACAGTGTTGTGGGTTAGGTGAGGAGTGAGGTCTTCAGTTTCTTGCAGAATTCAAGAGAAGGAGGCTCTGATGTACAGAGGCAGGTCATTCAAGGCTTTAGGAGCAATGCAGGAGAAGGCACGACTGCCAGATCTGGTTCTGCGTAAGGGTGGGGTATGAGTAGGAGTTTGGCTGATCAAAGGCATCTAGTAGGTCTGTGGAAGTTTATGCGGTTGTTGAGGTTGTGGGGCCAAGGCTGTGTAAGGTTTTGTATGGGTTTGTGAGGAGTTTGAAGAGTGCTTGTTTTTGTATTAGAAGCCAGTGAAGCTCTTTGAGGTGCGGGGTAATGTGAATGCAGGGTGGGAAGTTGAGGGTGAGCCTAGCTACTGAGTTTTGTATGATCTGGAGTCTTCTGGGTCAGATGAGTGGTTATTCCAGCATAGAGCTCTTTCCTGTAGTCCAGCTTGCTTGTGATGAGGGTTTGAGTGATGGTTCTGTGAACATTGCTAGAAGGCCATTTGAAGATCTTATTGTGCATCTTGAGTGTGTGGAGGGAACTAAAGACTGCGTTCACTAGGCTGGTCATGGCGAGTTAGCTGCTGATTACTACTCCAAGGTTCTTTGCCTGGGTTGCCGGGAAGAGTGTGGGTCCTAGTTGGAGGCCCAGACCGAGTGCGTCTTTCCTGAAGATTACTACTTCCACCCTGTCTGTGTTGAACTTGAGGCAGTTTGTTTACACCCACCTAGCGACTTCGGTCATTAAGTAGAGACATTGGAGTTGGTGTTTGGCATCTTGTCGGAGAGGGACGAGTGCCAACTGGAAGTCAGCAGAATAGAATATGATGTTGATAAGTGGGTGCGGATTATGCTGGTGAGAGGGGTCATGTAGACGTTGAACAGAGTGGGACTCAGTGAGGATCCTTGTGGAACTCCGCAGATGAGGTTGACAGCATCCGAGGTGAAGGGGGCCTTGTTGAAAGACGTGGTGCTGCCTCACAGCGAAATGCGGGACCTTCGATGCCAGCTTCATGCTGTCATTAGATAAAGATGGGGTGGAAGATGGTGTTAAAGGTTGCAAAAAGATCCAGAGGGATGAGGGCTGCGATATCATCTATTACCATGAACATCCAGATGTCGTCTGCGGCGGTGATGAGGGTGGTCTGCATGTACCATGATTAGGCCAGAACCCGGACTGAGTGGTGTTGAAGAAGTGGTTGTCAGTGAGTTAAGTGGCTAGACGGTTATCATCTTTTCCATGACCTATGTGGGTAACATAGCAGGAAGATAGGCCGGTAGTTGGCTAGCATCTTCGGGTTTGGTGAGGGCTTCTTGGGAACTGTGGCATGTTTCTAGGAGTGATGATTGAGTCATTCAGGCTGGAGGTGACGAACTGGCAGCCTCCTCCTTATTTACCAGATGAAACAAAAATAATTTTGCTCCCCATATATCCTTTACTGTGTACTGAACAAGTTAATAATTATTCTTATCTACTCCCGGAGGAGACCTCAGACTCTTTTTTCCCATTCTTGACTTTGTTAATTTATTCTCCAATATATCTGACCTCTGAAAATATCAGGCTGCTAAACATTCCCCTAAATGCACCCTTGTCAAGAGCTGAATTTGAGTCCACCTTAGCTCCATCACTGATTATGATTAATAAGGACATTTTACAAGTTACAGAAATCAATGTAATTTTGTTAACATCTGTCAAAAAACGTATCACCGCCACCTGGTTCTCCGAGGAGGCTGTATCTTTTTCTCCAACCTCTACTGATCCAATAACTGATTCAAAGCTCATTAAAATCTGCCCTTGCTCTGGAGAAAAAGGGAGGGCCCCAAAACACATTTTCCCCATTCATTTTTCCATAGGGATTTTGAACAGAGATAGTGCCGAAACTACTGGATGAAATAACACCAAATTTGACAGAAAGCAACCTTTTTTTGTTTGGGTGTACTTTTATTCAGTAGTTTTTGAGAAATTAAGAGGAAAACAAATTTGTATATATAGGCACGCAGATCGTGGATCCAGCGCAGACTGCCGCAAGCCACACTGAGGAGTTTGATTGGCTGGGTGCAAGCTGTTCAGAAAGTTGGGGCCACCATGTTATCAACCGGAAATGGTCCTGGGGAATGAATTGTATTTGAGAAATGAGTAAAAGTGGTCAGGGTAGAGGTACTCTGACCCCATGGGGATAATGTATGTATGGGTTTGTAAGGGATGTACTATGAGTTTGAAAACCTTTTTTGGGGGGCGATTGTGAATCCGTGACTCTGTCGCAGCACTCAGCGAGCCCCCCACTGTAGACACCCCGTGTAACACCACAACAGAGTCGCGAACCCTGGCAATGAAAAAAAAAAAGTATACATATACTAGAAGATACTGCTGTACACACTGACACAACCACTCACAGACGCACTCAGAGACTCATGCACCTACTCACAGACCCACTCAGATAGTAACGTAGCCACTAACAGACCCACTGAGACACACATGCACCCACTCAGAGTCTTCCACCCACTCACAAACCCACTCAGAACCTCAGGCACCCACTCACACATCCACTCATAACCTCAGGCACCCACTCACAGACACACACCCACTCACATTCCCACTGCGAGACATATTGGGACACTCATGCACCACTCACAGACTCACTCATTTAGTCACGTTCCCACTGGGAGACACATAGAGACACTCATGCACCCACTCAGAGACTCGTGCACCCTCTCACAAACCCTCTCAGAGGCTCATGTACCCACTCACAGCCTCGTGAACCCACTCACAGAGCCACCCAAACACTCACTCACAGATGCATTGAGAGCTTCATGCACCCACTGACAGACCCACTGAAACTCTCTCACACTCTGAGACTCAGAGACTGTGGCACCCACCCACATACCCACTCAGTCATGTAGCCACTCACAGATCCATTCAGACACTGATGCACCCATTCAGAGACCCACTCAGAGACTCATGCACCCGCTCGAGGACCCACTCAAACACTCACTATTTTACTCACAGACCCACTGAGAGACTCATGCATTCACTCAGACATCCACTAAGAGCCTCATGCACCCACTCACAGACCCACTCAGAGACTCATGGACCCACTCACAGATCCACTCAGACACACACGCACCCAACTCAGAGACCTTTTCAGATAGTCACGTACCCACTGACAGACCCACTCATGCATCCACTCACAGAGCCACTCAGAGCCTCTACCACCCACTCAAAACCTTCTCCATTCAGAAACAGGTCATTTTAATTGCTGTGATGTATTCCAAAATGTACTGTTACATATAGATAATAAATACAAATATATGATAAGTATGTGCAATGAATTGTGCTTTCGGTTTGTGACTCCACGACAGAGTAACGAATCATTTTTTATTTAAAAAAAAAAAAATTATAGTTGCTTTTAAATTTCAAAAGTGTTTAGAATGTAGGATGGCTCTAAGAAGAGCCTTTGTGTTTGTTGGATGTATAGGTTTAGTGCATATATAAGCAAATTGACAGTTTTAAGTTATTCAGAAATACTCTGTTGCCCTCATATGTGAACTGCACACCATCTCTTCTGTATACGCCATCCATGTCAAAGTGGAGGTTATTATTGGACACTGAGCCCATGTTATGGTCTCTGAGAAATGCCGAAACAGTTTTATTAACATGTTTCCTGGCTTTGTCTATTTGTGGACAGAAATTAGGTGGCTACTTCTATTTCTGCCTCTGGCATATATAAGAGACCACAAAAATAGTGTGAGGGAAAAGGTGCATTAATTGAACAAAGCTATCCTTCATTAGTATTTCCAGTCTCACTCCAGTCAGTGTCCCAGGTCATTATCACCACGGTGCACAATGATAAATTGAGGAGGCTGGGTACCTCTAATGCTTTCAACCAATGAAAGAAATTGCCCCCATCGTAATCCTCTCAGGCCAACCCAAGTAATATCCACACTAGGTAAACTGAGGTTCCTGCATACTCACTAGACCAAACACAAACATAGATATGACCTACAGTCCACAAACTGAACATTTTAAGGAAAGGAGCTGTTGCACCCAGGAGAACGCTGCAGCTGAATGAAGGAGATCTAAAAATGTGAGGTGATTAAAATGAAGGGACTTACAGATTTTACAAACCAGAATGCGTGTATTTGATTGGATGTTGTGAAAAGAGTTATATATTAAAGTAGGTTGTGACTAACAAATAGAGGTTAGTGAATTTGCGATTGGTTCTCATTTCTTTTCCCCACCAGTAACTTTGTTTTTGATATGGTTATATTTAGTGGTTGTAAACCACATCTGCTGCAGCATACAGTAAAGCTAGACTGCTGCTAGCACTAAATGTATTGAACTTTTGAACTCGTGGTAAAGTACAGTGGTGTAGAGGAGGTTGCTATGGCACCTGTGGACATTCAATGTGGGGGGAAGAGCAACGCTTAAAGGAGACAAACATTTATCAGTAAAATAGAGAATATGGTGGAGTAGGTTTTGAAACACGATTTTCCCAGATAAATATCATGTGCATTTTCATAATGTAGAGAACGACTCAGTCGCAATGTTCCACAGGAGGGTTGGGGCCAAAGGAGTCGCGACTCCAGCAGCACACATTAGGAAATTGGGCTTCTGACTAAGAGCACAAGCTAGGGTTAACATACAGTAACCACAGAAAAGAAGTGTAACCTCAATAAAACATTAAACAGAGCTTGTGATTTGATAAGAGTCTCAGTATTACAGAGAGCAAAGGTGAATATGTTACCAGTACTTGTTCCTTCGAGTGAGAGTGGGCTACCATTCTTAGTCTGAGTTTAAAAAAAGAGGAGAAGTGACATTGTGAACATGATTTATCTATCATTACAAGGTATTTATTAGGTATGTAA
Source organism: Pleurodeles waltl (assembly GCF_031143425.1). Taxonomy (NCBI): domain Eukaryota; kingdom Metazoa; phylum Chordata; class Amphibia; order Caudata; family Salamandridae; genus Pleurodeles; species Pleurodeles waltl. The sequence goes on from NC_090443.1 coordinate 284,057,529, forward strand.
ATTCCAGTATTACTTTTACAGTGAGGTCTGTCCATTAATAAAAGTAAAAGAAAACTGTGCATTATATGCAAAAAAGTATAAGTAAGGTCTACTGACCTAGATGTTGATCATTTTATAAAAAAATGTTTATATGATGGTACTAGACCTTTTGGGTCAACGCGTGGGAATTGAAATTTACTTTTTATGTGGAAAGGCATATAGTTTTCATTTTTTCTTGATATAGGTTATGCTTGAAATAGGAGATTCATAAAGGTATAGGAGGTACAGTCAGGGCCACTGGAATTATGCAGGAGGGATGGGCCAAATTAAGCGACAGAGTTGAATAAATTATGTAGAAGTTGATGGAAATTATGTGGTATAATGCATCAGGATTTTCTGGTACTATTACTTATCATTTTGTTATTGTGAAACTTGTTAACATTGTGTGGGTATTGTTGGACGTAATTAGTACCAGTTCAACACTCAAATATAGCAACAAAAATAAAACTATGGAAAGGGCCTTACACTGAGTGGCAACATGTGTTGTATTTTTACTGATTCTTTTACCATTTGAGCTAGAAACACAATTTTTTACTTTTCTTAAAATGTGCAGATTACGTGGCAGACAATGGATTATATGATTTATGCAAAAATCGTTGCGGCCTCACAATTGCGTATTTCCAGTGCATATAGTATGTGATTATAATGAAATATATATAGGTGTAGATTTCTAAGGACTATGCTGTAAAGTGTAGGTACTGTTGTGTATTGTTGTGCAGCTCTATTTTAACTTGTGAAAAAATTAGAGTATCTGTAGTATTAACATGCATTTCTCCTATCTGCTGTTGTGATGATGTAGAAATTGTGGGTAGGTTTAATGCAGAGAATATTTCACCATGGTATTTGGGTTGATGGGTTGTGGAAAATAATATTTTTGTTGTGGATGAAAATAGACTATTCAATAAAGATGCAATTCTGTAATATTTTTTATTTGCACAGATCTATTTCTGCAGTAGAAGACATTTAAAAAATGTAAAATAAAACGCAACAGAAAAAGAAAGTGTGCAAATTATATTATCTACTTGCAACTCATGAAAAACAAAACCAACATATGAAGAATGTCAGTAAACACAAAGAAGTTGCTGGTAAGCCAACGAAAAAATGTTTAAAAACTGTATGTGGCAAACTGAAATATTTGCAAGATGAAGAAAGGAAACAGAAATCTTCTAAATCAGTTGTACAAAGTAAAAGAAGTTATGAGACTAGGGGGAAGAATTCAAACAAGAAAGACAAAAGCTCAACCAGCAGGCAGCAACAGTTCAAGGAAATTAGAGTGAGGATGTTTCATGTTAGAGTAATTCAGAATCTTATTAGGAATATTTAATAATTAAGAAGGAGAACAAAAGTATTGAAACAAAACATATTGTTGAAGATATAGTTGATACAGCATATGAGTTGAAAATGAAACTTTTCACTTTGATAATTAATAAGATGAGAGCCTTGAACAAAATGGTGTGGGTAGGAAAAGGTGCAGCCAAAGGAAAAGACTTGTTAATAAAAGTAATTTTTGTAAAATATTTAGTGGAGAATGGAAGCGTACATCCAGCACAAAACCTTACATTAATGAAGAACCATTTTTGCAAGAGAATACATTAGTACATGCAGTGGATTCAACTGGTCGCTATTATAAAATGAAAGAAGGGACTCCGGTTGAAAAAGAAAAGATTGTTCCCATACATAAGGAAACATTAATAGCTGAAGATGTTCAGCGGCGGCGTACAATGGGCCCTGTTTACCAGTGTAACTATAGCAGTATTTGTACCATTCAGCAACAATCTACTGATTTATTACAAGCTTTTGTACATTAATTTCCAAGTAGAACTCTTAAGAGAGAAATGTCAATGTTGCAATGCTTAGATCCTTGCACAGTAATGAATCTAATCTTTTTACAAGGGCATTCTTGATCATGTTTATCTAGGAAAGTGCCCCCAGAGCACATTTCATCACTTTAGAATGTTGGCGGTTCACCATTCGAAGATAAGAAGTATAGTTAGGAGGCTTTACTATGTGAAGACTCCCGCCATATGTTTAGGAGAGATTAACAGAGTACTTTTGCATGGTACTGTACCATGTCCAGTTTCGGTTCTTTGGTAATGAAGAGGATTGTAATGTGAATGAGGAATTTGTAGGTAGAGATATTGTAGAAGAGAGTTCAGGAATTGGTACTGAGGCGGAAAGAATACCAGGTAAGAGGTGGTCCTCACATTCACATAGTATTATGGATAAAAGACGCACCCAAGTTTGTTGCAGAGAGCGATGATTCTGTGTTGTCTTTTAAAGGGCAGTATGTTACAAGTAGTATACCGAATCAGAGTGCTGACAAAGGTCTCAGATGATAAGTTCTGCATTTTCAAACACATAGATGTGGGAAGTACTGCAGAGGTGTATACGGGTGCAAAGAAAAATTCGATACACTATGTTGATTTGGATTTCCATGACTTATTTCGAAAGGAAGAGTAAACAGCTTCTTGTCTTCAATGAGACATACACTAACACGGAAATTACCAAAGAACACACATAACTTAAAAAGAAGTGGAGATTCCAAATATTAATGACAACAATCCTGTGATTTTTTAAATGTGGAATACTAACATGGACATTCAATTTGTATCAGACAACTCCATCACTGTGGCTCGGTACGTGACATCACACATCACAAAATCTGAGAAAACGGAAATGAAGGCAAAGTGAAAGGAGATTTCTGCAGAGAAGGCTCTTAGCAAGAAATTGTATTCGTTCAGCTTGAAAATGCTTTCCCATAGGGAAATAGGGAGTTACGAGGATTTGACAGGTTAAGTTCACTAGTTTGCTTTCAAAATCCAAAGGAATTGTGCGAGTTAGTCTTGGTCTGTCTACCACAAGAAATAGAGTATCAAAGTCTTTTCATGAAATTCAGTGTCTGGCAGAGTTTGACCCACAAAGTACTGACATTGTAAAATCAAATATGTTGGATACATACTATCTAAGAAGAAGTCCACATTTAGAGGACAAGTGTCTATGAAATTCTTCAAAACTACAGATATAAAAGTAATATATCTGAAAACATAGAAGGAAAATATACAGTTCATGGATATGAACAATACTAGGGAAACATGGAAAAGAAAACAATGTAATTAACCATCAGAAACTGACCTGTCAAACTCATGAAAAAATATTTTTTGTTTTTATTTAGTACTCCTTCAGTTGTTCAGACCTTGGCGTAGTGAATTGGAATTAATTGGGGATTACAACTTCTACCAAGATTGTTTTAATGCTGTCAAAGATAGTATTCAGTGTTCCACGTTCAATAACTACTTAAAAATGTTAAATGATGAGATACAACAGGAAGAAATGATTGCAGCTGAGGTAGCTAAGGATAGTTCTGAAAAGCAGCCAAAGCTCTGCAACTTAAAGTCTGGAGCCTCTTGGAAAAACTATTATTGAAAATTAAGCTGCAATAGCTATGAATAAACTGGAAACTACAATGGGACAAGCTAGACAAGAATCAGTAGATCTGTAACATTTAGTTGGCCAACTAAAAAACAAGCAAAAGGAGATTATATTGAAGTAAAAGGTAAAATAGAACATGGATTACCACATAAAAAGAAGGAATGCATTTGCTCATCTTTCAAGCCAATATTGTTATATATTAGTGGCCAAGCTTGCACCGGAAAACCTTCTTAATTAAAGCTGTCTCAACTTATCTACAGAAGACTACAGGTTCTAACTTATTGTGTGTGGTAATAGCACCTATGAGACTAGCTGCACACATTATCATAGGAATTAGTCTACATAGACGTTTAATCCTGCCAGTTGAACAAGATAAACTGGAATACCTAAAATTATCAGGTGTGGCATATCATGAGGCAGCAAGAGTTTTAAAGAAAATTAAGCTTTTGATTATTGACGACGTAAGCATGGTTTCAAATCAAATGCTTGCCTCTGTTCGCCTTCGAATGCGAGATATTTTAAAAACTGAATACAACATCTTGTTTGGGGGAAAGCATTTGATTGTTTTTGGAGACCTATTAAAACTGACTCCAGTAAAAGGACAGCCTGATTTCAAAACTCTTTCACATGAAGAGACTCGAAACTCTTTGGGAAGTATTGGTAATGTAAACATTTGGCATTTTTTTCAATACAAAGAACTAGTGAAAAATATGTGTCAAACCTCTGATATGAACTATGGAAACATTCTAAAGGACATTAGAGTAGGAGTTCTGCCAAAAGAGGGAAAACATATGTTGAAAAGTTGAATTATTGAAAAACTGTTTTCGTCTATAAAATGGCAGCAGAGCTAATGTATAATTTTTGTAAAGAGGGGAAACAGATAGTTAGTTTGATGCTACCATTCAAGAGTGTGTTGCTTTTAATGAGGAATTACTAAAACTTGAGAATAAAGATATTTTGGAGATAACAGCAATTGACAAAATGGAACATCAAGGAGTAACTAAAGTTGTGAGTGAAAAATTACAAGATAAATTAGAGTCTTTGGAAAAATCTGTATCCAAGACTGCTGGACTAGAGAAACGTTTAAGTATTTGTAAAAATTGCCGAGTAATTCTAAGACATAATTTAAATGTGGAAGAAGGTTTGGAAAATGGTGCCCTGAGTAAAGTTGTTGATTTCATTAATTTTCCTAATCGTGATCAGGTTCAATACTTAGCTATAAAGTTTGGACAGGTTGGTGGCGTGAAACAAATTGGCCAATGCATTGTACACTTTTTATTAGCAAAACATTTGTATGTGCGACTAAAACAGTTTCCAGTTGGCATATGCTGTAATGATCTACAAGCCTCAAGGCTTAAGTGTTGATGTTACATTCATAAATATTGGACATACAGTTTTTAAAAAGGGAATGTCCTATGGATTATTGTCAAGAGTTCTGACATAATCTGGTCTGCTCCTGGTTGATTTTGATGAGTACAAACTTAGTGCAGATGCAACCTGCGTGAAAGAGTACAACAGACTAAGAAATAAATATGCTCTTCATTTAAGACAGTATCCTGTTTATCAAAAAATGTATTATGTCCTAGACAGAAATTGACAAAACAATAAAAAAACATTAAAGAAAATACAGACATCACAGATAAAGAAGAGTCTGTGCAGAAAGAAAAAGTGGAAGAACATGGAGATATACCAGTTGGATAATACAAGTGGTGTTAACTGCTATGGTAATGTTGTTCTCAGTGTTCTCTTCCATCCACCACAAGTTGTAAATGCAATCCACGAAAAACCACAGAGCACGTTGTGCACAGCATTATTTAATTGCTTTCAAGGCTTATGTCATAACAGAGCTGTAATACAATCTGCTTCACGAATTAGAGAACTAATAGACAAGTATAGTGGTCTGTTTTACTTACTCTAAAGGCTCAACAAGATACAAAAAAGTTTATTATAGTAATCCATGGAATTTTAGAAGAAGAAAATGTGAATACTGATGATATATTTGGACTCCGTTACACATGGAACCATGAGTGTGAAGATGTATCTTTCTCATCTACCACTGAAATCTAATCTGAGCAATTTTTGTACTTAACTCTGCCAGATTCTAAAAGTGTGCCGTTCAAAAGATTAGTTTAAAAAAGTGATCAAAACATGTGTTCACCTTGTAAATCACATGTATTCTCTACATTGCTTATACAGAGGAGTGGTAAATATATAACAGTCATGTTTCAACAATGCAGAGCCGATGGAACAAAATTAGAGACCGAGAATACCAACTTTAAAGCTGGAAAGATTTAAATTTCTGGTAGAACATATTATACTTTGGTTATCATATTCCATAAATGAGTAAATATCACATCTGGACATTATACTGTATATTTAAAGAGTGAAAGTGGGTGGACAGAATGCAGTGATAGCAGTCTCCAATTCAAACACAAGCTCTCTTTTAAACTTCCTAACTCGTATTTATTGTTTTTACAAACAAAGTTCTAATGTTGTAGAGTCTGACAGTATTGAATATACTCATTTTTTTTTTATCTGGATCATTACTATTACAGAAATTATTCAGCCTAACAAGGGTGACGTCCTGAAAAACACATTAAAAAAATGTGTGCTTAAAAGGTTTCCTAATACTTTTTCAGAATAGTATGGGTACTGTAGGAAGTTGGCTCTGTATGTGCTATTTCAAAGTAAGGAATAGCATGCACAGAGTCCAAGGGTTCCCCTTAGAGGTAAAATAGTGGTAAAAATAGATAATACTAATGCTCTATTTTGTGGTAGTGTGGTCGAGCAGTAGGCTTATCCAAGGAGTAGTGTTAAGCATTTGTTGTACATACACATAGACAATAAATGAGGTACACACACTCAGAGACAAATCCAGCCAATAGGTTTTTGTATAGAAAAATATCTTTTCTTAGTTTATTTTAAGAACCACAGGTTCAAATTCTACATGTAATATCTCATTCGAAAGGTATTGCAGGTAAGTACTTTAGGAACTTCAAATCATCAAAATTGCATGTATACTTTTCAAGTTATTGACAAATAGCTGTTTTAAAAGTGGACACTTAGTGCAATTTTCACAGTTCCTAGGGGAGGTAAGTATTGGTTAGGTTAACCAGGTAAGTAAGACACTTACAGGGCTTAGTTCTTGGTCCAAGGTAGCCCACCGTTGGGGGTTCAGAGCAACCCCAAAGTCACCACACCAGCAGCTCAGGGCCGGTCAGGTGCAGAGTTCAAAGTGGTGCCCAAAACACATAGGCTAGAATGGAGAGAAGGGGGTGCCCCGGTTCCGGTCTGCTTGCAGGTAAGTACCCGCGTCTTCGGAGGGCAGACCAGGGGGGTTTTGTAGGGCACCGGGGGGGACACAAGTCCACACAGAAATTTCACCCTCAGCGGCGCGGGGGCGGCCGGGTGCAGTGTAGAAACAAGCGTCGGGTTCGCAATGTTAGTCTATGAGAGATCTCGGGATCGCTTCAGCGCTGCAGGCAGGCAAGGGGGGGATTCCTCGGGGAAACCTCCACTTGGGCAAGGGAGAGGGACTCCTGGGGGTCACTTCTCCAGTGAAAGTCCGGTCCTTCAGGTCCTGGGGGCTGCGGGTGCAGGGTCTCTCCCAGGCGTCGGGACTTTAGGTTCAAAGAGTCGCGGTCAGGGGAAGCCTCGGGATTCCCTCTGCAGGCGGCGCTGTGGGGGCTCAGGGGGGACAGGTTTTGGTACTCACAGTATCAGAGTAGTCCTGGGGTCCCTCCTGAGGTGTTGGATCGCCACCAGCCGAGTCGGGGTCGCCGGGTGCAGTGTTGCAAGTCTCACGCTTCTTGCGGGGAGCTTGCAGGGTTCTTTAAAGCTGCTGGAAACAAAGTTGCAGCTTTTCTTGGAGCAGGTCCGCTGTCCTCGGGAGTTTCTTGTCTTTTCGAAGCAGGGGCAGTCCTCAGAGGATGTCGAGGTCGCTGGTCCCTTCGGAAGGCGTCGCTGGAGCAGGATCTTTGGAAGGCAGGAGACAGGCCGGTGAGTTTCTGGAGCCAAGGCAGTTGTCGTCTTCTGGTCTTCCGCTGCAGGGGTTTTCAGCTGGGCAGTCCTTCTTCTTGTAGTTGCAGGAATCTAATTTTCTAGGGTTCAGGGTAGCCCTTAAATACTAAATTTAAGGGCGTGTTTAGGTCTGGGGGGTTAGTAGCCAATGGCCACTAGCCCTGAGGGTGGGTACACCCTCTTTGTGCCTCCTCCCAAGGGGAGGGGGTCACATCCCTAATCCTATTGGGGGAATCCTCCATCTGCAAGATGGAGGATTTCTAAAAGTTAGAGTCACCTCAGCTCAGGACACCTTAGGGGCTGTCCTGACTGGCCAGTGACTCCTCCTTGTTATTCTCATTATTTTCTCCGGCCTTGCCGCCAAAAGTGGGGCCTGGCCGGAGGGGGCGGGCAACTCCACTAGCTGGAGTGTCCTGCTGGGTTGGCACAAAGGAGGTGAGCCTTTGAGGCTCACCGCCAGGTGTGACAATTCCTGCCTGGGAGAGGTGTTAGCATCTCCACCCAGTGCAGGCTTTGTTACTGGCCTCAGAGTGACAAAGGCACTCTCCCCATGGGGCCAGCAACATGTCTCGGTTTGTGGCAGGCTGCTAAAACTAGTCAGCCTACACAGATAGTCGGTTAAGTTTCAGGGGGCACCTCTAAGGTGCCCTCTGTGGTGTATTTTACAATAAAATGTACACTGGCATCAGTGTGCATTTATTGTGCTGAGAAGTTTGATACCAAACTTCCCAGTTTTCAGTGTAGCCATTATGGTGCTGTGGAGTTCGTGTTTGACAGACTCCCAGACCATATACTCTTATGGCTACCCTGCACTTACAATGTCTAAGGTTTTGTTTAGACACTGTAGGGGTACCATGCTCATGCACTGGTACCCTCACCTATGGTATAGTGCACCCTGCCTTAGGGCTGTAAGGCCTGCTAGAGGGGTGTCTTACCTATACTGCATAGGCAGTGAGAGGCTGGCATGGCACCCTGAGGGGAGTGCCATGTCGACTTACTCGTTTTGTCCTCACTAGCACACACAAGCTGGCAAGCAGTGTGTCTGTGCTGAGTGAGGGGTCTCCAGGGTGGCATAAGACATGCTGCAGCCCTTAGAGACCTTCCTTGGCATCAGGGCCCTTGGTACTAGAAGTACCAGTTACAAGGGACTTATCTGGATGCCAGGGTCTGCCAATTGTGGATACAAAAGTACAGGTTAGGGAAAGAACACTGGTGCTGGGGCCTGGTTAGCAGGCCTCAGCACACTTTCAATTGTAAACATAGCATCAGCAAAGGCAAAAAGTCAGGGGGCAACCATGCCAAGGAGGCATTTCCTTACACAACCCCCCCCCAAACGAAAGAGGATGAGACTAACCTTTCCCAAGAGAGTCTTCATTTTCTAAGTGGAAGAACCTGGAAAGGCCATCTGCATTGGCATGGGCAGTCCCAGGTCTGTGTTCCACTATAAAGTCCATTCCCTGTAGGGAGATGGACCACCTCAACAGTTTAGGATTTTCACCTTTCATTTGCATCAGCCATTTGAGAGGTCTGTGGTCAGTTTGAACTAGGAAGTGAGTCCCAAAGAGGTATGGTCTCAGCTTCTTCAGGGACCAAACCACAGCAAAGGCCTCCCTCTCAATGGCACTCCAACGCTGCTCCCTGGGGAGTAACCTCCTGCTAATGAAAGCAACAGGCTGGTCAAGGCCATCATCATTTGTTTGGGACAAAACTGCCCCTATCCCATGTTCAGAGGCATCAGTCTGCACAATGAACTGCTTAGAATAATCTGGAGCTTTGAGAACTGGTGCTGAGCACATTGCTTGTTTCAGGGTGTCAAAGGCCTGTTGGCAGTCCACAGTCCAGTTCACTTTCTTGGGCATTTTCTTGGAGGTGAGCTCAGTGAGGGCTGTCACAATGGATCCATATCCCTTCACAAACCTCCTGTAGTACCCAGTCAAGCCAAGGAATGCCCTGACTTGAGTCTGGGTTTTTGGAGCTACCCAGTCCAGAATGGTCTGGATCTTGGGTTGGAGTGGCTGAACTTGGCCTCCACCTACAAGGTGGCCCAAGTAAACCACAGTTCCCTGCCCTATCTGGCATTTGGATGCCTTGATAGAGAGGCCTGCAGATTGCAGAGCCTTCAAAACCTTCCTCAGGTGGACCAGGTGATCCTGCCAGGTGGAGCTAAAGACAGCAATATCATCAAGATAAGCTGTGCTAAAGGACTCCAAGCCAGCAAGGACTTGATTCACCAACCTTTGGAAGGTGGCAGGGGCATTCTTTAAACCAAAGGGCATAACAGTAAACTGATAATGCCCATCAGGTGTGGAGAATGCTGTCTTTTCTTTTGCTCCAGGTGCCATTTTTATTTGCCAGTACCCTGCTGTCAAGTCAAAGGTACTTAGAAATTTGGCAGCACCTAATTTATCAATGAGCTCATCAGCTCTTGGAATTGGATGGGCATCTGTCTTGGTGACAGAATTGAGCCCTCTGTAGTCCACACAAAACCTCATCTCTTTCTTTCCATCTTTGGTGTGAGGTTTGGGGACTAAGACCACTGGGCTGGCCCAGGGGCTGTCAGAGCGCTCAATTACTCCCAATTCCAGCATCTTGTGGACTTCCACCTTGATGCTTTCCTTAACATGGTCAGACTGTCTGAAGATTTTGTTTTTGACAGGCATGCTGTCTCCTGTGTCCACATCATGGGTACACAGGTGTGTCTGACCAGGGGTTAAGGAGAAGAGTTCAGGAAACTGTTGTAGGACTCTCCTACAATCAGCTTGCTGTTGGCCAGAGAGGGTGTCTGAGTAGATCACTCCATCTACTGTGCCATCTTTTGGGTCTGATGACAGAAGATCAGGGAGAGGTTCACTCTCTGCCTCCTGATCCTCATCTGTTACCATCAACAGATTCACATCAGCCCTGTCATGGAAGAGCTTAAGGCGGTTCACATGGATCACCCTCTTGGGGCTCCTGCTTGTGCCCAGGTCCACCAAGTAGGTGACCTGACTCTTCCTCTCTAGTACTGGGTAAGGGCCACTCCATTTGTCCTGGAGTGCCCTGGGAGCCACAGGCTCCAGAACCCAGACTTTCTGCCCTGGTTGGAACTCAACCAGTGCAGCCTTTTGGTCATACCAAAACTTCTGGAGCTGTTGGCTGGCCTCAAGGTTTTTGGTTGCCTTTTCCATGTACTCTGCCATTCTAGAGCGAAGGCCAAGTACATAGTCCACTATGTCCTGTTTAGGCTCGTGGAGAGGTCTCTCCCAGCCTTCTTTAACAAGGGCAAGTGGTCCCCTTACAGGATGACCAAACAGAAGTTCAAAGGGTGAGAATCCTACTCCCTTCTGTGGCACCTCTCTGTAAGCGAAAAGCAGACATGGCAAGAGGACATCCCATCTCCTTTTGAGCTTTTCTGGGAGCCCCATGATCATGCCTTTTAATGTCTTGTTGAATCTCTCAACCAAGCCATTAGTTTGTGGATGGTATGGTGTAGTGAATTTATAAGTCACTCCACACTCATTCCACATGTGCTTTAGGTATGCTGACATGAAGTTGGTACCTCTGTCAGACACCACCTCCTTAGGGAAACCCACTCTGGTAAAGATACCAATGAGGGCCTTGGCTACTGCAGGGGCAGTAGTCGACCTAAGGGGAATAGCTTCAGGATACCTGGTAGCATGATCCACTACTACCAGGATATACATATTTCCTGAGGCTGTGGGAGGTTCCAGTGGACCAACTATGTCCACACCCACTCTTTCAAAGGGCACCCCCACCACTGGAAGTGGAATGAGGGGGGCCTTTGGATGCCCACCTGTCTTACCACTGGCTTGACAGGTGGGGCAGGAGAGGCAAAACTCCTTAACCATGTTGGACATATTGGGCCAGTAGAAGTGGTTGACTAACCTCTCCCACGTCTTGGTTTGTCCCAAATGTCCAGCAAGGGGAATGTCATGGGCCAATGTTAGGATGAACTCTCTGAACAGTTGAGGCACTACCACTCTCCTAGTGGCACCAGGTTTGGGGTCTCTGGCCTCAGTGTACAGGAGCCCATCTTCCCAATAGACCCTATGTGTTCCATTTTTCTTGCCTTTGGACTCTTCAGCAGCTTGCTGCCTAAGGCCTTCAAGAGAGGGACAGGTTTCTTGTCCCTTACACAGCTCTTCCCTTGAGGGTCCCCCTGGGCCTAAGAGCTCAACCTGATAAGGTTCAAGCTCCAAAGGCTCAGTTCCCTCAGAGGGCAGAACTTCTTCCTGAGAAGAGAGGTTCCCTTTCTTTTGCTGTGTTGCAGTTGGTTTCCCAACTGGCTTTCCTGTTCTCTTGGTAGGCTGGGCCATTTTTCCAGACTCCAGCTCTACTTTTTCACCCTGTGCCTTGCATTGTGCTCTTGTTTTCACACACACCAGTTCAGGGATACCCAGCATGGCTGCATGGGTTTTTAGCTCTACCTCAGCCCATGCTGAGGACTCCAGGTCATTTCCAAGCAGACAGTCCACTGGGATATTTGAGGAGACCACCACCTGTTTCAGGCCATTGACCCCTCCCCATTCTAAAGTAACCATTGCCATGGGATGTACTTTTCTCTGATTGTCAGCGTTGGTGACTGTGTAAGTTTTTCCAGTCAGGTATTGGCCAGGGGAAACCAGTTTCTCTGTCACCATGGTGACACTGGCACCTGTATCCCTCAGGCCCTCTATTCTAGTCCCATTAATTAAGAGTTGTTGTCTGTATTTTTGCATGTTAGGCGGCCAGACAGCTAGTGTGGCTAAATCCACCCCACCCTCAGAAACTAGAGTAGCTTCAGTGTGAACCCTGATTTGCTCTGGGCACACTGTTGATCCCACTTGGAGACTAGCCATACCAGTGTTACCTGGATGGGAGTTTGGAGTGGAACCTTTCTTGGGACAGGCCTTGTCTCCAGTTTGGTGTCCATGCTGTTTACAGCTATGACACCATGCCTTTTTGGGATCAAAGTTTTTACCCTTGTACCCATTGTTTTGTGAAGAGGCTCTGGGCCCACCCTCCTGTGCAGGTTTTTGGGGGCCTGTAGAAGACTCTTTACTATTTTTAGTTTTGGTTGTCTCATCACCCTTCTGCTGGGGAGTCTTTGTGACCCCTTTCTTTTGGTCACCCCCTGTTGAAGTCTTGGACACCCTTGTCTTGACCCAATGGTCCGCCTTCTTTCCCAATTCTTGGGGAGAAATTGGTCCTAGGTCTACCAGATGCTGATGCAGTTTATCATTGAAACAATTACTTAACAGGTGTTCTTTCACAAATAAATTGTACAGCCCATCATAATTACTTACACCACTGCCTTGAATCCAACCATCTAGTGTTTTCACTGAGTAGTCAACAAAGTCAACCCAGGTCTGGCTCGAGGATTTTTGAGCCCCCCTGAACCTAATCCTGTACTCCTCAGTGGAGAATCCAAAGCCCTCAATCAGGGTACCCTTCATGAGGTCATAAGATTCTGCATCTTGTCCAGAGAGTGTGAGGAGTCTATCCCTACACTTTCCTGTGAACATTTCCCAAAGGAGAGCACCCCAGTGAGATCTGTTCACTTTTCTGGTTACACAAGCCCTCTCAAAAGCTGTGAACCATTTGGTGATGTCATCACCATCTTCATATTTAGTTACAATCCCTTTGGGGATTTTCAACATGTCAGGAGAATCTCTGACCCTATTTATGTTGCTGCCACCATTGATGGGTCCTAGGCCCATCTCTTGTCTTTCCCTCTCTATGGCTAGGATCTGTCTTTCCAAAGCCAATCTTTTGGCCATCCTGGCTAACTGGATGTCCTCTTCACTGGGGCTATCCTCAGTGATTTCAGAGGTGTTGGTCTCTCCTGTGAGGGAACCAGCATCTCTGACTATTATTTTAGGAGTCAGGGTTTGAGGGACCCTGTTCTCCCTAGATAGGACTGGTAGGGGGGAATTGTCCTCCAAGTCACTGTCCTCTTCCTCTGAGTTGCCACCCTCAGAGGGGTTGGCCTTTTCAAACTCTGCCAAAAGCTCCTGGAGCTGTATTTTGGTAGGTTTGGGGCCCATTGTTATTTTCTTTAGTTTACAGAGTGACCTTAGCTCTCTCATCTGTAGATGGAGGTAAGGTGTGGTGTCGAGTTCCACCACATTCACATCTGTGCTAGACATTATGCTTCTAAAAGTTGGAATACTTTTTAAGAAACTAAAACTGATTCTAGAATCTAATTCAAACTTTTAACAAACTTTTAAACTCTAAAAGAAATGCTAAACAGGATCTAACACAAGGCCCTAGCAGGTCTTTTAAGAATTTAGAAAACTTTTCAAATTGCAAAAATCAATTTCTAATGACAATTTTGGAATTTGTCGTGTGATCAGGTATTGGCTGAGTAGTCCAGCAAATGCAAAGTCTTGTACCCCACCGCTGATCCACCAATGTAGGAAGTTGGCTCTGTATGTGCTATTTCAAAGTAAGGAATAGCATGCACAGAGTCCAAGGGTTCCCCTTAGAGGTAAAATAGTGGTAAAAATAGATAATACTAATGCTCTATTTTGTGGTAGTGTGGTCGAGCAGTAGGCTTATCCAAGGAGTAGTGTTAAGCATTTGTTGTACATACACATAGACAATAAATGAGGTACACACACTCAGAGACAAATCCAGCCAATAGGTTTTTGTATAGAAAAATATCTTTTCTTAGTTTATTTTAAGAACCACAGGTTCAAATTCTACATGTAATATCTCATTCGAAAGGTATTGCAGGTAAGTACTTTAGGAACTTCAAATCATCAAAATTGCATGTATACTTTTCAAGTTATTGACAAATAGCTGTTTTAAAAGTGGACACTTAGTGCAATTTTCACAGTTCCTAGGGGAGGTAAGTATTGGTTAGGTTAACCAGGTAAGTAAGACACTTACAGGGCTTAGTTCTTGGTCCAAGGTAGCCCACCGTTGGGGGTTCAGAGCAACCCCAAAGTCACCACACCAGCAGCTCAGGGCCGGTCAGGTGCAGAGTTCAAAGTGGTGCCCAAAACACATAGGCTAGAATGGAGAGAAGGGGGTGCCCCGGTTCCGGTCTGCTTGCAGGTAAGTACCCGCGTCTTCGGAGGGCAGACCAGGGGGGTTTTGTAGGGCACCGGGGGGGACACAAGTCCACACAGAAATTTCACCCTCAGCGGCGCGGGGGCGGCCGGGTGCAGTGTAGAAACAAGCGTCGGGTTCGCAATGTTAGTCTATGAGAGATCTCGGGATCGCTTCAGCGCTGCAGGCAGGCAAGGGGGGGATTCCTCGGGGAAACCTCCACTTGGGCAAGGGAGAGGGACTCCTGGGGGTCACTTCTCCAGTGAAAGTCCGGTCCTTCAGGTCCTGGGGGCTGCGGGTGCAGGGTCTCTCCCAGGCGTCGGGACTTTAGGTTCAAAGAGTCGCGGTCAGGGGAAGCCTCGGGATTCCCTCTGCAGGCGGCGCTGTGGGGGCTCAGGGGGGACAGGTTTTGGTACTCACAGTATCAGAGTAGTCCTGGGGTCCCTCCTGAGGTGTTGGATCGCCACCAGCCGAGTCGGGGTCGCCGGGTGCAGTGTTGCAAGTCTCACGCTTCTTGCGGGGAGCTTGCAGGGTTCTTTAAAGCTGCTGGAAACAAAGTTGCAGCTTTTCTTGGAGCAGGTCCGCTGTCCTCGGGAGTTTCTTGTCTTTTCGAAGCAGGGGCAGTCCTCAGAGGATGTCGAGGTCGCTGGTCCCTTCGGAAGGCGTCGCTGGAGCAGGATCTTTGGAAGGCAGGAGACAGGCCGGTGAGTTTCTGGAGCCAAGGCAGTTGTCGTCTTCTGGTCTTCCGCTGCAGGGGTTTTCAGCTGGGCAGTCCTTCTTCTTGTAGTTGCAGGAATCTAATTTTCTAGGGTTCAGGGTAGCCCTTAAATACTAAATTTAAGGGCGTGTTTAGGTCTGGGGGGTTAGTAGCCAATGGCCACTAGCCCTGAGGGTGGGTACACCCTCTTTGTGCCTCCTCCCAAGGGGAGGGGGTCACATCCCTAATCCTATTGGGGGAATCCTCCATCTGCAAGATGGAGGATTTCTAAAAGTTAGAGTCACCTCAGCTCAGGACACCTTAGGGGCTGTCCTGACTGGCCAGTGACTCCTCCTTGTTATTCTCATTATTTTCTCCGGCCTTGCCGCCAAAAGTGGGGCCTGGCCGGAGGGGGCGGGCAACTCCACTAGCTGGAGTGTCCTGCTGGGTTGGCACAAAGGAGGTGAGCCTTTGAGGCTCACCGCCAGGTGTGACAATTCCTGCCTGGGAGAGGTGTTAGCATCTCCACCCAGTGCAGGCTTTGTTACTGGCCTCAGAGTGACAAAGGCACTCTCCCCATGGGGCCAGCAACATGTCTCGGTTTGTGGCAGGCTGCTAAAACTAGTCAGCCTACACAGATAGTCGGTTAAGTTTCAGGGGGCACCTCTAAGGTGCCCTCTGTGGTGTATTTTACAATAAAATGTACACTGGCATCAGTGTGCATTTATTGTGCTGAGAAGTTTGATACCAAACTTCCCAGTTTTCAGTGTAGCCATTATGGTGCTGTGGAGTTCGTGTTTGACAGACTCCCAGACCATATACTCTTATGGCTACCCTGCACTTACAATGTCTAAGGTTTTGTTTAGACACTGTAGGGGTACCATGCTCATGCACTGGTACCCTCACCTATGGTATAGTGCACCCTGCCTTAGGGCTGTAAGGCCTGCTAGAGGGGTGTCTTACCTATACTGCATAGGCAGTGAGAGGCTGGCATGGCACCCTGAGGGGAGTGCCATGTCGACTTACTCGTTTTGTCCTCACTAGCACACACAAGCTGGCAAGCAGTGTGTCTGTGCTGAGTGAGGGGTCTCCAGGGTGGCATAAGACATGCTGCAGCCCTTAGAGACCTTCCTTGGCATCAGGGCCCTTGGTACTAGAAGTACCAGTTACAAGGGACTTATCTGGATGCCAGGGTCTGCCAATTGTGGATACAAAAGTACAGGTTAGGGAAAGAACACTGGTGCTGGGGCCTGGTTAGCAGGCCTCAGCACACTTTCAATTGTAAACATAGCATCAGCAAAGGCAAAAAGTCAGGGGGCAACCATGCCAAGGAGGCATTTCCTTACAGGTACTATGTTTGTTCATCATTCATCATTAATCACTGGTTAAGATAACATTCATCCTATTAATGGTGAGGTGAAGAACACCTACGTAGTTTTCAACTGTGCATGAAGTGGTTGATACTGTTTCTAAGAAAACATTACGTTTGCACCAGGTATAATAATTCTCTTTATAGGATTTGTAGTTTGTTTTAGTGCAGGAATTGTAGATTAGGTTACACTTTATTGAGAAATTATAATGAGTGCAAATTATAGTTATTTACACACAAATTTGAAAGTTTAGAATTCCTATGCAGAGTATTGATTATTTTGAGTATCATAGTATGTACTTATGGCATTTTTTCAAGTCCATATGACTCTTTCCAACCCAGCTGTTCAGTGATGAGCAGCTATACAAACCTCGTACAGTGTAAAAGTATAGCAGCTGAGAATAGTGGACAAGGAAACATAACAAGTCTATACAATGTGTAATTGCAGTATTAAAAATTAAAAGATGCTTGTGTTTTGTCAATAATATAATTTACATTGCAGGTTAGCAAGTTTCAATAGATATAAATTATATAAAAGTGTAACAATTATTTGTGCATTTTCTCTTTAATACAGATCAAAGGACAATTTCTTATGGCAAATAAACATTAGTAATTACTTGTTGCTTCACTAATACATAAACCACATACACTTATTCACCCATTCACTCAGTCTTAGAGTCAATTATCCACCCATTCACTCACTGATTCAGATTCTTATGGACCCAGTCAATCATGTATACATCCACTCATACATCATAACACTAATATATACAATAGGTCATTCACCCAGTCAGTTACCTACACAAGCACTCATGCATCAACTCATTTACCCATAAATCCAGTGATACACACTATGACTTACTTATAGATGTACTGTCAGTCACCCATAGAGCCACTAATGCACCCAGTAACGTATCTATACAGGTGCTCCTACAACAAGTGAGTCATCCATATACTCACTTATGCACCTATTCAATCACCCATACACTCACGCACCATGTCACTCACTGAAACAGCCACTCACATACTATGTCACTCATCAGTACACCCACTCATGCACAGAGATACTCATCCATATAAGCATTCACACACCTAGTCACTCAACTATAAAGACACTCATCACTTAGTCATGACATTGTCCTGATTACTGCAATCCCCCGGGGCCCAGACGTTTTCAAAACTGGGGGAGGGGGCCCAGCCATGCACACAAAAGTGAGGGGGGCGCACACCCTTAATGGCCTGGGGACCCCAGTCCCAATGATTATCTCTGTCCCGCGGTGCCCCCTAGAACATAGAGGTTTCACCCAGGAGGCATAGCGGGGTGACCCCCCCAAAAATTTTGGTTTCCGTGCACGCACTGGTGCGAGCAGGGAAACCTGTGTTTGCTCTCGCTCGGTGGAATGTAACTTTAAAACTCCCGCCAAGCAAGCGCAAACACTAAGGGCCTGATTACGACCTTGGCGGATAGGCTACTCAGTCATAAAATTGACGGGTAGCCTGTCTGCTGTATTACAAGTTCCATTATATCCTAAGGAACTTGTAAAACGGCAGGGGGATATAAGTCACTTTTGTGATGGAGTAGCCTATCCGCCAAGGTTGTAATCAGGCCCTAAGTCTGCTCCCAGCGAGCAGGAGCATGAAAAATGCTCCCGTCCTCTGGGAATGGACTTTACATCCGTTTCTCTGCCCGCTGTGAAGCGAGCAGACAAACAGATGAAAAAATTGCATCCACCTACAAGGAGCAGCATTTTAGATGCTCCTTGCGGGTTAAAGAAATGCTGGCTCCCAATGGAGGCAGAAAGCCAGCTGGGGCCGGAGGAGCATTGGAGTTTCCCCAGCAGGCTGCAACAAACATGCAGTGGGTACCCAGGTAGGATCCAGAGCACCCACCATTTACTGGTCCGGCCCGAAGGATGGGGTCCCCAGGCTGAAATCAGCCTGGGTGAGGGCAGTTTGAACCTCCTCCCCTAAGTTAATAATTAACTTCCTTGGGGACGGGGTTCTCAGGGCCTATATTGGCCCAGGGAGGGTGACTGCGTGTGCCCTCCCTCTTTTTGATATATGTAGTGGGTGCCCTGGGTGGGATCCAGGGCACCCATTATTTAATTGCTGGGTCCTGGGGATTGGTCCAATATTGGGCGGGGGAAGGGGTTACGTGCCCCCTTCCCCCTTCATAATAAGGCCGAACTCTGGGAGATGGGGTTCCTGGTGCCACAATGGCCCTGGGGAGGGGGCTGTGCGGGCCCCTTTCCAATTATTGTTTGTTTTTTAATCTTTTTATTGAGTTTCTAGATTAACGAAAAATACAACAATGATAGAATGCAGAAGGCATAGATCAGCAAGGTAATTAACAATTTCAGCTATAAGGCAAGTCTCCTTCCCAATTATTAACTGAATAGGCCCAGGGGATGGGGTTCCCACAGCGAATATTGACCCCAGGATGGGGGTACCATGCCTCCCCCCTTCTTCATATGGGTGAGCCCCAGGAGATAGGGTCCTGGTAGGGGGACTGCATACTCCCATCCCCATGTATGTGCGGTTGGCTGTATGCAGGGGGTTGGCAGGGGCGAAGGGCGTGCGCAACAAGGGGTTGGCTGCGTGCAGGGGGTGTTCACAGGGCAGGCCCTGAGGCCAAACCTCTGCCGGATTAATGTATGGTCATTAAATATTACTTTGCACACAAAAAACAGAGACATTTGCTAAAAAAACAAAGGTTACAGGGATGTTATAGTTAGGAAATAGAATTAAAAAAACCTTAGAAGTTTACTGAAAAAAACAAAGGTTACTGGGACATTCTAATTAGGTTCGCATTTTACACACACAAAAGCAGCGAAATTCAGCAGTTATAGTTATACTTATTTCAAGAAACTATAACTTGCGCCCTCGCCATGCACCGATAATTACCACACATATTACATCACTCCTGATATCTTCTATGACATCATTGCTAATATCACTGCAACATCTGCAGGGAAATTAGTGATGAAGAAACTGTGCATGGCGGGGGCAAAAGCGTAACCGTAGACAAACTTGTTCCCAGACATTATGGCAGAAGCATGGGCTCAGCTGCAGATTACTAGGGCCCCACAAGTCAAATGTGCAATCAGTTGGCTTGTTTGCACGAGTTCCTACCCCTAGTGGTGTAGAGGGTACACAATTCAGTTCTTATCCCCTTGTACTCAACTAGCGTAAACAAGGTGGCATGATTCTACTGCAGGCGGAAGCCTATAGCATTCAGTTGCAGGACACCAAGCAGGCCAGGCACAGTTTATGTCTATCTTGCATGCAGCCACCTAGATTGATCCACTGTACCATAATTAATTGTGCAGGAACTGGAGCTGCTGTGGTACCTTCATCTGGCAGATGAGTAGAACCAGTTGAACTAGACTGATACAAGTAGCACAGTATTTGTGGTCCTGAAGAGTCAGGCAAACCTCATGGCAGTTGTAGCCCTGAATGGCCTAGGTGAACTCTATGACAGTTAAAACTCCAATCAGACTGTGTGAACCCCACAGCAATTGTATTCCTAACCAGCCAAGGCAAACGCTGTGGCTGTTGAAGCCCTGGCCGTGCTAGGCACCGAGTACTCTGCAGAGCAGTCCCTTCCTTGGTTATGAAGAACAATGAACTGGAAAAAGCCCCTTTTCTATTGGTTGTCACCTGCTTACTTTAAAGTAAGCTGATGACAATTCTTATTTAACTAACCACGTTGGCCCTCAAGCAGGCAGTAGATAAACTCTTATTATGCAAATCTTCAAATTATTTTTCAATTAATGCAACAAAAAGAATCAACTTTGTTTTAATGGCAGATATAAAAGTCTGTGCCTGGGGGACCCGAGACAATGCCAGGGAAAAAGGACAAATCCGTCAAGGACATGCTAACCAAACCACCGGGTGGCAAGGCGGAGGGGGAGATCCCTGGATCTGGCCAGCATTTAGACAAGGAGGTAGGGGAGGACGAGGGGGCTCCTGTTACTAGGTGCTTCCTGAAAGGCCTCCTTGCATCGCTGCTCCGAGACGACATTCAAGCTGTGAAGAGGGACCTTTCGCAGGATTTGAAGGTAATGCACCGGGAGCTCGAGGAGGCAGGTGAAAGAGTGGCGTCTCTGGAGGAGCACGAAACCGCCAGAGGGGAGGATGTCGAACAGCCCACAATACACTGAACTGATTAGGGCGCAGGCCCCTTGAACTGAGGCTCATGCTCCGGACTATGCCGGTTTACCCGGCTCCCCTTTCTGGGGTTGTTTGATCATGTTGATTCACTATGTTTTGCTTTTCTTGGGCGGGGGGGAAACGGGGCACAACGCTTATGTTCAGTGGCAGCTACTATACAAACGGGACCCATACACAGAATACTTTTCCCCAGCAACAGGCTGGACACAGCGGGACTCACCCGGGGACATTCCGCCTGACATTGCTTTCCTCATACCTTCCCCATGTCAGTGAAACTATTCACATTTAATGTCAAGGGGTTGAACAATCCTATCAAGCGCAGGGCGATCATCTCATACCTCGCAAACTCCTTCAGGAGACTTGACTAGTTCCTCCGGACCAGCACAGAATGCGGTCTAGAGCCTTTCCCATACAACACTTCTCTGGTGGGAGGAAAGTAGCAAGGGTCGCTGTAAGGAAATGCCTCCTTGGCATGGTTGCCCCCTGACTTTTTGCCTTTGCTGATGCTATGTTTACAATTGAAAGTGTGCTGAGGCCTGCTAACCAGGCCCCAGCACCAGTGTTCTTTCCCTAACCTGTACTTTTGTATCCACAATTGGCAGACCCTGGCATCCAGATAAGTCCCTTGTAACTGGTACTTCTAGTACCAAGGGCCCTGATGCCAAGGAAGGTCTCTAAGGGCTGCAGCATGTCTTATGCCACCCTGGAGACCCCTCACTCAGCACAGACACACTGCTTGCCAGCTTGTGTGTGCTAGTGAGGACAAAACGAGTAAGTCGACATGGCACTCCCCTCAGGGTGCCATGCCAGCCTCTCACTGCCTATGCAGTATAGGTAAGACACCCCTCTAGCAGGCCTTACAGCCCTAAGGCAGGGTGCACTATACCATAGGTGAGGGTACCAGTGCATGAGCATGGTACCCCTACAGTGTCTAAACAAAACCTTAGACATTGTAAGTGCAGGGTAGCCATAAGAGTATATGGTCTGGGAGTCTGTCAAACACGAACTCCACAGCACCATAATGGCTACACTGAAAACTGGGAAGTTTGGTATCAAACTTCTCAGCACAATAAATGCACACTGATGCCAGTGTACATTTTATTGTAAAATACACCACAGAGGGCACCTTAGAGGTGCCCCCTGAAACTTAACCGACTATCTGTGTAGGCTGACTAGTTTTAGCAGCCTGCCACAAACCGAGACATGTTGCTGGCCCCATGGGGAGAGTGCCTTTGTCACTCTGAGGCCAGTAACAAAGCCTGCACTGGGTGGAGATGCTAACACCTCTCCCAGGCAGGAATTGTCACACCTGGCGGTGAGCCTCAAAGGCTCACCTCCTTTGTGCCAACCCAGCAGGACACTCCAGCTAGTGGAGTTGCCCGCCCCCTCCGGCCAGGCCCCACTTTTGGCGGCAAGGCCGGAGAAAATAATGAGAATAACAAGGAGGAGTCACTGGCCAGTCAGGACAGCCCCTAAGGTGTCCTGAGCTGAGGTGACTCTAACTTTTAGAAATCCTCCATCTTGCAGATGGAGGATTCCCCCAATAGGATTAGGGATGTGACCCCCTCCCCTTGGGAGGAGGCACAAAGAGGGTGTACCCACCCTCAGGGCTAGTGGCCATTGGCTACTAACCCCCCAGACCTAAACACGCCCTTAAATTTAGTATTTAAGGGCTACCCTGAACCCTAGAAAATTAGATTCCTGCAACTACAAGAAGAAGGACTGCCTAGCTGAAAACCCCTGCAGAGGAAGACCCGAAGACGACAACTGCCTTGGCTCCAGAAACTCACCGGCCTGTCTCCTGCCTTCCAAAGATCCTGCTCCAGCGACGCCCTCCAAAGGGACCAGCGACCTCGACATCCTCTGAGGACTGCCCCTGCTTCGAAAAGACAAGAAACTCCCGAGGACAGCGGACCTGCTCCAAGAAAAGCTGCAACTTTGTTTCCAGCAGCTTTAAAGAACCCTGCAAGCTCCCCGCAAGAAGCGTGAGACTTGCAACACTGCACCCGGCGACCCCGACTCGGCTGGTGGCGATCCAACACCTCAGGAGGGACCCCAGGACTACTCTGATACTGTGAGTACCAAAACCTGTCCCCCCTGAGCCCCCACAGCGCCGCCTGCAGAGGGAATCCCGAGGCTTCCCCTGACCGCGACTCTTTGAACCTAAAGTCCCGACGCCTGGGAGAGACCCTGCACCCGCAGCCCCCAGGACCTGAAGGACCGGACTTTCACTGGAGAAGTGACCCCCAGGAGTCCCTCTCCCCTGCCCAAGTGGAGGTTTCCCCGAGGAATCCCCCCCTTGCCTGCCTGCAGCGCTGAAGCGATCCCGAGATCTCTCATAGACTAACATTGCGAACCCGACGCTTGTTTCTACACTGCACCCGGCCGCCCCCGCGCCGCTGAGGGTGAAATTTCTGTGTGGACCTGTGTCCCCCCCGGTGCCCTACAAAACCCCCCTGGTCTGCCCTCCGAAGACGCGGGTACTTACCTGCAAGCAGACCGGAACCGGGGCACCCCCTTCTCTCCATTCTAGCCTATGTGTTTTGGGCACCACTTGGAACTCTGCACCTGACCGGCCCTGAGCTGCTGGTGTGGTGACTTTGGGGTTGCTCTGAACCCCCAACGGTGGGCTACCTTGGACCAAGAACTGAACCCTGTAAGTGTCCTACTTACCTGGTAAAACTAACAAAAACTTACCTCCCCCAGGAACTGTGAAAATTGCACTAAGTGTCCACTTTTAAAACAGCTATTTGTCAATAACTTGAAAAGTATACATGCAATTTTGATGATTTGAAGTTCCTAAAGTACTTACCTGCAATACCTTTCGAATGAGCTATTACATGTAGAATTTGAACCTGTGGTTCTTAAAATAAACTAAGAAAAGATATTTTTCTATGTAAAAACCTATTGGCTGGATTTGTCTCTGAGTGTGTGTACCTCATTTATTGTCTATGTGTATGTACAACAAATGCTTAACACTACTCCTTGGATAAGCCTACTGCTCGACCACACTACCACAAAATAGAGCATTAGTATTATCTATTTTTACCACTATTTTACCTCTAAGGGGAACCCTTGGACTCTGTGCATGCTATTCCTTACTTTGAAATAGCACATACAGAGCCAACTTCCTACATTGGTGGATCAGCGGTGGGGTACAAGACTTTGCATTTGCTGGACTACTCAGCCAATACCTGATCACACGACAAATTCCAAAATTGTCATTAGAAATTGATTTTTGCAATTTGAAAAGTTTTCTAAATTCTTAAAAGACCTGCTAGGGCCTTGTGTTAGATCCTGTTTAGCATTTCTTTTAGAGTTTAAAAGTTTGTTAAAAGTTTGAATTAGATTCTAGAATCAGTTTTAGTTTCTTAAAAAGTATTCCAACTTTTAGAAGCATAATGTCTAGCACAGATGTGAATGTGGTGGAACTCGACACCACACCTTACCTCCATCTACAGATGAGAGAGCTAAGGTCACTCTGTAAACTAAAGAAAATAACAATGGGCCCCAAACCTACCAAAATACAGCTCCAGGAGCTTTTGGCAGAGTTTGAAAAGGCCAACCCCTCTGAGGGTGGCAACTCAGAGGAAGAGGATAGTGACTTGGAGGACAATTCCCCCCTACCAGTCCTATCTAGGGAGAACAGGGTCCCTCAAACCCTGACTCCTAAAATAATAGTCAGAGATGCTGGTTCCCTCACAGGAGAGACCAACACCTCTGAAATCACTGAGGATAGCCCCAGTGAAGAGGACATCCAGTTAGCCAGGATGGCCAAAAGATTGGCTTTGGAAAGACAGATCCTAGCCATAGAGAGGGAAAGACAAGAGATGGGCCTAGGACCCATCAATGGTGGCAGCAACATAAATAGGGTCAGAGATTCTCCTGACATGTTGAAAATCCCCAAAGGGATTGTAACTAAATATGAAGATGGTGATGACATCACCAAATGGTTCACAGCTTTTGAGAGGGCTTGTGTAACCAGAAAAGTGAACAGATCTCACTGGGGTGCTCTCCTTTGGGAAATGTTCACAGGAAAGTGTAGGGATAGACTCCTCACACTCTCTGGACAAGATGCAGAATCTTATGACCTCATGAAGGGCACCCTGATTGAGGGCTTTGGATTCTCCACTGAGGAGTACAGGATTAGGTTCAGGGGGGCTCAAAAATCCTTGAGCCAGACCTGGGTTGACTTTGTTGACTACTCAGTGAAAACACTAGATGGTTGGATTCAAGGCAGTGGTGTAAGTAATTATGATGGGCTGTACAATTTATTTGTGAAAGAACACCTGTTAAGTAATTGTTTCAATGATAAACTGCATCAGCATCTGGTAGACCTAGGACCAATTTCTCCCCAAGAATTGGGAAAGAAGGCGGACCATTGGGTCAAGACAAGGGTGTCCAAGACTTCAACAGGGGGTGACCAAAAGAAAGGGGTCACAAAGACTCCCCAGCAGAAGGGTGATGAGACAACCAAAACTAAAAATAGTAAAGAGTCTTCTACAGGCCCCCAAAAACCTGCACAGGAGGGTGGGCCCAGAGCCTCTTCACAAAACAATGGGTACAAGGGTAAAAACTTTGATCCCAAAAAGGCCTGGTGTCATAGCTGTAAACAGCATGGACACCAAACTGGAGACAAGGCCTGTCCCAAGAAAGGTTCCACTCCAAACTCCCATCCAGGTAACACTGGTATGGCTAGTCTCCAAGTGGGATCAACAGTGTGCCCAGAGCAAATCAGGGTTCACACTGAAGCTACTCTAGTTTCTGAGGGTGGGGTGGATTTAGCCACACTAGCTGTCTGGCCGCCTAACATGCAAAAATACAGACAACAACTCTTAATTAATGGGACTAGAATAGAGGGCCTGAGGGATACAGGTGCCAGTGTCACCATGGTGACAGAGAAACTGGTTTCCCCTGGCCAATACCTGACTGGAAAAACTTACACAGTCACCAACGCTGACAATCAGAGAAAAGTACATCCCATGGCAATGGTTACTTTAGAATGGGGAGGGGTCAATGGCCTGAAACAGGTGGTGGTCTCCTCAAATATCCCAGTGGACTGTCTGCTTGGAAATGACCTGGAGTCCTCAGCATGGGCTGAGGTAGAGCTAAAAACCCATGCAGCAATGCTGGGTATCCCTGAATTGGTGTGTGTGAAAACAAGAGCACAATGCAAGGCACAGGGTGAAAAAGTAGAGCTGGAGTCTGGAAAAATGGCCCAGCCTACCAAGAGAACAGGAAAGCCAGTTGGGAAACCAACTGCAACACAACAAAAGAAAGGGAACCTCTCTTCTCAGGAAGAAGTTCTGCCCTCTGAGGGAACTGAGCCTTTGGAGCTTGAACCTTATCAGGTTGAGCTCTTAGGCCCAGGGGGACCCTCAAGGGAAGAGCTGTGTAAGGGACAAGAAACCTGTCCCTCTCTTGAAGGCCTTAGGCAGCAAGCTGCTGAAGAGTCCAAAGGCAAGAAAAATGGAACACATAGGGTCTATTGGGAAGATGGGCTCCTGTACACTGAGGCCAGAGACCCCAAACCTGGTGCCACTAGGAGAGTGGTAGTGCCTCAACTGTTCAGAGAGTTCATCCTAACATTGGCCCATGACATTCCCCTTGCTGGACATTTGGGACAAACCAAGACGTGGGAGAGGTTAGTCAACCACTTCTACTGGCCCAATATGTCCAACATGGTTAAGGAGTTTTGCCTCTCCTGCCCCACCTGTCAAGCCAGTGGTAAGACAGGTGGGCATCCAAAGGCCCCCCTCATTCCACTTCCAGTGGTGGGGGTGCCCTTTGAAAGAGTGGGTGTGGACATAGTTGGTCCACTGGAACCTCCCACAGCCTCAGGAAATATGTATATCCTGGTAGTAGTGGATCATGCTACCAGGTATCCTGAAGCTATTCCCCTTAGGTCGACTACTGCCCCTGCAGTAGCCAAGGCCCTCATTGGTATCTTTACCAGAGTGGGTTTCCCTAAGGAGGTGGTGTCTGACAGAGGTACCAACTTCATGTCAGCATACCTAAAGCACATGTGGAATGAGTGTGGAGTGACTTATAAATTCACTACACCATACCATCCACAAACTAATGGCTTGGTTGAGAGATTCAACAAGACATTAAAAGGCATGATCATGGGGCTCCCAGAAAAGCTCAAAAGGAGATGGGATGTCCTCTTGCCATGTCTGCTTTTCGCTTACAGAGAGGTGCCACAGAAGGGAGTAGGATTCTCACCCTTTGAACTTCTGTTTGGTCATCCTGTAAGGGGACCACTTGCCCTTGTTAAAGAAGGCTGGGAGAGACCTCTCCACGAGCCTAAACAGGACATAGTGGACTATGTACTTGGCCTTCGCTCTAGAATGGCAGAGTACATGGAAAAGGCAACCAAAAACCTTGAGGCCAGCCAACAGCTCCAGAAGTTTTGGTATGACCAAAAGGCTGCACTGGTTGAGTTCCAACCAGGGCAGAAAGTCTGGGTTCTGGAGCCTGTGGCTCCCAGGGCACTCCAGGACAAATGGAGTGGCCCTTACCCAGTACTAGAAAGGAAGAGTCAGGTCACCTACTTGGTGGACCTGGGCACAAGCAGGAGCCCCAAGAGGGTGATCCATGTAAACCGCCTTAAGCTCTTCCACGACAGGGCTGATGTCAATCTGTTGATGGTAACAGATGAGGACCAGGAGGCAGAGAGTGAACCTCTCCCTGATCTTCTGTCATCAGACCCAAAAGATGGTACAGTAGATGGAGTGATCTACTCAGACACCCTCTCTGGCCAACAGCAAGCTGATTGTAGGAGAGTCCTACAACAGTTTCCTGAGCTTTTCTCCCTAACCCCTGGTCAGACACCCCTGTGTACCCATGATGTGGACACAGGAGACAGCATGCCTGTCAAAAACAAAATCTTCAGACAGTCTGACCATGTTAAGGAAAGCATCAAGGTGGAAGTCCACAAGATGCTGGAATTGGGAGTAATTGAGCGCTCTGCCAGCCCCTGGGCCAGCCCAGTGGTCTTAGTCCCCAAACCTCACACCAAAGATGGAAAGAAAGAGATGAGGTTTTGTGTGGACTACAGAGGGCTCAATTCTGTCACCAAGACAGATGCCCATCCAATTCCAAGAGCTGATGAGCTCATTGATAAATTAGGTGCTGCCAAATTTCTAAGTACCTTTGACTTGACAGCAGGGTACTGGCAAATAAAAATGGCACCTGGAGCAAAAGAAAAGACAGCATTCTCCACACCTGATGGGCATTATCAGTTTACTGTTATGCCCTTTGGTTTAAAGAATGCCCCTGCCACCTTCCAAAGGTTGGTGAATCAAGTCCTTGCTGGCTTGGAGTCCTTTAGCACAGCTTATCTTGATGATATTGCTGTCTTTAGCTCCACCTGGCAGGATCACCTGGTCCACCTGAGGAAGGTTTTGAAGGCTCTGCAATCTGCAGGCCTCTCTATCAAGGCATCCAAATGCCAGATAGGGCAGGGAACTGTGGTTTACTTGGGCCACCTTGTAGGTGGAGGCCAAGTTCAGCCACTCCAACCCAAGATCCAGACCATTCTGGACTGGGTAGCTCCAAAAACCCAGACTCAAGTCAGGGCATTCCTTGGCTTGACTGGGTACTACAGGAGGTTTGTGAAGGGATATGGATCCATTGTGACAGCCCTCACTGAGCTCACCTCCAAGAAAATGCCCAAGAAAGTGAACTGGACTGTGGACTGCCAACAGGCCTTTGACACCCTGAAACAAGCAATGTGCTCAGCACCAGTTCTCAAAGCTCCAGATTATTCTAAGCAGTTCATTGTGCAGACTGATGCCTCTGAACATGGGATAGGGGCAGTTTTGTCCCAAACAAATGATGATGGCCTTGACCAGCCTGTTGCTTTCATTAGCAGGAGGTTACTCCCCAGGGAGCAGCGTTGGAGTGCCATTGAGAGGGAGGCCTTTGCTGTGGTTTGGTCCCTGAAGAAGCTGAGACCATACCTCTTTGGGACTCACTTCCTAGTTCAAACTGACCACAGACCTCTCAAATGGCTGATGCAAATGAAAGGTGAAAATCCTAAACTGTTGAGGTGGTCCATCTCCCTACAGGGAATGGACTTTATAGTGGAACACAGACCTGGGACTGCCCATGCCAATGCAGATGGCCTTTCCAGGTTCTTCCACTTAGAAAATGAAGACTCTCTTGGGAAAGGTTAGTCTCATCCTCTTTCGTTTGGGGGGGGGGTTGTGTAAGGAAATGCCTCCTTGGCATGGTTGCCCCCTGACTTTTTGCCTTTGCTGATGCTATGTTTACAATTGAAAGTGTGCTGAGGCCTGCTAACCAGGCCCCAGCACCAGTGTTCTTTCCCTAACCTGTACTTTTGTATCCACAATTGGCAGACCCTGGCATCCAGATAAGTCCCTTGTAACTGGTACTTCTAGTACCAAGGGCCCTGATGCCAAGGAAGGTCTCTAAGGGCTGCAGCATGTCTTATGCCACCCTGGAGACCCCTCACTCAGCACAGACACACTGCTTGCCAGCTTGTGTGTGCTAGTGAGGACAAAACGAGTAAGTCGACATGGCACTCCCCTCAGGGTGCCATGCCAGCCTCTCACTGCCTATGCAGTATAGGTAAGACACCCCTCTAGCAGGCCTTACAGCCCTAAGGCAGGGTGCACTATACCATAGGTGAGGGTACCAGTGCATGAGCATGGTACCCCTACAGTGTCTAAACAAAACCTTAGACATTGTAAGTGCAGGGTAGCCATAAGAGTATATGGTCTGGGAGTCTGTCAAACACGAACTCCACAGCACCATAATGGCTACACTGAAAACTGGGAAGTTTGGTATCAAACTTCTCAGCACAATAAATGCACACTGATGCCAGTGTACATTTTATTGTAAAATACACCACAGAGGGCACCTTAGAGGTGCCCCCTGAAACTTAACCGACTATCTGTGTAGGCTGACTAGTTTTAGCAGCCTGCCACAAACCGAGACATGTTGCTGGCCCCATGGGGAGAGTGCCTTTGTCACTCTGAGGCCAGTAACAAAGCCTGCACTGGGTGGAGATGCTAACACCTCTCCCAGGCAGGAATTGTCACACCTGGCGGTGAGCCTCAAAGGCTCACCTCCTTTGTGCCAACCCAGCAGGACACTCCAGCTAGTGGAGTTGCCCGCCCCCTCCGGCCAGGCCCCACTTTTGGCGGCAAGGCCGGAGAAAATAATGAGAATAACAAGGAGGAGTCACTGGCCAGTCAGGACAGCCCCTAAGGTGTCCTGAGCTGAGGTGACTCTAACTTTTAGAAATCCTCCATCTTGCAGATGGAGGATTCCCCCAATAGGATTAGGGATGTGACCCCCTCCCCTTGGGAGGAGGCACAAAGAGGGTGTACCCACCCTCAGGGCTAGTGGCCATTGGCTACTAACCCCCCAGACCTAAACACGCCCTTAAATTTAGTATTTAAGGGCTACCCTGAACCCTAGAAAATTAGATTCCTGCAACTACAAGAAGAAGGACTGCCTAGCTGAAAACCCCTGCAGAGGAAGACCCGAAGACGACAACTGCCTTGGCTCCAGAAACTCACCGGCCTGTCTCCTGCCTTCCAAAGATCCTGCTCCAGCGACGCCCTCCAAAGGGACCAGCGACCTCGACATCCTCTGAGGACTGCCCCTGCTTCGAAAAGACAAGAAACTCCCGAGGACAGCGGACCTGCTCCAAGAAAAGCTGCAACTTTGTTTCCAGCAGCTTTAAAGAACCCTGCAAGCTCCCCGCAAGAAGCGTGAGACTTGCAACACTGCACCCGGCGACCCCGACTCGGCTGGTGGCGATCCAACACCTCAGGAGGGACCCCAGGACTACTCTGATACTGTGAGTACCAAAACCTGTCCCCCCTGAGCCCCCACAGCGCCGCCTGCAGAGGGAATCCCGAGGCTTCCCCTGACCGCGACTCTTTGAACCTAAAGTCCCGACGCCTGGGAGAGACCCTGCACCCGCAGCCCCCAGGACCTGAAGGACCGGACTTTCACTGGAGAAGTGACCCCCAGGAGTCCCTCTCCCCTGCCCAAGTGGAGGTTTCCCCGAGGAATCCCCCCCTTGCCTGCCTGCAGCGCTGAAGCGATCCCGAGATCTCTCATAGACTAACATTGCGAACCCGACGCTTGTTTCTACACTGCACCCGGCCGCCCCCGCGCCGCTGAGGGTGAAATTTCTGTGTGGACCTGTGTCCCCCCCGGTGCCCTACAAAACCCCCCTGGTCTGCCCTCCGAAGACGCGGGTACTTACCTGCAAGCAGACCGGAACCGGGGCACCCCCTTCTCTCCATTCTAGCCTATGTGTTTTGGGCACCACTTGGAACTCTGCACCTGACCGGCCCTGAGCTGCTGGTGTGGTGACTTTGGGGTTGCTCTGAACCCCCAACGGTGGGCTACCTTGGACCAAGAACTGAACCCTGTAAGTGTCCTACTTACCTGGTAAAACTAACAAAAACTTACCTCCCCCAGGAACTGTGAAAATTGCACTAAGTGTCCACTTTTAAAACAGCTATTTGTCAATAACTTGAAAAGTATACATGCAATTTTGATGATTTGAAGTTCCTAAAGTACTTACCTGCAATACCTTTCGAATGAGCTATTACATGTAGAATTTGAACCTGTGGTTCTTAAAATAAACTAAGAAAAGATATTTTTCTATGTAAAAACCTATTGGCTGGATTTGTCTCTGAGTGTGTGTACCTCATTTATTGTCTATGTGTATGTACAACAAATGCTTAACACTACTCCTTGGATAAGCCTACTGCTCGACCACACTACCACAAAATAGAGCATTAGTATTATCTATTTTTACCACTATTTTACCTCTAAGGGGAACCCTTGGACTCTGTGCATGCTATTCCTTACTTTGAAATAGCACATACAGAGCCAACTTCCTACAGTCGCAATCTGGGTGTCGCGTTCTTTCAAGGGGAAGGTGGGTGACAAGATTGCGGAGGTGCGGGACGTCTTCTGGCCTACAGGATCCACATTGGGGGGACCCAGATGGTGGTGACATCTATCTATGCTCCCAATGAGGGTCAGTAACAGTTCATCCTTGGGGCCCTCGCAGAGGTAATGACTAACCAAGATAGACAGGGGCTTATTGGGGGCGACCTCAACATAGTTCTACATGTGGACCAGGACAGATCCGCCTCACGATATGGAGGGACAGGGTCCAAGCATGCGAGGGGCCTGGAGGGTTTAGAGGGGAGGGAGCTTAGAGATCTGTGGAGGGAAAGACACCCCAACACTGGGGACTACACGTTTTACTCACACGCTCATAAGACCTACGCACATATAGACTTTTTCCTGGGCACCAAGGAAATCGAAGATAGGGTGGGGACATAGAAATAGTCCCATGTGCACTATCGGACCACGCAGCGGTTGCCCTCACACTTAATGCCCCCCTCGGACGCACTGGGCCCCACCCTTGGCGCCTGAGATTCACACTCCTGAGGTGGTTGCCCAGATCTCCAAAGCTATTTCCACTTACTTGGAATTTAATGATACGTCCGACAACCCGCTACCCCTTCTGTGAGATGCCCTGAAGGCGGTGATTACAGGAGAGTTCATAGGGCTATCCGCAGCGGATAACAAACTCAGACGTGAGAAAAGAGCTCACCTGCAGCAGAAGGTGACTGAGCTCGAGACAATACACAAGAGGACGGGGGCCCGAAGGGTCTAGAGACAACTCAACGCAGCTTGGGGGGGAATCGACATGGACAGGGCGGAATATGCGGCTTTACATTTGCGATACTCCTATTATGGGGGCGACAATAGATGCGGCTGATAGACTTAGGGCTCAGCACCAGAGGGCAGCGTGACATCAATTAGACTCCCAGGGGGGACCGGTGGTCACGAGCGATGCACGGATCGCCGCAGCCTTCCGTGACTTCTACCGGAACCTGTATGCGGCACAGCAGGCTGACCCGAGGCCCTCGCTTAATTATCTGGAACAGGCCCTCGTGGCTAAACTGACACTGGAGGAGGCTGTCCATCTTGAGGCTCCCATCCGTCTGGAAGAGGTCATTTCGG
Source organism: Pleurodeles waltl (assembly GCF_031143425.1). Classification (NCBI taxonomy): domain Eukaryota; kingdom Metazoa; phylum Chordata; class Amphibia; order Caudata; family Salamandridae; genus Pleurodeles; species Pleurodeles waltl. Next base: position 284,090,324 of record NC_090443.1, read on the forward strand.
CAATAGTCCGACTAGAGGCTTAGAAGTCCCCTGGGCTGGATAGATTTGCTGGTGCCTTCTACAAGGCGTTTTGTTCTAGCCTGGCTCCCATCTTGACCCGACTCTTTAAAAACCTCAGGGGGCCGGGGACATGCCCCCATCTATGATGGACGCGGCCATAGTGGTCATCCCGAAACCTGGGAAGGACCCGGACATATCTACCGACATATCACTACTAAATGTTGATTTCAAGCTCCTGATGACCATCCTCGTGGCCCGTCTGAACCCGCTGATGCCTGGCCGACTCCGACCAGGCAGGCTTTATCCCGGGCCGACAATGTGGAGACAACACGAAACGTCTACTACACACGCTAGACAAGGCACAGCAGGGGGGAGGAACTCAATGTTGCTCAGTATAGACGCCAAGAAGGCGTTCGACCGTGTCTAGTGGTCACACCTCCACGCAACTCTTGGACACTTTGGCCTGGGGACTCGGTTTCAGGCCTGGCTAGAGGGGGCCTACAGCAAGCCGAGGGCCTCGGTCAGGATCAACGAGGTGTCGTCCACGCCCTTCTTGGTGGGCCGCGGGACCCGTCAGGGGTGCCCGTTGCCCCCCTGCTCTTCGCTTTATATATGAAATCTTTTGCGCAGAGAGTAACGGATAGACTGGAGGTTACCGGGGTCAGATTTGGAGGGGAAGCGTACATGATCGCGCTTTACGCGGATGACATTGTGGTGACACTTGACGACCCGGTGAGGGCTCTCCCGGTCTTTCTAGAGGAGGTGGAGGCTTTCGGTGTGGTGTCGGGCTTCCAGGTAAACCTCTCGAAGTCTCGGGTATTTGACCTTGCGCTTCCGAGGGAGACGCTGAATAAGCTGACGCACTGCTATCCCTTTCAATGGGAGGAGAGCTCCGTCCCTTACCTGGGTCTCCGGATAGTCTGAACGGTGTCAGAGACTGCCTCTATCAATTACCGGCTCTTCTTGCGGGGGGTCAGAACCGACCTCACAGAGTGGAGACGCTATCCCATCTCGTGGACTGGCAGAATAGCAGCCGTCAAAATGTCGATTCTCCCAAGGCCCTCTTTCTTTTTCAGACCCTGTCGGCTGAGCCTCCACCCGGCTCTCTTCAGACACTACATAGAGAAATTAATGGCTTTATATAGGGGGGGGTAGGAGGCCCAGAATGGCTGGCTCCCTGGAGAGTCAGGCCCCGGTGAGGGGGGGTACCTGGGAGTTCCAGTTGTGCGACAGTAATATAGGGCCACACAGCTCAGATACCTGGTGGAGTGGTCCAGATCGGAATCGGACAAGCGTTGGATATTCATGAATCGGGTGGTGGTGGGCGCCCCTTTGTGGGGGATCCCGTTCCTCCCTCACCATCATAGGCCAGGGGGTTTATATTCATCCCCTGTTACCAGAGTCACAATGGAGGTGTGGTACCAGGCAAATCGTTCGGGCAGTCTGACCCCCTTTCCATCCCCCTTGACGCCCACAGTGGGGAACCCGGACTTCTCCCTGGGCCTGGACTATTGCGTCTACCGGGACTGGGCGACCTCTGGTCGGCGTTCTGACGGTCATCTGTTTGACAAGCAGGGCATATTTTCTTTAGAAGACCTTAGAAGGTCCCAGTCTCTCCCTGAGACAGAGAATGTGCTACCTCCAGATCCGGCACTGGGTGTTCCACCCCTCGTTTAGGGAGAAGGCCTGCCGCCCCCTCACACAGTATGAAAAATGGTTGTTGACCAGGAAAACGGATAAACATATTATATCGGATTTGTGTGATCTACTACAGCGCGCAGTCCCAATTCCTAGCATCCGGGGCCGGCCTCGTTGGGAGGCTGAGCAGGGGAGATCCCTGACGCTGGAGGAGTGGGAGGCGTTTCACTACAGGGCACACCACACAGCAGGCTGCACCACAAGTGTGGAGATTGCGATAAAGATAGCCACTTATTGGTATCTCACCCCGGCAAGACTCCACCAAATTGACCGCACACGGTCACCTTTCTGCTGGAGGGGTTGCAATACTATAGGCACCTCAACCCACATACTATGGGAATGTCCGAGGCTGGCTAGGTACTGGGAGGGGGTCCTACACGACATCGACACCCAACTTCCACACTTCCTGGCCTATATTCTATTGGATCTTGAGAACCCCCTAACGTTCCCGCTCAAGTCTATACAGGGCCGACAGTTAGGTTTGGCGTTAGGGGCAGCTCTCTAAAATATACTGCCTCACTGGGGAACGTCTCGGATTCCTACACAGCTGGGGTGGTTACAGAGACTTTGGCTGCTCCTAGGGATGGAGAGGATCACCTTATCCGTTTAATCGCAAGGGGACTCTTATAGAGAGCTATGGCACCCTTTTCAGACTTTGCTTTCCGGCGAGTTTAGGGAATTGACATGCCCTAGGTTTCTGCGATTTCTTTGATTACAAAAATAGGGGTCTCTGACGCGTGAGCGGGGAGACAGGGCTCCCATATCTATCCCACAGCCACGACTGCAGACTAGTGCTCCCGGGGGGAGGTTATGGGGGGGGGGAACCGGCCTGTTGCCTGTGTCTTGTTGGGGAACGCTGGGTGCTGTGACACCCTCCTGTGCCTTTATCCCTTTTTCCCCTTTTCTGTTTCTTAAAATCTAAATTTTCAATAAAGAAATTTGAACAATAAAAATTTTCAATTGAAACACAGAGTTGTCAAGAGGATGATCGTACACACCACGTTGGAACAGATAGATCAGGATCAACCGATATCAGTGACAATACTCCAGAAACTGAATTAATTATACACCGAAATAAGTGTGAAGGCATATAATCAAAAGTGTACTTTTTCTTTTAAGAGCTGGCTGCATCACCGTAAATTCAAGAAGGCAAAGGATGTTAAGATGGCATCAGCAGTCCAGAATGTTTCTGAAATTAAGGTATTTTTTTTTTTTTTTTTTTAGACATCACATGGTACCTTGGGAGGTTCATTCTTGACTCTGCAAATCCCTCTGTGCACTTATAATTAAAAAATACAATATGGTGTTGGCCTGATAGACATCAGCAAGACACCCAAGTGGTCAAAGATGCACTTGTGTCTGATAACACGTAGATGTATTTCAACACACAAGAAAAACAGAACTCACGGTAGACGCTGGTCCCAGTGAATTTTGAGAATGCAAGGGAATGAACAGGGACACTTACCAAGAAGATGAATACTTGTAAATCGAGAAAGAGGCAATCAATCATCTATAGGTGCCACCACTGTCATCTGTTATATACGGGCATACATTAGAGAAAATTCTCTGAACTGAAGAAGGGCATGAAACAGACACAAAGTAAGACTGTTTGAGACAATAGTGAACAACACACACTCAAAATGATGTGCAGTGGTGGTCATGCAATTGGAACAACCCTCAGCAGGGAATCATACTCCATCATGGGTGATGTACTTTCCGGACCACTAAAGTGCAGATGAAGTAAAAACAGCATCATGTTAAGGTAGAAAGGGAGCTGGAACATCTGAAAATCATCGGGTGATTTAGTACTGATTACACCGAACCATCCGGCAGGCAAATAGTGGTATGGCAATTGAATCACCCCCATTTATTCTGATAGAGTATATGGGGTAACTAAAGTATAATAAAGTCAAAAATATTGAAAGGTAGGTCCTCAAGGCACTTCAGAAGATCTGATAATGAAGTAAACTATTCCTCCAGTTCTCGTGCATGGTCTGCAGTTGAAAGGGCAGAATTTGGGAATGGTCTGGAACAGGACTGGAGAAGACAAGATAAGTACCATGAAATTACATCCAATCGAGTTGAAATCACAACAAGCCTGAGTATTATAACTTCTTCCAAGGCATCACCCCTCGATCACCAGTATATCTGCAGCAATGTGTGGTGTGAAACTTGCTGGCTAGGGTTGTAGCACCAAGGTGACCTTTTGCACCAGTTGTCCAAACTCATGCTTTTCAGCATGCTGTGTTTATCCAACATGTGAATACATGCATACTAAGTCCCAAAGAAACTGCTCAATGATTGACCAAATAGAGGAAATCTTCCGCAATATGATGGTTGCAAAAACTCTCTGCTTACCAATACCTGGTATATGCTCCTTGGCATCCCAACCCAAATAGTGTAAATACTACACTTATTATGAAGACACTCCTTTCAATTGGCCATTGATGTTCATCTTGCCATGACTCCCAAGTTAAACTAATAAATCTCGTCATCATGTTTTACTTTATAAACTCTCCTCCGTATCCCAAATAACTGATGTGGGTAAATATGCCAACTTTCAACTTCCCATGCTAAGAAATATACTGACTTCCCCTAGACACCTTAAAAAAATATCACTAAAATCACTGGTTCGGATCTGTTTGAATTATAGTAACACTGTTTACAACGGTTTCCAAAATGCCTTATTACTAGATTGCAACGAGAGCAAAGACAAGCAATCAGGTATTGGCTCAACTTAAAAAGCCATAACCATGTAAAAAGAGTGGTGAAATCCTTATATTTACTCCAAGTGCAGGGGAAGATTCAGTTAAGAACCTTGTGTACAATGCACGAACCCCACTGGTACAAAGACCCAGGTTGTCTTCAGAAACTAAACTCGAGTCTTCATGATTGCATCCTTGACCAGCATCTTTCAACTTTCCTCAGTATTTTACCCTTCCTAACCCATCTTTACCTCCCTCTTACCTCGCAGAAACGGTATTATTAGCGCACTGTGTTAACGGCCCCTTAATTAATGTCACTATTGTCATGAGTCTGTTATTTGATGTTCCATGAGTTATTACCACTTTACTAAGCCCTTTCGTGTCTTTGACTGACGTCATGAATGCCTTCCGATCTAGTAAACGCTGATTAAAAAAATCTTCATTAGCGTTTGAACTCCTTTAACAATACCTTTTCCTTGTGGGCACTCATTCTTTAATCAATACACGCTGGTACTCCAATCACTGTATTAACTTCTCCCAAAGTACTTAATTATAAATGTATCGTGTTTAGGATATCATGGGATATGTTACGCTATCAGTAGTTCAATAGCGCACGTTACGGAAACCATCATATGTCATAGTGCCAGGTGTTAAGATTTGTTATTTGAGTTCAATGTGCCTTACATTATGATATGCCATGCCTCACATTTTATTTACTGTAAGTCTCCCATTGTGACTACTAGAGCAGGCACCCGGTCTAGCCGTTTATGGCAGCTCCTCACTGTTGTTGCCCTTTCACGCTACCTCTCCTCGTTCCAATCCCTGATGGCTTCAACCCCAACATCTCACAACACACCATCTAATTAGAGCAAGAGGCATGTGCCCCACTATCATAAACCTAATTTACCTTCACATTTATACAGTACTTGAAATTGGAAAATTAAAGTGCAGGTACTCTGTACCAGAGTGCCTGCTTGTTTCAGAGAAGTGCCGGTTCTCTCCAATTAAAAGTGTTACATTTTTCTTGAGATGTGCAGGTACTCTCCCTCTCAAAATAAAAAAGTGCTTATACTCAATACCGGTCCATTTAAAGCACTACATACCACACTTCTCACTCCTCAACACAGAAAACCTCTGTAAGAGTAAGTACTACCAACACTCTTCAAACCACTCATCCTTACTAAATGAGATTCAAGAAGGAAAGACCTTGGTTGAGAACCTCCGCTAGATGAACAACTGTAACCAGAAGTACCCACAATGCTCTCTCAGGCTATGTCTTTGATGAAAGTTGCGTAATTTATTAATACCCCATAACGTTCTTGCCGTTTATTATCGATTTCTGTGGTAATATTTACGCCCCATCCACCCCTTCCCCTGGCACGGCCATGTACTTTAAACCCATCCTGACCTCCTGGCCCCCGAGGAGCCCTGGGGGCGGTGAGCAAGGTCCTGCACCCCCAACACCTCCATTGAATCCGAGCAACAGTCATTGGAAAGCAGTCTCCGGAGTGAAACACATGCAGCCTCAGACATAGAAAAGGGACTATTGCTGTCTAGTTACCCGCGATCGCCATGTTAGAACTGTATTATTCTCTTTCCTAGAAAAAAATTCCACCATTTTAGACTAGAGCAGCTGCGCTGTAGCGACGAGCGCCGCCATCTTAGAGCAGAGGGCGATCTCTTCAGCGCAGTGATGGTAGCCCCCGCCCCCCGAAAACCAAGGAAAGGGCTTTTTGAACCACGGTGCATCGCCATTGTAGAAGGGGAAAGGTGGTGCTTAAATAAGCAGCCTTCCCACAGAGGCTCCCGTTTTGGAAAGGTATTTTCTGTATAAGGGATTGGGTTAGCTAGGCGTGCTATGTTACCATGAGCACGCCTAAAATTAAAGAAAGTCATAAATTGCCAACATTTCAGAACAGCAAAGTGGGACATTTTGAAAATAATAAGGGCAGTGTTTTCTCCATTTATATATACTAAAGAAGAGGCCATTTCAAGTGGGAGACAGCACAATTAAAGCAATTTTTGGCTCAGCAAATCAGTAGTCTCTCGCAATCGGGGCTATTGGCATGTAAGCCACAATTCAATAGTCAAGGCAAAGTGGGGACTGGGGCTTCCACATGGCCCAGACAACCATGGCAGTAATCTGTTCACGATTCTATGTCAGGACCGGAGGCTCTGATTATGCTTCCCTTTCTATGCTTTTAATTTTCAGCAGCCAATAAGATAACAAAACAAAAACGTCACATCCTGTGACACCATATCACATGACAACCACAGAGCCAAGCCCTATAAAAAGCCCCTAATAAACGGAACCCCTCCTCTTTCTTTGCTGCTTCGCAGCCAGTTAAGTGCCCACATTTACATTACTCTTTTTAAGTGTGTGAGGAGTGCCTTGCAGTGGATTTTGTACATTTCAATCTGCAATTATTTTGGCTCTCTCACGCTCCTTTTGGCTTTGTTTATCGATTTTCTGCCTCGCGCTTCGCGCCCTAGGGAGCGTCTTTTCCTCCCAGCAGGGGTTTTCTCTTAACCCCCTGCTGTCTCTGTGTGGAGTGGGAGGAGGAGAGCGAGGACAGCGCGCTTGAACAGCGCGCTGTCCGCTTTCTAGTTTTATTGAGGTGCCTGCTTCATGCATGCGCACATGAGCCTTTCTATCGGCTCATTCTCCCCTGGGGCTTCTGGAACACGTGTGAGACGCGTGTTCCTGTCTCTGCAGGAATAAATCCTCTGCTCTCTGTTTACGCCTGTTTGCTGTGAGCTTTGGGGCTGTAATAATTATTGATCTTTGGCTTTGCCTGATACTACCACCTTTTTGTGAAACATTTTTTCTGATAAATCAGCAGGCCTCCCTCCACGTCCTAATTGTTTGCCTAGGGCTGTGCCCAGGCATATATTGCCTACTTATTCAGAACTTCTGCACCTGCCTCCCCACTTCTTTTGAAGTCCCCCTTGGCAGGTTTCTGCCTATTTAAGATCTTTTTTTCTCTGTTGGAGACCTGTTTTTGTGAGCCATTGCTGGCTATGAAGGTGATTTGGGGGAAGGTTTATGATGACCCCGTGGGGTCATTTGAACAGGACTTGGTCTACGCCCTTGATGCTGGTGTGCGGCACACTGTCAACGTGGCCTTGGTCCAGGCTATTCAACCCATTAAGCATCACTTTAGGGATTTGCTGAGCATCAGGGCTGGGTCCCTCAATCTAGCAGCCAAGAGGAGCTGCCTTTTTCGCAAGATGCAGGCTCATGTTTGGGAGCAAACCCTCACAAGGTTGACCTTGAACAACTCGTTCAAGCTGTGAATAAAGAGCATGGTTACTCATCCTCGCAGTCGCTCCGCCCTGGAGATGAGAGTTAAGGTGATTCAGACTCTTCTTCCTCTAACAGCCCAGATAGAGACTCTGATCCTCCTCCTCGGAAGCGCAAGACCAAATCCTGTCATTCTACAGAGTAGGAGCAGCCTTTGAAGGTGCTCACTTTTGAGCCGGAGGACATCGTTCATCCTAGGTCTTCCTCCTGGACGCCACCTTCCGAAGTGGCGGAGTATGTTCAGGCATATATTCGCCATTGCTTTGACAAGGATGTCAGTTCCCTGTTGAGATCGGAATGTCCTAGGCTGGATTTTCCTTCTAAGGTTACGGAAACTCCAAAGATAGACCCCACTCTGGTAACTTATCTTAAAAAATTCTCTAAAGACCCGAAGAAGGGCATTGATCATGCCTGGGGAGGTTGTCAGGACAAGCTCTCTGACATTACCAAAATCTTGGAGTTAGGTTTCCAGGCTAAGGCATTGGGTATTCCTGTTAATCCAGAAGTATTGGTTGGTTGGGCTCAGAGGGCCTTATGTTTTTTAGGAAACGCTAACTGCGCCATTTCCAGTGAGCGGCGTCACTCCTTTTTACTTAAGATGGATCCCAAACTGACTGATCTGGTCTCATCTGAGTCAGGACCCTCGGCGCAGTGCCAGCTTTTTGGATCTCCCTTCCTCAAAGAACTTTCAAAGTTCGCATCCACTTTTGCTAATCTTGACAAGGCCCAAGGATCTATAAGAAAGGTTCTACAACCACTTTTTTCCAGGGCCGGACACTACAGAGGACGAGCTTCCAGCTGTAACTATTACCAAAGCCCCCAGCGAGGTTCCTTCCAACCGCCTAGGGGAGGTTATCAGGATTCCGCCTCCACCTTCTACCCCACCAGGTCTCGTGGGGGTCGAAATTGATTCCGAAAAGGAAGATCTAAAGGATCCTATTCCACCTATCAGGAGCCCAGTACTACAGGTGAGAATTTTTTCATGTTCAGTAGTAATTCTTTGAGGCAGGACAGCTATGTTTGTTCATAATTGGCACAAGATCACGCAGGACCCCTGGGTCCTCGAGACAGCTCAGGGTTTCAAGCTTGAATTTTACAGCTCTCCTGTTCAAGGGGCCCCTTCCCCAGAATTTTTTTTTCCCTACAAGATCGGGAGTTAATCTCTCTGGAAGTCTCGATGATTCTGTCCAAAGGGGCCGTAGTGGCCTCATCTCCCTATCCGTCCAGTTTCCTCAGTCCGATATTTCTGGTAGAAAAGAAAGGCGGCGGTTTTTGTCTGGTCGTAAATCTAAAAGACTTCAATGGCTGGATAGTTTATCGCCACTTCAAGATGGAGGGCATTCATTTGTTAAGAGACATCCTAAGAGAAAAAGATTGGATGGTCCGCATAGATTTAAAGGATGCTTATTTGACTATTCCTATTTTTCCCCCTCATCGAAGATTCCTCCAGTTTCTTTGGCAGGGTTGTTGATACAAATACAACATCCTTCCTTTTGGTCTGTCGTCAGTCCCTTGGGCTTTCACGAAAATGATGCGCCTAGTGGCTGAATTTCTTTGGGCCCAAGGGGTTCATCTGATCATTTATGTCGACAACATTATCCTCATGGCTTAGTGTCCTCTCCTTCTGACGACCCATTTAGAGTGGGCGGTCTCTTTTCTTCAGGATCTGGGCTTCATCCTCAACAGTCAGAAGTCCATCCTGGTTCCCTCTCAGAGGATAGAGTTTCTGGGTTTTCAGGTAGACTCTGTTCTAGCTAAGTTGATCCTTCCTCCTTCCAAGGTCCGGAACATAAAGAAGGAATTGAGGAAATTATTGCCCAAACAGATGTTATCTTTGAGGTGCCTTGCACGGATGGTGGGTCTCCTTTCCTCGTCCATCCAGGCTATTTTCCCAGGTCCTCTTCATTATCGGGCCCTCCAGCGTCTGAAGATCTCTCTTCTTCAGAAGGGCCTCAGCTATGTGGCCCTAGTGCCCCTCTCCCTCGAAGCTAGGACCAAGATCCGTTGGTGGCTCAATCACCTGGAGGCCTGGAATGGCAGAGCGATCTTTGGTTTGCCTCCGGAGATCGTGATCGAATCCGATGCCAGCCGCTGGGGATGGGGAGTTCGCTGCGTCTCGGTTGTCACCAGGGGTCGCTGGTCAAGGGAGGAGTTGGACCTTCATATCAATTGCTTGGAACTCTTGGCGGGTTCTTTTGCGATTCGCAGTCTGTCTTCAGAAACGTCAAACTGTTGCAGTCTTCTCCGGATGGACAACATTTCGGCTGTCCAATATGTCAACAAGCTGGGGGGGACCAGATCTCGCCTTCAGGCGGAGATTGCCAAGGATTTTTGGCACTTCTGCCTTCAGCATCAGATTTCAGTAATTGCGGAGTATCTGCAGGGTCAGAGCAATACTGTGGCCGATTGGCAGTCTCGTTACCTTCGGGATTTCAGCGATTGGAGACTTCACCTGAGAATATTTCATTCTCTCCAACGTCTGTGGGGCCCTTTTGCAATAGATCTTTTTCGCCTCAACTTTTTCGACAATTGGATCGTTTTTTTAGTTGGCGTCTGGATCTGGAGGCTCTAGCAACAGATGCATTTCTGCAGACCTGGTCCCAATTTCTGGGATATGCATTCCCTCCATTCATGATGATACCCAGAGTTCTGACTCAACTTCGTCGTCAGAGAGCAGAATTGGTGCTTGTGACTCCCCTTTGAAGGGCTTAAGCGTGGTTCCCTGTGGTTCTGGAGATGGCCTGTGCCGTACCAGTTATTCTTCCACCATCTTTGGAACCTATTATTAGACTCGTCGGGTCTTCCTCTTCCTCTGGTGCAATCACATTCCCTGACTCTGGTGGCATGGAGAATTTCAGGAACCTCTGGTCTCTTCCAGGCCTTTTGCTCAAATCTCTGAATTTCATCGCAAAGTTCTGGGCTCCTAGCACACGCAAGCGTTACTCTTCCGCTTTGAAACGCTGGCGTGCTTAGTGCCATGAACGGAATGTTGATCCATTCTCAGCCGATTGTTCTCTGATACTCAATTTTTTATCTCAGTTGGTTGCTTCAGGTATGGCTTATGGATCAGTTAACAATTATAAATCAGCCATTTCCGCAGGACATTTTCCTATAGAGGGGAAGCCTATTGGCGAGCTGCCGATTGTGTTTAAGCTTCTTCGAAGGATTTGTTTTTCTAATCCCCCCTCAATCTCGTTATTCTTCCCTTTGGAATGTTAACATTGTATTGCGTTTTTTGGAGTCTTGGCCTGCCAACAAGTACCTGTCCAGGAAGCAGTTGTCTGCTAAACTTACTATGTTGTTGTGTTTAGTGTCCTGCAAACGTGTTTCTGATGTTAGGGCTTTAGACCTGCCAGGCAGAGTTTTTTCTCCTGAGGGGGTTTCCTTTAATATATATCGTTGTACAAAATGTAATACTAGGTCTGTTTTTTTATCCTAGTTTTCCTGGTAATTCTAAATTGTGTGTCGTGCAATGTCTGAAGGCGTATGAGGTAAGTACTGCTGAGTTTCGCTCAAATATGGGTGGCCAATTATTAATATCTTTACTAAAGCCATTTCGTCCAGTATCTTCAGCCACTTTGGCTAGATGGATGCGATGGTTTATGAGTGAGGCGGGCATTGATATCGCTCAGTTTAGTCCCCACTCGGCGGGAGGTGCCCTGGCCTCTAAGGCGTTCTCTTTGGGCTCTCGCCTTGAGGACATTTTAAAGGCAGCTGACTGGTCTTCTGAATATACCTTTAAAGCCTTTTATCACAAGCCTATCCTAGATATTGCTACTGTTATTCTAGACCAGCTTTGAACTAGCATAATCAGAGCCTCCGGTCCTGACATAGAATAAACAAATTTCTAGCTATTGCGTCGAGAATTTAGCAATTCTGTTAAGGAACACGGAGGCGAGGATTATCCCTCCCTGGAAAAAATGGGTTATATGTTTATCAGGCATGTTATTGAAATGTCTTATTTTCATGCTGTATTTCCTTTATTCTTACCCATTCCTTTCATATAAAATATTGTATCATTGACTATTGTCCAGTGTGTATGGCTTGATTTATTTGTTTGCTTTCAGGCAATGAAGACAAGTAATTTCTGATTCCTTGGATTTTGGTGTTTCCTTGTCATCGGAGTACTCCTCGTTGGAGCTGTTCGCTGGTCCCTTGTTCGTTGGAACTTTCAATGGAACATTGGGGCTATGTAGTTTGCAGTTTTTCTTCTCCTGTTGAGGACTGTTTTGAGACTTTTACTGTTTGAACTCTTGCAAAGAAAGAGGGGGAGTTCCGTTTATTAGGGGTTTTTATAGGGCTTGGCTCTATGGTTGTCATGTGATATGGTGTCACAGGATGTGACGTTTTGTTTTGTTATCTTATTGGCTGCTGAAAATTAAAAGCATAGAAAGAGAAGCATAATCCTCGCCTCCGTGTCCTTAATAGAATTAAAAAAGTCTTGACGCAATAGCTAGACATTTTTTTTATTCAAGATTTTATATCAAGAAACAGAGACTCCTACTATGCCTCTCCAGTTGACATTTGTCGATTTGTCAATGTTTTTGAGCTATGTTGTATAACTTTTGTACAAATAAAGGATTAATACTCATAGCTGCCAAGTTTCAGATTGCTTATGTGCGACATTATCATGATTTTAAGTGCGCTTATGAGTGACATTCCATACTTTATGTGTGACACTGTGTGAAACTTAACTGCCATTAAAACATGCAGAAAAGAATCAATAAACATAAGTTTAATAAATTACCCCACTTGGTAATTGTACTTGCACTGAGTGAGTGCTGCTCACCGTTGGCATAATGCTATTGATTTTAAAGTTTCCTGCATCTGCAGAGAGCAGGGACCACCCACCATCAGCTTTGTTAAACAGTGCAGAGTGTCCCAAGGTTTAACCACAACAGCTGTTAATCTTTCCTTGGCCCCTCATCATCTGCCCTGGCTGCAGACATTGCTAGCAGCTAAATGCAGAGTTTCATATTCTTTCTCAATGTGCAGAAAAACAGCATTTTCCCACTTGTAGCACCAAAAGAACGACTGCTGCTGAGCGCAGAGCAACTCTACAAGTTGCATGACAAACTAATCCAGTTCTGGAATGCTGGAATGACTAACGATTTGTGTTTGTGTGACCCATGATGCTTGGCACTGTGTGGCTTGAGGTAGTATGGAGAGATCACCCCCAAGCACAACCTGCACGTCACCATACCTCAGAGGATCCCCCACGTTCAGTGAGCAAGCAGAGTGCTGCAAATACAGAAACACATTTCAATCATTGGTAATTACGGACCAAAGATCAACACAATGAGCCAAAAATCTGCTTGGAATTTTGACAGAACTGCCAGGAATAACATGAAAAGGCTCAGACTGACAAAAAAGAAAGTTGTGGTGAAGAGAAGCAGTACTC